>NC_090921.1:271992447-272294484 GCF_040938575.1 Ambystoma mexicanum | reverse complement strand
CTGGTATATTGTACAACAAGGAGGGTTTTGACCCTGCATTGTGGTAAACGTTGGCAAAGTCCCTAAGCATCACATAAAGACAGTAAGGAAAAGAAGACCCAGCCACTGAATTCTGGGAGCTGTAGTCTGTTGGGGAGAATTCTCATTTATGTGCTAATTCCCTTCAACCTTAGAGACGCCCAGCTCTTTTGCTGGAGTTTAGGACTTTTTAATTTTAACCCTGGAGTGAGTGAGACCTTTTTCTCGCTCTCATGTGTTTTGATCTGTTCTGGATTATGTGTTTGTCCAGCATTGGATCTTTCATGGATTCACATGCTTAGAATATTCCCCGTCGACAGACTGGGAACCCTCAGTACACTTATAAAGCCGTTTCCCATAGGAAAACTTCCAACACTTTTGTGTCCCATCTACGTCGTTTTGGGGCCGCCCACGCATGCCCCACTAGGACGTAGCGGTATAAATGCCCCACCCCCGCGGCTCCCTTCAGATTTCAACCATCTCCAAAGTAGTGGGAGCACCTTGTGTAGTCTATTTTGTCTAGGTTGTGCTGTTGGAGTTTGTCCTGATGTCGGGGAAAGCGCTGTTCCACCCGTGCGCCACGTGCGGGTTGAAGGTGTATGAGGGGGACGGACATATGGATTGCATATATTCTCCAGCATGGGGTCTGGCATGGATTCACATGCTCATGAATATTCCCCGTCGTCAGGCTGGGAATCCTCGGTAAAGAAAAATCAGCATCAGTTTCGTTTCTGATCTGTCTTTCGTAGTAGTAACCAATCACTGATCTCTGCGTCATACTGACCACAGCCAATGACTGCCATCTCCCTAAGCCCCGCCTGTGGCAGCCATCTTCAGATTTTTACTGCACGTTCAAGTGTTGGGATCCTCGTGCTATTGCTCTCGAGCGTTAGTGTTTTTTTCGCGCTTTTTCTTGGGAAAATGTTCTCTTTTTTTTGGCCAAAAGAGCCTCAAGCTCCACCGTTTCTTTATCCGATCAACGGGGACCCGTATCGGATTCTTCTACGCCCCTCAAGGGTGAAGATTTCGTCAAGCCACGCTTTTGGAGGACTCCAGACGTTTCTCAGGCCCTTCTCGAGCATGGCCCAGGAGAAGGGAAGCTCGACGCCCGGAAAGCTGTTCAGGGTCTGCCCTGGATGCCAGCTTCAGAATGTCTTTAAGGAGGACGAACACTCCCTTTGCCTCTACTGCCTGCATGAGGACAAGACGCACGTGGAGAAGGACTGTGCGTTTTGTGGCAATATGTCGGAGCGGACCATGAAGGACCGCCATCTGCGTCTCGCCAACTGGCTGGAAGGGAAGAGCCCGTCAGGCGAGAAGAAGAAGAAGTCCGAGCGGTCTTCTAAGACCTTTGAGGGCGCCCCGGCGACGGGGGTCCAACAGAAGGCCAAGCACCGCGAGTCCGCTGGCACCGGGAGCGCCGAACGGTCGGGCTCTACGGGCGCCGGGCAGGGCGCATCCTCCCCGGCGCCATCAACCACGAGCCAACGCTCTGGCTCAGGTAAGAGGAAGGCCGAGCACCCGGCAAAGCTCCTGGAGAGACCCCGGTCGTGCTCGAAGGCCCCATCGGAGGGGGAGCGAGGCGGTGACCCTCCCCCCAAGGAGAAGGCGGTGAGCGCACCTAAGGTGGTGAAAGCCTTGATCCATCCGTCCAAGGCCTCTATCGAGACAGTCGCGGCGGCCCTGGCTCAGCCTGTGGAGGCTACACCAGTGGTGGCGACCTCGGGGCCCAGAATCTCCCTGCCACCGCGGAGGGAGTCCTCTTTCATGCCCATCGACAGGACCCCCGTGAAACCTCCGACGGAGAAGAAAAAGGGGGGGCAGGAGGTCGTCGTGGATTCGGCCTCAACCTCTGAGGAGGAGCTGATCGAAGTCCTAGGCCACGACGTTGGTGTGGAAGAAGGCCATCCTGTCGGGAGGGACCCCGACGTAGGAGACGACGAGAACGTCGAGGGTGCCGACAGGGCTCCTGACCGCCCATCGGAACCCCCTCAACCAGTGCCGCAAGACAACTCGGCGGCCATTTTGTTGGCTATACAGTCCTTATGCTCGGAGATAAGGACGAGACTGCCGTTACCACCAACGGAGGAACCGCTCCCGACGGGTGACCCGGAGCCAGGCCCTTCTGGGGGGGGAGTCCTCTTAAGAGAAGAAGGATTCATCCTCCACCTCCTTTTCAACCATCGCGCCCTGCTCAGTCCTCCTCCCCGTCCACGACACGTGGGGATGATACGGGGACTGACACGGCCGCGACGGGTACAGACGACGAGGTTTACGAGGATCTCCCGTCGTCACCTCCCTCCCGGGCTTCCCCGCCTGACGATATTGGATCGTTTCACGCCATGATCGCCAGGACATCCGAGCTTTTCCAGCTCTGCCCGGAAGGGAAGCAGGAAGGTTTCCTTTATCAACGGCGCGAGACCAAGAGGAAGACGGTCCTCGCTGTACCTCTACTGGACGATATCTGGGATGAGGGTCTCTCCCTCCTCAAGAACCCATCCACAACGCCGGCGAGAAGGGATTGGTACAAGAAGAAGTACCGGGTCCCGGACGCGGCCCCCTTGTGCCTTCGGGCACAGCCGACCCCGGACTTGGTCGTCTCCGCGGCGGCCAGGAAGAAAGCGGGGGGGGCTTGGCCGCTACGTCAACCTCCCCGCCGGACGGCGAGGGAAAGAAATTGGACACGATGGGACGCAGAGTCATCTCATCGGCAGCAACGACGATTAAAGCTGCCAACGCCTTGGCTATCGTAGCCCGCTACGGCAGGGAGTTGTGGTACAAACTCGCCCCCCTGCTGGACTTCCTACCAGACGACAAGAGGGCGGAGGCCCTAGAGATCTTGCAGGAAGGAGAAGTGGCGTCGGACCACGCCATTACGATAGCGACGGACACCGCTGACACTGGATTTCGCCAGTTGGGCAACGGCGTGTGCCTTAGGTGGCATGGTTGGCTCAAGGCTACTGACTTCCGTCAGGACGTGCAGACCAGAGTCTTGGACATGCCGTTCGACGGGAGCAACCTGTTTGGGAAAACAGTGGACGATTCCCTACAAGCCATCAAGGCGGACACGGAGACGGCCCGGGCTCTTGGTGTTCTCCAGCAACGACGGCCGCCCTTTCGGAGCGGCGGAGGCAAACAGGGTGCCTCCAAAGGTTCCGGCAGCAGATTTTCCACCTATCGTCAAGCGGCCCGTTCGTCGTCACAGGAAGCCTACAGGGGACGAGGCAAGTCGGGCGGACCCTGCCGTCGTCGCCAAGGAGGACAAGGCGGCAAAGCCTCGTCGAAGCAGGACTGAACCGGCCGTGGGGTCGGGCCCCCACCAAAGCACCCCGGTGGGAGGCCGGCTGGCGAGCTTCGTCAGCGTGTGGGAGTCCATCTCCAGCGACCGTTGGGTGCTGGACGCCCGGGCTCAGGGTCACGCGCTCGAGTTTCTAAAGAGGTGCCCGCGCGTCCCCCCTGTGGCCAGGAAGGAACATCACGTCCCTCAACTTCTCTTGGAGGTAAAGGCGATGCTCAAGAAAGGCACCATCGAGCTCGTCCCAAAGAGGCTTCGGCGTTCCGGAGTTTACTCAAGATACTTCCTCGTGAAGAAGACTGGAGGATGGCGTCCCATCCTGGACCTACGACGACTGAACAAATTCATCAAGGCACAGAAGTTCCGGATGGTCACCCTCCAACACGTCCTGGGTTAACTGGAGGAGGGCGACTTCCTGTCGTCGTTAGATTTGGAGGACGCCTACTTCCATATCCCCATCCTAAAGGGACACCGAAGGTTTCTCAGATTCGTGGTCCAAGGGCGTCACTACCAGTTCAGAGCCCTTCCCTTCGGATTGAGGTCGGCACCCAGGGTTTTCACCAAGTGCCTCGCACCGGTGGCGGCGCGGCTGCGCCTAGAAGGGATCCACGTCTGCCCCTAACTGGACGACTGCCTCATCTGAGCAAAGACGAATGAGCTCGCTGCGGAGCACACGGCAAGGACCGTCCAACTACTCACAGACCTGGGATTCTCCATAAACTACGCCAAGTTCCACCTGGTGCCCGCGCAAGACGCACTGTTTCTGGGAGCGAAGCTCGACACAGTGTCGCTTCTGGCCTCTCCGTCGGAGGAAAGGACGAGGGCTATCTTGGGCAAGGTGCAGCGGATGCTGGTTGCGGACGCGGCCAGGGTGAGGTCCATCAAGTCCCTCCTCGGAATGATGTCTTCTTGCATTTATCTCATCCGCCTGTGCAGGCTTCGGATGTGCCCGTTGCAGGAGTTCCTGGACGCGCGCTGGATCCAGACGATGGGCAACTCCGAGGACAGGATCACACTCGACGAGAGTTTCCGACGAGCGATCCGGTGGTGGGGCACCCGCGCGCATCTGACGGCGGGCATGGACTTCCAGACCCCGGGCCACCAGAAGACGGTGACCACCGAAAACCTGCACGCGAGGGGTCTTTGGCTGCCGGCGGAGAGGTCCCTCCATATCAACGTCCTGGAATTCCATGCAGTGTTTTGGGCCCTGGGGTCCTTTCTTCCGTCCCTCAAGGGCAAGGTGGTGAGGATCTTCACCGACAACACCACCACGATGTTCTACATCAGGAAGCAGGGCGGTACCAGATCCCCAGCCCTGTCCAAGGAGGCACAGGATCTGTGGCATTGGGCCGTCGCCCCAGGGATGTTTCTGGTGCCGTTTCATCTGGCAGAAAAAAAAAACACCATCGCCGACTCGCTCAGCAGAGAGCTGCGCTCGTGCCACGAGTGGGAACTACGACAGGATCTAGTGGACCGCCTCTTCTGACGGTGGGGCACACCCCAGATCAACCTGTTCGCGACGGCGACGAACTCCAAGTGCCGGAGGTTCGCCAGCAGGTTTCCCCAGCCGAGGAGCATGGGCGATGCTTTCTCGTTCCCCTGGGAGGGCCTGTTCCTATATGCGTTCCCTCCATTGCCACTGCTGATCAGGCTCATCAAGAGGTCACGGTGCAGGATGATCCTCGTCGCACCTGCGTGGCCGAGGCAGATATGGTTCCCGGACCTTCTGGACTTGTCAGCGTCCCCGTCAATCAAACTGCCAGTGGACGCGGATCTTCTCTCCAGGGAAGGAGGCGCCATCCTCTATCACGACCCGAAGTCGCTGAACTTGCAGGCCTGGCTCCTGCAGCGTTAGAGTTTGGAGGTTACGACATACCGGCCGACTGCAGAGAGGTTCTTGCAAAGGCCAGGGCGTCCTCAACTCTTAAATGCTACGGACACAAATGGAAGAGGTTCTCTGTCTGGTGCCACGCACAGAAGATTAACCCTCTACCGATTACGGCTCCTTAAGTACTGCCGTACCTGCTGACGCTGGCCAAGGCTGGACTGGCGCACGCTTCCATCAAGATTCATCTTGCTGCGATCTCCCGATACACCAGAACCACGGGACGGACGTCTTTGTGGTCTCATCGTCTGGTGAAAGAATTCATGAAGGGACTGTTCAGATCGTTCCCGCCGGTGAAGGCCCCGGCGTGAGAGCTCAACGTGGTGCTGACCAAGCTCATGGGACCTCCGTTCGAGCCTCTGCACTCGGCTCCGTTGAAGTTCTTGTCGTGGAAAACAGCGTTTCTTGTGGCCATCACCTCCGCACGACGGATGGGAGAGATCCAGGCCCTTTCCTGCAAGCTCCCGTACTTGACTTTTCACGACACAAGGGTAGTGTTCAGGACGCACCCCTCCTTCATGGGTGCCGTCGGACTTCCACCTCGACGATCCCTTGGTGTTGCCTGTTTTCTTCCCGTCGCCTTCGTCGTCGGCTGAAAGGACTTTGCCCTTGCTGGATGTGGCTAGAGCGCTGAAGTTCTACGTGGACCGCACGAAGAGTTTTCGGAAGACGTCACAACTTTTTGTGAACTTTGGACCTGTCAATCAGGGGAAGGCTCTCTCGAAGGCTTCCATTTCCAGATGGCTCTCCGGCTGTATCATGTACTGTCATCGGTTGGCAAACTGACCGCTGCCTGGCCGTCCGAGAGCCCATTCCACCAGAGCGATCGCAGCTACCACGGCATTCCTATCTGGTGTGCCCTTGCTGGACATCTGCAGGGCTGCTACGTGGAGGTCGACGCACACCTTCACGAAATTCTACTGCGTCGATCGGGATTCCAGGGAGGAGTCCAGGGTCGGCCAAGCAGTGCTGCGCAACCTGTTCGCCTAAGGTGAGCCTGGTGAGGAGGTAAGAATTGCTTAATGTTGAGTTTTTGATGTAATGCTTAATGTTGAGCCTTTGCCACCTCCCGCGGTTGTGCATGTGTGTACTGCTATGTATTCTTTTATTCATGAGCATGTGAATCCATGCCAGACCCCATGCTGGAGAAGGAACAAGTTACTTACCTGTAACTGTTGTTCTTCAGTATGGGTCTGGCATGGATTCACATGCGAACCCTCCCGCCTACCCCTCTGCGGCTCTTCACTTGGTCATACTGCCTCTTCACGTGCTACCAAATCTGAAGATGGCTGCCAGAGGCGGGGCTTAGGGAGATGGCAGTCATTGGCTGTGGTCAGTATGACGCAGAGATCAGTGATTGGTTACTACTACGAAAGACAGATCAGAAACAAAACTGATACTGATTTTTCTTTACCAAGGATTCCCAGCCTGATGACGGGGAATATTCATGAGCATGTGAATCCATGCCAGACCCATGCTGAAGAACAACAGTTACAGGTAAGTAACTTGTTCCTTGTCTACACCCTTATTATTCGGCATATCATTCGGCAGAGAAATCACGACCGGCGGAGAAGGAATCGAGAAGCCATTCTAAGGAGTCTTCGTCGAAGAAAGCCTCGTCATCCTCATCTTCGACGAAGAAAGACAAAAAGGAAAAGTCGAAATCCTCCTCTGGCGATCACCATAGATCGACCTCGAGTCGAGAAGCAGAGAAGCGTAGGTCAAGTTCAGAAAAGGCGGGAACGCCTCAGGGACCTACACGCCCACCACCGTGGCGGCAAGGCAGTCGTCGACCCCTTCTTGCCACTGACACAATTGGTCTGAACTGTTCTTGGGCCGCAGACGGTGACGGCGACGATGACGACGGGGCCAGCTTTAACCTCGTCGACGGAGATTCCGCAAGAGGCCTGGTGACCAGAAGTATTTGACCCGGTTTTGCCAGAGACCCTACTGCAGCAAGAGGCCTTGTCGGTGTCCTCGGGAGATGAGGATGTGAGAGTAGCTGGCCCTGCAGACCTCGGGTTACGAGGAATTACCAAGCCTCTCTCCGGGGGAGCCTGCATTCCGGGGTCTACCCCTCTTCTTAATCCGCAGTCACTCTTGTCGCTGGAGGTTTTATCCACGTTACAAACTTTGCTGAGGACACTGGACGAGAGGCTACCTCAAGCAACTCCGGCCAGGTCGCCCATCGACGAACCGGGCCCGTCTCGTCGGCCACCTCCGTCAACCCCCACAGCAGTGCCAGCGGGTGGAGACCTCTCAGCTGTACGCCATGAGGAGGGAGAACTGGTAGATTCAGACTCGGACAGGAGAACCTTATCGGATGTCTCACTTCCCCCCCTCCAGGGATCCAACCTGGAAGTCTGAGGTGGAATTAGAAACCCTGAGAGTGCCCCGGACGACATTGGGTCATTTCACGCCATGATGGCCAAAGCGTGTACAGAGTTCGGGTTGGCCCAGGAAGAAGAGAAAAAGGACTGCTTTCTTTTAGACCACATGGGAAAGAGAAGGTCAGTGTTGTCGGTACCCATCCTGGATCATGTGTGGCAGGAGGGGTTACAGACCATGCGTCACCCTTTCTCCAAACCAGCAATAAAAGGTCGCCTGGAGAAAGGCCCCAGAAGCTACCCCCAAGTGTCTGTCCTCCCAACCAACCCCTGACTCGGTGGTGTCAGTGGCGGCGGCGAGAAAAAGTGCTGTCGGTAGGAGCAACCGCAGTGAAAGCGGCCAACCTCTGGCTATAGTAGCCAGATACGACAGAGAGATGTGGCACCGACTGGCACCTATGCTGGAGCATCTTCCGGAAGAACATCGTAAGGCGGCGATGTTACTTGCCAGGGAAGGTGAAGAGGCCTCCAATCATGCCATAAACATCGCGGTGGACCTCGCAGAATCAGGGTTTAAACAGGTGAATAACGGTGTGGTTCTCTGAAGGCAAGCATGGCTAAAATGCACCAACTTTAGACCAGAGGTGCAATACAAGGTGCTGGATATGCCTTTTGAGGGAGACCTTCTGTTCGGCGAGGAGGTGGAAGAGGCCCTGAAGGGCATGAAGGAGGACTCGGACACAGCGCGTTCTTTGGGTGCCCTCCAGGGTGGTCGAAGTTTCAGGTCTTTACGTCCCTTTAGGGGAGCATCGGGAAACGCCAGATTCTCAGCATCGAGAGACAGATCCTTCAGTTGGCCGGCATACCCCTCCCAGGGATACAGACGGGCTTCTCAAGCGGCAAAACGACGCCGGGACTACCAGACCCCCAGAAAGGGAACAGGTTACTCGTCGTCGACGAGAGATAAGCAGACCAAGGACCAGCAATGACGGGCATCGGAACGTCTGGGAGGCAGAGTATCGTGCTACATCGACGAATGGGAGCACATAACGGATCAGTGGGTGTTGGACACAGTAAGATACGGACATTCCCTGCAATTCAAAAGCAACCCTCCGCACACTCCACCAGTGTTTGTAGCTCAACCCCATCTGAGCGTGTTGCAGCAGGAAGTAGCACTTATGCTACAAAAAGGTGCTATAGAATTGGTTCCGTCGTCGCAGAATGGTCAAGGGGTTTATTCCCGATACTTTGTGGTGAAAAAACCAAACGGAAAGTGGCGTCCCATTCTAGACCTGCGCGGGCTAAACAAGACGTTGAAAAGCCTAAAATTCAAGATGCTCACGCTCCAGGAAGTGATCCGGTCAGTTCAGGAAGGGGACTTTCTGGCGTCTCTGGACCTGCAGGACGCGTACTTCCACATACCAATGTGTCGGCGACACAAAGTTCCTAAGGTTTGTGGTAGGACGGACTCACTACCAGTTCACAGTACTTCCTTTTGGGCTGAAATCCTCTCCCAGAACGTTCACGAAATGTTTGGCCCCGGTGGCAGCCTGGCTGAGAAGGCAAGGCCATCATGTGTACTCGTATCTTGACGACTGGTTGGTGAGGGGGTCCTCCCCTATGTCGACTCACATAAGTTTGCAGGACACCATTATTAAGGTGAATATCACGGGAGTGCTGCGTACCTGTTTGTCTTGCCGAGGGTCTTGGATTGGCAGCCAGACTGTCTGTTGTACATCGAGGTAAGTGTGACGCGGGGAACCAGCCCTGACCTAAACCCAAGATATATACTGGGTGGAGGGTGAGCCAACTCCCAACGTCACGATGTGCTCACCCCTGATTTTCGTGACGTCAGGACAGTGCAGGCACTGGCAGGGGGAGCATAGAGTTGTCAGTCCTCCAGTAGCAATGGATAGTTCAGTTGTAAATCCGAAAGAGAAGGTATGCTGGAGGGTTTTGTCCACGGTAGATGAAAACTTGCAGACAGGCAATGAGAAGGGCAACATGCACCAAGGGGAGGCAGGTCAGACAAGGGCTCACTAACTAGGGGGGGCAGGAAGGAACAGGAGGGAGCAGGTAGGAAGGAATCCAAAGGCAGGCACAGGGCTGGAGGCTACCCTAGGAACAGGACAAGGAGCCAGCAGGAACCCAAGGAGCAGGGAGCAGAGCAAGGCAAAGGGCAGTAAACGAGGAATACAGAGCGGGAACACGATCAGAAACTAACCGCTTTGAGACACGATCAGTGAATGATCTTCGCTCCTCTTATAGGGCCACCAGCAACTGAGAGGCTTGGAACGCAAGCCGTATCGTTCCCAGGTACTGGTGAGCCCAGATCGAGGCTTGAGGAGCAAGCTCTCGTAACTCTGAGTGCCCAACCCACCGTGCATGTGCAGAAGCGAGGACACAGTCACCCGCGCATGCGCAGAGGAGTACGATTCTGGACTCCTGGAGCCCCCCGGAGTGTGGAACCCCAAGCGCGAAAGCGTGAGTAGACCCGCCAAGAAGGTACCGGTCGGAAGGGAGTGGAAAACCCTGGTCTCCGGGTAAGTGGCGTGACAAACATGCAACTCTTACAACGGCTGGGGTTTGCGATAAACTTTGAGAAATCTTCGTTGACGCCGCCGAGAAGCTTGGTGTTCCTGGGCACGCAATTCGAGACCCAGTCAGGATTAGTGAAGCCATCCCTCGCCAGAATCACCAAACTCAATCGGTTGGCAGGTCGGCTGAGAATCAATACCAGACTATCAGTGAGAAAATATGTGTCGATTCTAGGCGCAATGGCGTCCTGCATTCCTCTGGTGGGCAACTGCCGCCTGTTCATGAGGCCGGTTCAAGAGTTTCTGGCAGGCCGGTGGATGAAGGCCCGATGGCCCTGGTCGGACAAACTGACCGTCGACGACGACGAGCTCCTACAAGCTCTTCAGTGGTGGCAGAGCTTTCAGAATCTATCCAGAGGGGTACCCCTACAGGAGCCAGAGTTTCGGCTAACCATAGTGACGGATGCATCCCTGACAGGCTGGGGAGCACACATGGGCACTCTGCAAATGCAAGGTCATTGGTCTCGGAGGGAGTCACTCCTGCAAATCAACGTTCTGGAACTGAGAGCAGTGCGCTGGGCCTTGAAGTCTTTCCTGCCGCACATCAGAGGGTCCATAGTGAGAATATTGACAGACAACACGATGGCGATGTTTTACTTAAGGAAGCAAGGGGGCATGCGGTCCAGAACCCTTTACACCGAGGCTCAGAAGGTGTGGCATTGGGCTCTGAAACACGATATATCCATTGTAGCTCATCATCTTCCGGGCGTAAGGAACGAGCAAGCGGACTCACTCAGCAGAAAAATTGAGCAAATACACAAATGGGAGATAGACAGCGTTCAGTTGTCGAAAGTCTTCGAGAAATGAGGATGGCCTCCGCTGGATCTCTTCGCAACGAAGAGGAACAAGAAGTGTGAGATGTATGCCAGCAGATGGCCACAGGAAGGTTCTCTGGGGGAAGCGTTCTCCTTCCCATGGACGGACAAGTTCCTCTAAGCCTTCCCTCCGTTCCCTCTTATAAGGAGAACTCTGCAGTGGATACGCAGGTACAGGTGCCGGGTCATCCTAGTGGCACCGTGTTGGCCGAGGCAGCCGTGGTTTTCCGGCCTGCTTCACCTGTCCGTGGATCAACCGATAAAGTTCCCGTAGGTTCCCAATCTCCTGTTCCGGGACGAAGGAACAGTGTGGCATCACAATCCAGACAGTCTCAATCTCACAGCTTGGCTCCTGACTTTTCGGAATTTGGCGCCTTGAGCATTTCGTCGGATTGTCGGAGAATCCTGCAAGCAGCACGGGCCCCTTCCACCAACAAGTCGTACGCGTGTAAGTGGAGAAGGTTCTGTTCGTGGTGTCAAGGACAGCCGGGAGTGCAACCTCTAAGGGTAACTCCGGAGCAACTTCTACCATATCTGCTACACCTGGCGAAGAGCGAATTATCTTTTTCATCAATAAAGGTACACCTGGCGGCCATCTCTAGGTTCACGAGGAGGTTCACTTGTTTAGTGACAGGCTGGTGAAACACTTCATGAGGGGTCTGTTCCGAACATTCCCGCCGGTTAAACGTTTTCCACCAACGTGGAGTCTTAATGTGGTGCTAGCAGGGTTAATGAAAGCACCCTTTGAACCAATGGCCACATCGTTGATGAAGTTCTTGTCATGGAAATAGGCGTTTCTATTAGCTATAACATCAGCTAGGCGGCTCTCAGAATGGCAAGCATTGGTCGTAGACCTGCCGTACCTAAGGTTCTTTAAGGACAAAGTGGTTCTGTCAACTAATCCTCATTTCATTCCAAATGTTCCTACGGCTTATCATAAACACTCATCCATTGTCCTGCCTACCTTTTTCGCGACCCCCTCATCGGCTGCGGAAAAAGTCCTCCATACCTTGGACGTGAAGAGAGCTCTAAAATGTTACCTTCTTCGGACTCAGCAACTTAGATCTACGCAACAACTCTTCATTGCATATGGTCCGTCGGGGAGAGGAAAAGTAATTTCAAAGCAGTTACTGGCCCGATGGGTCTCGTCGACGATTGCCTTCTGTCATTCCAAAGCGGGAAAACCGCTACAAGGGTGTCCGAGAGCTCATTCCACGAGGGCAACTTCGTCTTAGACAGCGTTGTGGGCAGGAATCCCGCTGGCAGACATTTGCCAGGCGGCAGCATGGTCAGTGCCTCACACGTTTACCCGCCATTACTGCCTCGAACGGCAGCATGCGGACGAGATGCAAATGGGAAGAGCAGTCTTACGCCATATATATATATATATATATATATATATATATATATATATATATATATATATATATATTATGTGCATGTACTTTTGCGTATTTATAAATTGGCAGTTTTACGTAAGTATGGTTCGGTATACATATGCTTAGGAGGGTGCCGGATTGCATTCACACCTCCTCTTTTCAGGATCACTGCTGTGTATTCTATTCTAAGAATGTGAATACATGAAAGATCCAATGCTGGAGAAGGGAATAGTTTCTTACCTGTAACTCCATTTCTCCAGCATTGGTATCTTTCATGGATTCACCGACCTCCCTGGAATGCAATCTACTTGTATAACTAGGTTTTCACCCAATTCTGCTTTGGAGGGGTCGAAATCTGAAGGGAGCCGCGGGGGCGGGGCATTTATACCACTACGTCCTAGTGGGGCATGCGTGGGCAGCACCAAAACAACGTAGATAGGACACAAAAGTGTCGGAAGTTTTCCTATGGGAAACGGCTTTATAAGTGTACCGAGGGTTCCCAGTCTGTTGACGGGGAATATTCTAAGCATGTGAATCCATGAAAGATACCAATGCTGGAGAAATGGAGTTACAGGTAAGAAATAGGTAAGAAACTATTCCCTTCCTCTGGTTCTGACAAACTCCATAGGCATCTACTTTTTGCATAGTGGCACAGAGAAATCCTTTACATTTCTCATAAGGTTTAAATACCTTTTCTTGTGAGAACTACTATTCCCAAGAATAGTGAAGTGATATTGACTTTACTTAACCTTTTCTCTTTGTTGGTCCAGCACACCCCATCTTATGGGGAGTGCTGGGGTTTACCTACTAGCCCCTTATCTTACATTCTCATGTAACCTTTTTTATGTTATCCTCGCTAATTTAAATGGCTAGTGGCAATGGTTTTATTCTCCTACCATTGTACTTTTCTACCACAACTGCAGTATAGCAACCATGGGTAACCAATCTGTCAAAATGGCCCCGGTCTTCGTTTTTCACCATTTTCTGTTTGTGAGGTCTTTATTGGGGTTTACTCTGCTCGCCAACCCAGATTTAAGCCCTTTGTTTGTTTTACCTTTGGCGGGCTTCAGTCCTGAAACCTGCCTCTGGCTCAAGTGTGTCTATAAAGGCTGGATGTGAGGTAGGTTCCCAAAACTCCCCTTTCCTTTGTCTCATGGAGTGCATGTATACAACCAGTCCCAAGTAGCTGGCTGCCAGTCCTTTTAGGAGGGCCACCCTGCTCTTTGAGCGGCAGCCTCGGCTGTGCATGAATGGGAGAAACCTGCTTAAAGACAAGGGTTTTGGGACTAGAGGCAGAGTCGATCACTAGGAGAAACACTGGACGAAGGAACCGTGAACGAACCTTGCTGCATCCTCCTGGGCCTTTGAATTTCCCGGTGAAGCCCTACTGCTGTGCTGAAACTCCTTTTTCTGATCGGCAAGAGAAGCTCCAGAAGGGGTGACTTCTTCACTTGTGTTAGTGGGACCAAATAACCCCAAGACTAACTCCTCTGGACCATCTTCCCTGATTGGCTGCACTTCTTTGCTGCTGCAGGAAACGAGTGCCACGGGTCGAGAAATCCATAGTCGAGGCAATCTGGCCAGAAGCTCCAGGAGTCTCCTAAGGACCCTCCAGAAGCAGGATGACCAGAGCTCTAGTCCCCTCACCAGAGTGCAGGACTCAAGGAGTGAAGGAAGCCCAACCGATGGTGGTGCTGTTCCGAGTGCTGAAACCGCAAACTGATACTGATCCGAAAAGAGCCCGTAGCTGCCTATGACCTCCAAATTGCTGCCGCAGGAGTCCTCCAGATGTCCTCCCTCTTGTCCCCACGACTGAGGCTCAGGAACCCAGGATCTGCATCAGTGCAACAGGACAGAATCCATCTGGACCTCTCTTCTTCTAACCAGAGGTACTGTTTAGACTTGGGGTACTTACCTCAGTGTCTTTTTGAGCTGTGCTTTTCTCAGTTGAGACTTGCAGTGGTTTACCCTCAGAGTTGATTCCAGCTCTGCTTTTCACAGGATTAACAGCTTGTAACCCTACTAGTGATTTATACAAAACACTCTAACTTTGTGCAAGACTTTATATTATCTAAGAAGTGACTCTGCTCCATAGACTATGCTCCAATTGACTTTAGCTGTCCTAGCTCCCTGCAGACTCTTCTAGTCCTTGGACTTTGATATTTCTATCCCTCATAGGTGGTTACTTGTTTTAGACTGTTCTTGCTGGGAAAGGCTTGTCTATACTTAATTGGAAAATGTAAGTATACTTGCATGCCCTGAGAACCAGTTTAACCTTTTTCCTTCCTTTACTTTCTGCAACCTCAGAATCTGCAAAGTATAACTAGTGATATACAAATTCCATTACTGACCTTGTGAATGAAGTCACCTCTGGGTGTAGGAAGTGTGTAAAAGGCATCTCCATAAAGAGTATCCACTAAACTTGTGCTGATTCTGAAAAAGTATTTTAAGGTATATTTGATTATTATATATTTTGCACTTTTTTAAAGAACGCTTATTTAAAAACTGATGATAAATTAACTATTAATAACGCAAACATTAAGTGTTACTATACTACTTGTATTTGCGTATTTGGTTTCACCAGCTCACATTTACCCCTCTTGAAATAAGCCTGGCTATTCAGTCACACTACCAACTTGTGTAGTACAGGCCTTTACGAAATCGTGGGTTACCTAATACCAAGCACATAAGTGTTGTGTAGTCTCACACAGTGTTAATACACCAGTTCTTACCTAAGATAGTCATCGTCCCAACTTTTCCACTCGAGACTGTCGGAGAAAGAAACCTCACATTCTGGGAGAGGAATTACCAGAGTCTCCATGAGAGTTTTTGATGGGTACAGATTAGGAAGTATCCTTGATGCCAGGAAATATTATTGTAAACCGATAAGAAGAGACTTAAATTAACCAAAATACCATCCTGACTAGATAAAGTAATTTCCTTTTGAAAATGTTTGCTGCACACCGAAATAATTAATTTATGATCATGCGTTTTCCTATTAGCCATGTGGATTTTTATGGAGGAAAATTGTGAGCTACATTAACAGTCCCTACTTTCAAATCCTTTAGCCTTGTGTCTTCAACTGTATTAGGAAGTACTTGAAGATGAAAGGCACAACAGGCGTCCAGACTGGTTTGTGTAGCAGACAGTCTCCTAAGACTGCTTTGATTCATTTCTCAAACTATCGACCTTTAGAATATGGTTAGTGAAGAAGTGAGAGTTGTGATCGACTAAGTGTGCCACTTTTAACACTGTGACTCCGGCCCTCCCAAGTTCAGACCTCGTCCTCCCTAGACTTTAAGGACACGGCACTCGAATGAGTCACCTCGTATCCCTCAGACAGCTGCTTCTCCCTCTCCAGTCACTCATAACAACACCTCCTTCCCCACTTCCCTCCTAGTGGGTATCCCATTGGGATCAATGCTTGTATCACTTCCCTTTACTCTGTACACTTCCCCTCTCCTCTGGGCAAACTCATACTACTTCGCAAAGGAGTCCCAGATCTTCATCTCCTTCTCCTGATTTACCCTAGTTATCCGAGTACCATCGGAGTACCATCCACCTCAGAAAGTTCTCTTTTTGCCAGCCTCCTATGCAAAGCCTACACCTCCCATTCCCCGACCTCCTTGCGTCTTCACCCCCATGCTTATGGTTTTGGGGTCTTCTTTGGCAGTAAACTCAGAAAGGCATCATTTTATTGCTTCCACTTTTTCTGCTGCAAGTAGCAACCTTTAAAATACCATGAATATCTGCCAGCGTTTAAGCCACCCCTTGGACAAAACCCTCATCCACACTGGCCCATACACACTGGAATGCTCGTCCAAGGCTGAAGCTCCACCTGCGATCACGAGAAGGTGGAGTTCCCACCCACTCTCTGCCCTTCATCGCACAACTCCATCCCACCTTCCAAACCTGATGCCACTAGTTATCCATCAAAGTGCTGATGGAAAGGTCAATTCATAGTTTGTCAGCCTTCCTGTTATTTGTGCCAATTATCTGTCTCCATACTTTATGCCTCCATCACCCAGCCTATCATGAACCACGCATACTCTGTAACTCTGTAAAGGCCTTCAGAAATGAGACTCCCCTTCCAATCTGTATGGTGTCGAGCACTGACCCTATCAATCAAACACAAAATATACTTACAGAGCCTTGAATACCTGATCCCCTTCGAGCTTGATCGGTTCTTTCTGGCCATTGTTGCTATTGTTTCATAGTCCTGCTTGCCATTTTGTTCTCCTGGTTTTCGTCCTCTCACTCTTTGCCTCTTTCATTTGTTTTCCATTCTCTACTTCCTGCCCCACCCTTCTTCCGGTTTCTTTTAATCTCCGTTTGTGAAGGTTTTTTCCTTTCGAATGCTTCCCCTTGTTGAGACAGCCCTCCATCTCCTCTTCTCATCAATATTCCTCCTTTTTCTGCTCTGTAAATTATTTTCTTAACTACTTTGTTTTATCTCCCCCTCTCTTCTCCAGGTCTCGAAGGCAGCAGCGGATCTAATGAACTATTGTGAGCAACACGCCAAGAATGATCCTCTGCTGGTTGGGGTCCCCGCGTCGGAAAACCCCTTCAAAGACAAAAAACCTTGCATTATCCTCTAGTTGGTGCCTCTTGTGCAGGGCCATTGTTCTGTACCAATTCAACACGTCTTGAGTCGCAGCACGAAGGGTTCAAACACTAAATGTTGGGTTTAAATAGAAGCCCACGAAAAATTAAACACAAATTGGTGATAGTGTTACAGAGGGGCTTAAAGGATCGAATGGAGGGCAGCTTTTCAAATACCAGAGGAATTTGGGTTTTAATTAAATATATTGGGGTGGCAGAATGAGACCCGGGTTAATGTGCGTGGATCACGCTAGCGCCACGTGATGTGGGTGTCCGTGGCACCTGAGCAGATGACGCCAGGGAATGCACTTCCAAAGGATTGCGACAAGGCGGGGGTTGTTTGAGCTGCAGCTCTTCTGATTGGCTTCTTGTTCAGTGCCCTTCAGTAGGAAGACTACACCCAGGGTCTAGACGGCAGGATTTAGGGCAGGGGGCGAATTATTATTATTTTTAAATTTATTTGCAAAGCTGGAATGTTTGTTTTTAATGGCCGTCACACGCTGCTCCATTCTAATGTCCAGTTGGGACCCCTCAGTATTTTAACAGTTGTATTGTTGTCTGTGAGCATCTCATGAACCGGACGTGGCCCCGCAGCCTCTGCGCACGTGGCCTCGTGGCGGCCCCCTGACCAGATGTAAATACAATTAGTAATGGGCTCGGAAGGTTCCTTTGGCGGGCCCCCTCCCGCCCATGGGCGAGACGGTCATTCTGTGTGCGCATTGCTGATGGAGCTGTGGCCATGCTAAGCTTTATATTCGGGTTTATTATTCTGTGTATTGTTGATACTATTTACCAAGCAGAAAGACAGTAGGCGAATTTTGGATTTGGATTCTGTAGAAAACCCTTTTTATTTCCGTTTTGTCTTCAGATAGTTGGTGGAAGCGAGTAGCTATAATTGGCTTTTGACCATCCAGCCTTTCACCTCGCTAGTCATGCTTGCATCCCTTGCTGCCTCCTGAAAGCGCTGAGCACCCCTCTCCCAATCCCACCGTTTGGTGCTGATTGCATGCCTTCTGTGCTCTGCCCTGCGTGCCCTCTCGTAGCGCCAGCTCCCCGCTTCCTGGCGTGGCTTTCAGCATTCCTACTGCTTCCTCCCCTCACCGTGTGTCCCCTCACTCCTGCTCTCTCTTGCTTCCTACTCTCGCGTCACTCCCCCCTCTACCCCACTCCTTCCCACTGCCCTACCTACTGTTTTGGGATCATAATCTGTCCTAATGAACGATTGAGCTATACTAAAATGTTTGAAGAGTCCTCACTGCACTGTGTACATTACTTAAAAAAAAGAAAAAGTTGAAGTGGGGAATGCAGCTGCTATCAGCCTGTCGACAGTATGGGAGGGGGAGCATCACTAAGGGGATGTCATGAGTAGGACATAGCTTGCTGCCATTAGACCTTAGGACCGTTCACGATCACTCTGACGTGCATCCACCTGGGCTACATGCAAGCCCTTCTACCCGCCCAAAGGGACATACGACAGGTGCAAGACATTGTGCTTGGAGGTACAGAATGCATGCCAGGCACTGTCATGATCCTGGGCATACAGTATGCATACATGTCCCTGTGCCATGACCCTATGAGTCATAGGATATATACATGTCCCCGAGTCTTGAACATGTATGCCAAGGATACTTACAACTCTTTGTGCCATGAAGATAGCGGCCTTGTGTATTTACAAGTCTCTATTATGCGCGGGGGTAAGGGGGGCAAAGTATGCAGACAAATCATGTAATATGTGCCATGGGATGTAGAGTGTGAAGCTGTCCCTGTGCCATGAATGTGGTCCAAGGATACATGAAAGGCCCTGTGCCATGAGCCTTTTAACCTGCAATTCATATGAGTGAGTCCCCGTGCCATATGCATGGGGATTAGGAGAAAGGTATAGGACCATTTAAAATCAGCATGTGTGTACGGCCGGGGTTTGAGGGGTGCTGGGAGCTGGAGAGGATGTTGTGGGAATTTCAGGTCCCTGTGCGATGAACGGGCAGATTTGGGGGTATTAAGTGGGATATGCGACAGACTGGTTGTAAGGGTAATAGATATTGATCTGGTGAGGTAACTGTGGGACTCATCCTCAGGGTACCATATTAGACTTTTCGTTACATGGATAAAGAAATAGGGAGACTTCTGTACGGCTTCCAAGCGACGAGCAAAAGAAGCAACAAGGGGAACATAGACCACCTCCCTACCCCAAGACTAACTTGTGGAACGAGTCTAGTTCTCGGGAGCAAACTAATCTGGAATGACGTGCAGACACTGGTTGAGCAGTTGCTAATTTTGCATCCCTGATTTCTGTGACACAACCCTTCTCATTATGAGTTTTTCCCCACTTGTAGATCGAACCGAACGATCCTCCATAGCCCTTACTCTGCGATTGTGGGCGAAATGGAATAGGATGATGGCTTTGGTGAAAAAAGAGGAATCTGTCAGGTGCTTAAATGGAAAGATAACCTAGAGCATGCAACCTTTTACTCAGGGAGAAAGACGGCATCTGGCATGTAAAGGAGAATTAGTGGTGGTGCTGGCACTACATCTCTGCCATACTAAACCTCTTTGCTGGTGATTAGACCCCTTTCCCTGCTGTCACTCAGTGTGTTTTTCACCTCATTTGGTGTATGTTACTGTATTTTTAGCTCACATTTTTGGCTCACTTAATAATTTGCACACTACCTCCTTGATTCCTTATTTGCTTCCTTTTCACGGCACTTGCGTTTTTATAATTTCACACCTTCCTCGTAGCTCACTTGAGTTTATAATCCTAATCTCACTCAAAGTATGTTAGCCTTTCCTCTCTCCTCTTTTGAGTTCATAGTCCTCTCCACACTCAATAGTGGGAATTCCTTAATCTCTGCTTGCGTGCTTTTATCATAACCTGATTTCATTGTGTTTAGTCCTTCCTCTTCACCAAGTGTCTAGAATGTAAGCGTACGTCCTCTGCCATTGTTTTAAACCTCTCCCCACAGTAGCGAACAGGTTTCCTTTCTTGTTTGCGGCCTCAGCCAGCCCCCACACAACCACCTCCATAAATCTTGAGACTGCCTGCTTTCAACATATTTTTGCTGCTGTCCTTTCATTGAACTCATTAAGCTTCCTGAATATTTTTATAAGGTGTCAAACCTGTCTCAAGATAGAGTTCCTCTGGAGCCAATTCTAGATGTATATGTAGAGTCTTGTTGCATGACCAGACATTGATGTTCTAGAAAAGAGTGAGCCTGGGATCCAGGAGGTGGCGCATCTGTGGAAATGTGTAAGGATTGCACGGGCATTTGTGCTAGGAGTTGTCAGCTGATGGGGTTTTCAACCTTAAGACCGAGGATATCTGTAGTACATGTTTACAGGCAGCACTCCATTAAACAGAATCTGTTTTCATCTCCATCCTTAGGCCTCACTAGTGTGCAAGACATCTTCTCTGAGGGGTTAGCGACTTATGTTGGCACATAGTGTCATGTGTGTTCAGTATAAGCTCTATCCCTGAAGTGCATGTGAACCTTTAATAGATGCTTGGGCAAGACTTAGACCTTCATTGGCACAGGACCAGCAATTGCTGTTTCGTCCGAGGAAAATGTTCTGGAAAAGCTCAGGGAACTACAGTGGCAGTTTCCTAATCTGAGAGAGTCCCGCAAAACATAGATACCTGCAGTGGTGCTTTCAGAAATGGCATCTACTCTCTCTGTACAACGTACTCGAGGGTGGTTGCTCACTGCTATTGGTTACTGCACAAGGGCCTGAGGTGTGCTTCAAGGTGACTGCATACTCTGTTGGAAATCCTCATGGTACTTTCAGGGTGTGTAGCATCAGGGGCATGGGATGTTTTTTAGAGCATGTAGGAAGGTATAGATACCCCTTTCGAGATACCAGCAGCCTCCTCGCCTATGGACACAGTGTACAAAGCCCCCTTCCTGGTTTTGCCTTTGTTTTCAGTGGCTACCTTCAGACTGGGTTCCTGTGAGTCAGTGGAAGTTGTTGCTGGACCTCAACATTCATCTGGTTTGACTGCCATTGCTCCAGTCGCTTTACCATGACGCTGTTCCAAGAGGTCATCTCTTGGTGTTTCGAAGGTGCTCAACTTCTCTATACTGTGAATCTCTCGCTCACCGCTGTGTTCAGCTCATTCTTTGCTCTGTACTGTTTGATTCTGCATCACCGAATGCAAGGTACAACTTCTATTCCGTTTTTATCTTAAATTCGTGGCAGATTACTTTCAAAGTGGAGACTAGGGGCAGCTCCAGGTTCCCAGAGTGGGGGTTCTTGCTGCCCAGTTAACATTCCAGCCATTTAGACTAGGATGTGCCAAATACACCGCAAAGAATGTAATGGAAGACTCTGGAACGTGTGTTTTGTGTAAATGTACGCTGATCTTGTATGACCTGAGCCATCTATCCCACCGCTGTGCCATGGAAGAGAAGCACTTTCATCAGACCAGCCCATGAGACCAGTATTCAAGGCACACAGTCGACATGAATGTGAAATCCCCCAAGTGTCGATATCTTACTCGCTGAGACTCGCTCTCATTTTTGCCAAATCCGACCTGTTGCCAAACATGCTTTTTGTAACCCTGTGTTTAATTAAAATTTATCTGTGGATGTGTTGTTGACTCGCATTTCTTTGCATCTTGATTTGAATTATTTACAGTGTGCTTGGGCACTTTCGTGCGCAGTGTTTAATATTATATGTACGTGTTGTTATATAGTGATTGCTAAACAATAAAAAATAAACTTTCTTTTAACAAGTTGTCTGTTTTGCATGAACTGCCTCGTTAACAAAGCATCTGGCGATGCCTATGTTTTGTTAAATGTGGTTGGGAGCTTCTGGGAGATTCTACATTTGAGGAGTATAAGATATGCAACCCCCACCTCCGCAGTGCTAAGTGGAGGCCACTTTCTTCTTTTAAAGGAGCTCGACATGTGACCAACCACATCTGCCTCGTGTAGAGAAATCTTCCCTGTAGAAATGTTCGATTGGTATGGTATGGTATGGTAATATGTATTTGTAAAGTGCCTATACACAAGGCAAGTGTTTCAAAGCCCTGAAGGAGGGAGGGAACAGGGGTGAAAAACAGTCATCCAGAGCCCTTGAATTTCCGAGCAATACACGTCTGCACGTGCAGAGGAAGTGCATAAAGTATAGTTAACAGTGTAGATAACAGCAAATAGGTCTGACGATGATTCTGCAGTTTTTCCAAGTGTATTTAGGCACCCATGCAAGGAGGTGAGACGGGGAGGATAGACGATCTTTAAAGGCATGGTACGTTCAGATTGTGCAAGTGCACTTTGGTCCTGTTTCTCCGATATGGACCGGGTTGGCTTGAAGGCTTCTGGTGATTAGAAACTGGCTCATTCCCAGAATGTAGGACCACAGATACCTTGAATAATACAAAACAGTAAAGGATCAGTCCAGCCCAAACATAAAGCAGTCTTCTTGCATGTCCAGCCAAATAATGAATTCGAGACTGGGGGAAGATTTCCCCTAGAGACTAGATCCTGGGGTTCAGAGCAGAAATAGAGCGCAGATGGTGAGATTCACGCCTGCAATGCTATATCCTTAAGGCCAGAAATTCAGTGCTGTCAAAGACCAGGTGGATGGCTTTCTAAAATATTTCTTAAATTGTGGTATGCACACGCTTTAAATATTGCCCACTTTTTGTATGTTGTAAACAGTTTAAATTTAATAAATGTGTTATTTTACAGCGATAAAGATTTCCATGCACCGGTCAGTGGAAAGGACGTCTGCCTTTTACCAGCACATAAGAATTGGCACTGAGGGAGCCATTAAGTTTAGTAGTGGTTACAACTACGGCATTTTGTGCCTCATGAAAACCTAAAATTAAAATGGAAATAAAATTGAAGGTTCCAAAGGAGTGCAGAAGTGCAGACACATTTGCGTTAAAGAAGCTTGGCATATTATAAGAAACTGCAAGAAAGAGGCTTGAGAAGGAGTCTTTCTGTAAACTGCAATGGTTTAGAAAATAACCCACATGGAAGAGTATGGTCACCCTTCCTCTACCAGGAGTCACATATGTAGTGCAGCTGCATTTTTGGAACCTCGTTTCGTTCTTCAGTCGAGTAGCAATACCATATTAATGTCAGGTTCATGGCCATCTAGATGCCTTTAGAATGTCCATACACTATTGCAGCAAGCTAAAGGGTCCACAGCCTATGAATCTCGGAAATCTGTCGCATGAGTTGAGGAATAGACAGTTGCAATGAAGGACTGCGCTCCAGTTTCTCGACATAAGGCCTGTTCTAAACAGCAGGTTTAAGAGTGGAGCAATACAGTGCTAAAGGATATCAAGAAGCCAGACCAGAATGCCCAAAAAGAGGCGATTAGTATGGTGAATGGAAAGTGTGTTTCCCTTATAGGAATGTATGGAAACATGTATGACAGTGTCTTGGCACAGGATATTGAACCCATTCACTAGAAACTCCTGACATGAAGCCTAAGTGTGAAGGGTGGCAATTTTCAGTTGTCTTTCTAAGAACTGATCTGTTTGCGGAGAAGGTTTTTATTTCAAAAACATAACTGAAGACATCTCTACGGAGGTCCAATATGAGCATTTCTGCACTTTGTTGGTTTATAAAGTTAGCATTCGTCTTGATGGATGAAGCGCGAGTGACATGCTTCGATGGAAGGACCACTGCCATCATTCATAAGCATATGTTGAGATGTACTGTACTTGAGCACGGGAGAGGGTTCTATTAGTCTTGCAGCACCCTGCCTCCATGAGTGGGATTCCATTCAAAATCTTAATTTTTTATTGTATTTTGTGGAGCACACAGTGTTTTCTGACCGGCAAGCAGTTCTGGCTTACCGTTCTGATACACTCTAATAGACCTGGACGGTCACCAGGCTAAGATGGCCCCCATAATTACATATACAATATATAAGGATACCTGTAACACTGAAGATCCTCCAGGTAAAAGTCATAGGAATAAACACAAATGAACCTGAGCTGTGAGGTTGGAACGTCAAATTTATTACACATTTTTTTTCAAATTGTCATATGCGATTTATTTATAAAAACCCATATGTATTCCAAATGTTGACATCACAAAATTCGTTCCACCATACATACAGATAGTCGGTGCTCGACAAAACAAATTTTATAATTGCATGGGTTAACAATTATATAATATCCTTTCGAAAAGTTAATTCTTCACACCCTTCCAAAATACATGTGTGTGTATCTGTTAAATAGAACAGAAATCGCTTATTAACATTGGCTACATGTGTTTCGATCGGTGTAAGGGGCTTCTAATGTAGCCTTGCATTTAGCTCGACCTTCTGCAGGACGATAGGTGGGGCGTCCGTATCGCCTCACCCTTACAACACAATCCAGTGGTAGATGTCTTCAAAAACACTATAAAACAAACAATACAACCTAATTACAATCCAACCTCTTAAATTAGAACAAAAAGCACCAATAAATTGTACATATAATTCGTCCATCATTATACAGATTCACACTCACCTCCAATGTGAAATCGTGGAGGTAGTGTAAACTGTGGAACTAATCCTCCGCACACCAGTGATTTAACCAAATATCAGCAGTGCCTAAAAGATACGGGGCACAGGGTAAGTACAGAGCTCCCTCTCAAATGCGGGGTTTAACCCATTTGTAATGATTTTAACCCCCATCAGGGTGTATGCACTTCCAATATTCCAACGTACAGCGGTGGGTGCCGGTGGTGCTTTGTATCCGCACGCTGTAGCGACGCTGCGCTAAATTCAATTGCTTCACTCGGTATGCAGTATGGAGTTATGGACATGTACTCTGCTACACTACACAATGATAAAGAAAAAGGGATAGTTCAATAACTGTTTTATCCCTTATCTTGTTCACAAAATGAATGTCACAAATCAGTGACGCCAAACGTAGATGTCAACAGTTGCTGGTAGAATGTTCCACAGAGTACGAGGCTAATGCATAACGCCTTTTTCTTCCTGCAACGGAAGACGGAAAACATACAGGCTAAAGTTCAATATAGCAGAGTGCACTCCTGAGGTTTACCCGTCCGCGGATATCATACTATCCCCTCATTCGTAATTACGCCCCAACCTACTAAAGCACAACCTTACCTGCAGTATCATGACTGTTCCCGTCTCCTTCGCGATACACAATGGAATAGGTGGCTCGTATTCTGCTTGATTGAAACGCGGTAAACAAACCCCTAGGCCAGCCATAGGGATAGAAATGGGACTGCACCTCTTAAAACGACCCGAGGCCCGAGAGTAGATGATACTGAGTTACTGTGAAAATCAAAAACTAAATTGGGAACAATGAAGATATCAGGATAATGTTGCCCTCAATTCACCTATCCTCTCACTGGTGGATTATGGGAAGGGAAGTCCCTCCACCCTATTCGCAAGTGTTTGCGAATCTTTCAAAAATGTGAGTCGCATCTGTATATGTGGAATAACTGAACTACGATCTCAACTTCATTTACCTCTTTCGGGTCCAAAATGAACCCTCTCGCTTATCTCATTAATTGATTATGGGAAATTAAGTCCCACCACTGTATATTAAAAAGCTATTTAAGTCAAATTACTGAGGTTAACTGCATCCTCATCCCAGCCTCATGCTCCCACCATTGACCCCACAGGCACTGGGGCGCATCCTGCCCAAGTACTCCTGTGGACCAACCCTTTTTTTCAGGGGGTAAGCGATGGGGAACTCTCTTTGTTGATGGGGATGCACAATGCCAATAAACAAAGTCGCTACTCCTAGCTCCACTCAAATATGGAAACCAATACATGAACTGTCTGCGTCAAACTCGGAACTCAATCCACAGGCAAACAGGGGTAACTCATAGTGCCTCTTATTCGCATATGAATTTGTTCCATTCCACTGACACATTTAGGCCATGTCGTACAGTGTCCAGTGACATTGGGTCTAGCATAGGGGCCCATTGCTCACTAGCACAAACTCATGGGGGAAGGCGGAAAGCACAAATAGGGGCTAAATTGGTAAAGGCCTGGCAAGCAAAACATTCATTTAGGCAGTAATAGAAGTGCACCTCACCCACATAGCCCTTTTCTGGCATAGCCTTTATTTCCAGATACTTCCTGTACCTCCAACATGGATGCCTGTTTAACATCCAGGAACTGTGTAGCACCCTATAGTGTCTGTGCGTGGCTGCCTATATAAGCCATGCCCAAGGACTAGCCCGTGCTTCGTGTGCTTTCTGTAGCCTTGAGCACACGTTCACCGCATACCGGTCTTCCATTGGATGCCTCACCTGTTAGTTTTCCGCGAAAGAAGCAGGCTCTTCTCATCTGCTAGTCACGCCAGCACTCTAGACCTGACCAGCAAAAGAAAAGGAACAAGTTAGAATGAGTAAACGCTTGCGTGCAACTCATTTCTCTGTCTCCCGCACGACCAAAGGTGCATCATTTCTTACTTGCCTCCTGTGTGCGAGCTGAGCAGAATACTCTGCACCGTGGCTGCATCCAGTTAGCTGATTCTCTCCGGATGCATTTTCCGACTCCACAGTGGTTGCACTCAGGCAGCTGTCCTGTTTCTGAAACCTGCAAAGACAAAGAACTTTAGTAAACGCGTAGCGTATTCAGTCAATAACCCACTCTTTGCTGTATGACACGCACGCATAGCCAGTGAAGTAACTGGCCATCACAGAACTTACCTTCAGCCACAGTTGAACTTACCTGCAGTTGCAGCTACGTGGTCTCCATGAATCAAGCCTGCAAACAGAACTTGCACACAATTCCCAGTGCAGTAACTGGGCAACTATTGCGAAGAGCGTGTTTCACCAGACGGTCAGCTGTCGCTCTACTACAACTAGGACCTAGTGAAGCAACTAGTCCCGGACTACTGCGCCCCTGCAGAGGCAGGATGGAGAGTGCACCACACTAAACCAAAAGTTGAGTCACATCCAAAGCAAGGCTATACACTTCACTTAGGATACAGGGAGGGCGGAGGGAGGGTTGGAGCAACCCATTCTCTTGGCAGGTCAGCTTCCCAGACTCGGGGTAACGAAAGAAAGAGACTGGAGGAATCCATTGCTCCCGCAGAGACCCAGGTGAGCGTGACATCCAGGGAATAGATCCACATTTGTTCTATCTTATGCAACATAGTAGCAAGATCACCTCCTCATGTTTGGACCCTTATGGTTTGTAAAAACAAACCACTTCACATCTTGGTCTGTATTACCTGCTCTCACAAAATGGTCCACCAGAGGTTTATCTGGCACTTTATTTCTTAAGCATGATCTATGCTCTGAAATCCTCTGCCGGATCTGTCTCGTGGTCTTACCCATATAGATCAAATTGCGCGGTCATGAGATAATATTAATTGCATTCTTAGTTAAGCAATGTGTATGTCTCTTAAGTTGCCATTTCACTGTGCCATGATTAAAATAGTGCCTTGTTTCAGTAAAAGGGCAGGTTGCGCGGTTACCACATTTGTTGTGGTCAATAACCCGGGGTAATCCCCACTGGTTCAGAACTCTTTGCTTTTTCTCACTGCCCATATACGTGTGCACTAATTTCTGCCTGAGGTTACTGTTCCGCTTGAAGGCGAACATCGGTTTCTTTGTCTAGGCTCCTTTAGTTGTTTAATGAGGTGCCAGTTCTTGCTGATGCTTTTCTTAATCGCATTACTTTGGGGTATCCCCTGTCAATCAGTCTTTATTTCAGTTTTGTAGCATGGTCAACAAATTCTTCCTTTTTCGTGTAGTTTCTGTAAATCTTTAGAAACTGCCCGTATGGCAAGTTGAGTTTCAGGCCATCCGGGTGAAAACTGGAGTAATGCAGCAAGGAATTTTTATTATCGGTTGGTTGCCTTTAAAGTGTAGTTTCAAGTACTCCTTCCGAGTTGCAGATAGTTGAATCCAAAAAATTCACTTGCTTCATCTTCCACTCTATTGTGAATTTGATGTGTGGATCGCACATGTTAACCTATTCAAAATATTCTAGTAAAGAAATACTAGAACCTCTCCAGATCAGGAACAATTCGTCAATGTAATGTTTCCACATGACCAAATGGTCTCCATAGCTCCGTTTTTTCAAGGCATTGTCTTGGAGCAGAATATATAGATTTTTGAAATTGGGGTTCGCCACATCTGGAACCCATGCGGACTCCTTTTAATTGTTTACACAATTGCTGTTTGAAGAGAGAGACATTTTCGGACATCGACAAACACTTGCATTCAAGGATAAAGCCAGTAGGAGGAATTTGTGGCCTGTATGTAGGTCTAAGCAATTACCTAATACATCTAAACATTCCATTTGTGGAATCAATGTATATAATGATACGTCCATCGTCACCAGAATGTCGTTTTGATCAATTCTTATTACATGAATTTTAGCGCCAAGCAAGATTTTGAATGTTGAGAAGTGTTGTGTATAGGTATTTTGGAGTTTTTAGCAACAAAGAAAATGTCATTTATAGGCACATTTTGGAGTTTCATTTGCAAAGTGCTGCTTCTCTCTCTGCACTCTGTTTGCTGGTCATGGAGCCCACTGGCACATTTTTCTGCAGTGTGCTCTAACCCACCACTTATGCACCATGGGTGGCAGGTTGTGCCTCCATCTTTTTGTGCGTTTAAACACGGTTTTGGAGCAAATAGTCTCAGTTGGCCGACTGGTGCTCACGTCCCGCAACGTGCGTCTCCAGATCCCATGGGACGCAAGAGAGCGAGCATTCTACAAGTTACATATATACAAAACAAACATCTTATCAGTAATGACATATTCAATACCGCCCATAATGTATTTCCTTTGAAATGGTTTCGATGATTGACAATTATGACGAAGATGACACCTTCAGACATTTATTTAGCAACAGTTTGCAATTTGCGGACTTGCAGACATGATTCTTTGTTTTAGGGAACATAATGCTCTTGTTATTACAAGCAAGCTGTGTGCAGGGGAGACACACATTCCAGGCCTCTCTATCTTCTAGTTTCTATTCGTGTGCTAGAGGTCAGCTCGATCTACAGGGGCTCAGTGAAGGGGGGTCGTAAAAGAGAGCATAATTCAAGCCATTAAATGTTCGTTTCTGCCGCACCAGCGAGACTAGCTGGCACCTGCGTAGTGATTAAATGCCTTGTTGCTTACTTCCAAGGACTTGTGAGGGAGGAGACCGGGCATTGCTGGCTGGGATGCCTGAGCTGCGTTTCAACATGTAACTTGTGGCCTTGCTCTATGCATGAGCACTAATGGAATAGAATTCACTTACAGCAAAGCAGTTTGAACAGAAAGCAAAAAGCGGAAATCCATCAAAATGGCGAATTCTATTCCTACAAAATGGACGCTCTCTGGTCATGCTCATGAGTCTGTACTAATAATGCTGAACATATGAGGTGGTTGGTTTTCGGCCAACAAAATACATCGTCTATGTTATGGGAGGGTAATTTCTAGACTCACAAGATCATCTCCTGATGAAACTTCAGTATCTAAACTAAAAGTCTGCCGGATTAGTAAACATAAAAGGATTGTTGGTAAAAAGCATACAGATCTCAGTGGTTTTTATCCTACAGGTTTAAAGCTAAGAAAGTAATGTATGTATGTTATTTGATGCAATAAGTTTGGTTTCTGCTGGATTTAAGAAATTAAGAAATTAGCCTGGCTAAGCTGTAACAAGTGGAAAAGCGGGTTTCTCCCAAGGGGAGGGAAATCCTCTCAGCAGAAACTCACTGGTAGATGATAATTGTGGGTTAGACCAGACTTTTTTGTCTACAAAAAGAGAATGAACAATGGCAGATCCTCCAGCCCAGGAAACGGATGTGTGAAAGGGTCGTAAACTGCTCCTTGAAGGAATTCCCCAAAAGAGGGGGCTACTCCTGGACTCCAGGGAGAGACAAAGAGGCGGACCATTTGCTGTTAAGAATGAATAATGAACAATTTTTAGAGACTTATAACTTGTTGTTCAAAGTGGTGAAAAATACAAAAAGGACAGAGTTGTTAGTCTAATTTTTGGCTGCACGTGTTAAGAGGCGGTACAACTTTGTAACATATTCTGGACAGAAATGGCAATATATGTGGTTTATGTGAACGCTGTTAATGCTAGAATTGTGTTGTGAAAATTTACACGCACACCCCTATGTTAAACGCACACATTTGTGGAAATTTGCAGACAATTTGGAAAATGTGTTCATGGCGAACAGGACAAAATTCTGTAGAAAGGTGAAGCAAGATCCCACAGCTGCAGGATTTTGATGAACATATGCTACATAAAATATGGAATCTTTGTGTAGAGGTGACCAATGTAGAACTATGTATTTAGGATAAAATCTGATTTTGACACTAGTGGCTGAGGGGACATTTCTAAGGACTGTAAAGCTAAACCATAAATGTGACATCTTCCGGCCTTGATCCAATCACTCAGATGCAAGGCATAGATGAGGTCCTGATCCCATCACAGCTCACAGGGGCAAGCTTAGTTAAGCCGGCCCATACACCCATTTTGTGATGTCATTAAAAAGGATAAATGGAGACAGCCTACAACACATAGGGACTCACTGATTCTGGCGAAGCATTTTGTTCCACTATTCTACATCCAGCTTTAAAATCCTTCCAGCTCCAGATGCCAAAACTCCTGCCAAGCAATAGAGAACTATTGATTTTCAGCAAGGCCTAAATCCTCAAACTCAATCTCACAACCCAGTGGAGCGCTGTGGTGTGGGAAGGCATTCTGAACCAGTATCCTGAAACTATCTGGCTTGCTACCACAAGGCTTGCTTGGTGAACTTGCTATCCAGCTGATTTGAAATACCCAGAAACAAGGAGGGCAGATCCTGTGCAAATCCGGTGACCGGCCTAGCTGATCCAGTCGCGTGCCTGATGTGCTGTCCTTTCCTTGATAGACCCGATCCAATGACCAGAACTAATGGTCCAATTTAATTACAAAGGACTAAGTATTAATGGGAAGAACAGTGACCCATAATATATCTGCATTGTATGATCTCAATCTCAAACCCATCTCCTCTTTAACTCAGAACCATAGTATTGCTAGAACTATACTTGCGCTGACTTTTCTCTCATCTGTGTTACTAAACCCTAACTTCTTATTGATTTGATTAAGAAAAGTAATTCCCAAACTAAACGGAAACTAGAGTATCACGCATGAATGGTTATAAGCGCCCGTGAATAACTGATTCCTGTTTGGCAATCTCCTTTTTGTAGTACTTAACATAGTATAATAAAACCTATCTGTCATTTTTAACCCAAATTTCTGTTTTCCATTTTCGCGCCTATTTTGCAAAAATCTACTCTTACTAAAACCTATATACCTCTGTCGGTTTGTATGATGGAAACGAAATTTCAACTCCTACTTGTACCTAACATCCTTAGCTATCCATAGCACCCTACACCGCAGTGCGAAACAGTGCGATTGTCAGGTTATAGCGAAATTCGCACAAGGAAAAGTTTGCCGCAATTTAACATTCTGAAAGCTTTTACACATGCAAATTTGCTTTAAATTATTTCCTACTTTGACTTTGAGATTCCATATGTTTTCGTTTGACTAAATCATTGCTTGTAATTGTGCGCATCTGTTCAAAGTGGCTACCATAGAAATGCATCATAATTTAAGCATTTTGACCACATTTGGTGTTTTTGCTCAGACAATTTCAAAGCCATTTTGACAGTTGAAAAGTGAACTCCATTCTTCTCTTGTGTTTAAAAGGGGGAAGGTGGGAGTGATATTCTGTTTGGTGTTATTCCTGAATACCTGCTCTCTCATCACATCTATTGAGATTGCCGGTTGGTGGGTTGAGGGGTGTTGCAGGGGGAACACCTAACCATGGTGATATCTTTTCCGAACCAACACAACAGTATTATTTTCTGTGCTGCATTTGTTTTTGTTCATTATTTGGCTCCTAGTGCATTAAAGACATTATTTAAAGTTCTGTCACCCCATTGGTGATTGTTACCTATTAAAATATATTGTGGTTTAAATTCTAAATACATACATAAATATTTACCTATGCAAACTAGCCTGATTCCTAGTTGTGTGACCGGGGAGGTCTCAGGAGAAGGGTGTGATATGAGTGTTATATCGTTCAGAATATTGAATTTATAGATAACTTAAATAAGGTGTAGAGGAGGTCCCAAATAAAGCCTGCACTCCAATCGTTCATTTTGAAGTACCAGGAATGTTCACACCGAGATATGTGACGTATGATGAGCAAATAAACCAGCAGAGAGCCGCAGTAGGGCTCTGCCCAGTACCCATTAGAAGAACAGTACCTATTGACGTACCTATACCAAGAACACCATGGACAGTAAGGTATCCATTAAGAAAACCCTACCAGCAAATAAGACGAAATGAAGATTGCTTAAGAACAGTCCCGGAAGAACCAAAAAAGGCCTTAATGGAAGACGAATGGTGATGTCACAAAGGCCCGGACTGACTTGAAGATAGAAGAAATGACGACCAGAGAATGATGCAAAGAGATTAAACGCCACGAATAAAGATATTGTGAACCTAAAAGAGAACAATGTTGAAACATGAAGGAGCTTAAGCTGTAAGCAAGAATGAAGATATCCAACTAGTTGACGCCTGTACATATGCTTGAAACGCAAGAAAGCTAAGAAAACAGTAGGGCTTGCTATGCTTAGTAGAAGAATAAAGCGGCAAGCGCCATGTTTACATATTGTACCTCAAAACAAAGCACAGTATTATAAGTGCGAGTCCACTTTGCATTAAAAGCAGAATCAACTTAGGTTGCTACAGGCCAAGCATGACAGGCTTCATATTCTAGAAAAATGAGGAAAAAACGGCTGAATCGAAACGCAGCAGATGCAACTCATGCCAAAGAAGCCAAGGTCATACCAATATAAGAAGCGAACAATGGCTACATCTAATTGAAACTTAAGAACAGAATATCCTGCCTCCGAAAAGTCAAGATAAGGAACCGTAGGCAGGTGGCAAGCCAAATAAGAATTTAATGCACAAATCGAGAGATACTAGGCAAATTCACGGTGTCTGCATCACGTGACCATCCGAGCGAGGAGAAGCACGAGTTCACACCTACGCGTGGCATCCGTCCAGGAGAAGATAGCGGAACTTCGATGATTGATTGATTGTAACCTTAATTGGAGGAAGGCTTGGTGGATGGGGGGAGCACCCTGCACCTGGATGAACATTCTGCGTGCTGCTAAGCAAAGTGGAAGAATATGCATGGGGTTGGTGCCAACCCAATCACAGTGGACCAAATAATCTAAGGTCCTATAGTTACAACCAATAGGACGTCATACTTTTAGTGACATCTACAGTAGTCATTTTTGAAGGAAGGGCTTAGACGTCCACCTGACAGTGTTTACCCAATCCCCACACTCCGTTACCATATACAGATATAGCACCTATATCAGTACTTTTTCCCAACCAATAGAAATGCTTATTAATTTTGGAGTGTTATACGTCAGCTATAATGAGTTTTTAGTATAAATTGTTGTTTTTATGAAGTTCGTTGGAGTTGAAGCGAGACGGACGATCGCATCACGGCTGATTTCCATGACTCCCCATTTTTTGTGCTTGTCATTAAACGGACTCCCTTTGCCAAACCATTGAGTTGTCCTTATTGATTGGTGTTGGAGTAATAAATCTGCACCACCATCCATCTCAAAGGTGCAGCTATCTCGTCTTAAAGTACTTCAGAGAAAACCCTGACTCTATGGGCCCAGCCGGGAGACTCCCCAGTACACTTGGTAGCAGAGGATGGTTAAGTAAGACACCTATTGACCATCGACATAAAGTAACTCTAGATCTTTGGCAATATCACGAGTCCTTTGCCATTTGGTTGAGTAGACCGTGAAGCTCCCCGTAGACAATGGTAGCATAAAAAGACTTCAGTCAGGGCCTGAAGGGACCCGTGTTCCCCACGCATCCCTTTCCATTCCTACGGGCAGCTGAGCGGGCGTAAAACTGAAGAAGGCCGTGATCCTGAGGGTCCAGAGAGGAACCATGCTAATGGTGAGTGAAACTAAAATTGAATGCTTTGGCAAATAGTGCATGCCTTAGAATAAGTTAAGGGAAAAGGTAACTGAGGGAGGCAGGAAGAAAACAAAAATATAGTTAGAAGCAGTGAAGACTATTATATATATGGGGATGATGACTCGAGACATCGAGAAATTAAAGGTTATCGAGGCAGACACCTGAGAAATTAAAGGTTACCGGGGCAGACACCTGAGGAGTGAGAGGATTCGCCTTATTCCTACTCTTTAATATAGCGGCTAGAAGAAACGTGTACCCAGAGTCCCACATAATGGGGAACGATTAGGCTACCACAACGTTTAAAGACGTCATGAAAGGGGTACCTTTACACTCCATGAAGGGGTAATGATTAGAGGCAGAGATATCTGTGTCCAGCTGGTGTCTGTTTAGTCAGTCATATGTTTTTTGATGTGACGTCATATGTCTAAAAAAAAATGTCTTTGAGAAAACTGATCCAAACTTTGTGCGATTTTACAGCTGAGATGAAATCGCATGTGAATTAATGTTTTTGAGTAAATTGGAAAATATGACATTTTTGTGAAAATTTGGATTGGAGATTGCAGTGTTTGGTGCTCGCGCCTATTATTAGAAGTTGTTTTTGTCACACAAAAACATGGATATGTTATATAAAAGGAAAGGAAACCGATTTAAACATGGAAGATATAACTCCATTGGCACACTTATGGAAGCAATTGCCAAAACACGCACCTAAGCTAAAGAAATATAGTACCGAGTGGGTTAAAGGTACCGCCCACAAGATGTTTATGCCATGGCCACAAAATGGGTCTTTATCTAAAGCTGTATTGCAACATATGAAACCATATTTGTATTCCACATATACAGGCAAAAAGCTAGAAAAATGCCTTGCGGTTCTCGAGATGTGGCAAATGTTTGAACAGGGAAAGGAGGAAGAGCCGCCAGCAGATGGATACTTAAAATATGCACAATGGGGTTGGGGGGGTGAGATGCCTACCGGGCCACCTGCCCCTCCCGAAACGAAAATTGAGGAAAGTAAGGACGATGGGTTATACCCATTGAGAGAACTCAAAGCAGCCACAGGCTATAGCAACCCCGCATATGAGTCACCTACACATAGTAGTGACGAACCATGGGAAGGATAGGGATACAAAATTTTACCTCCACAGTCCCACGAGACAAGGAGAGACATAAGGACGCACGAGGAGATCAAGCACAGACAAGTGCATCTCTCGATAAAGAAAGAGAAGGGAAGCGATGGAAGGGATACGAAAGTAGAACTGATGAGAGCATTCGCAAGAGACGACTGGATGGGAGGACACATTTTATTGAAACTCGATGGCAAAGGCATTGATGATTCGGAACAAAGGGAGAAGATAGGTGATGCACAGAGAAAGGGGAAAGAGACGAGAGGATAAGAAAGAAAGAGGGACAAAGGCGAGAACGCTTTATCGTGAAGAGCAAGAGAGACAGCTCGATCGCAACCCAAGAGCAGCCAATGATCAAGAAAGACAGAAACAGCAGAGGTTAGAGGAAGAGCAAAGGATACGTGAAAAAAGAATAAAAGACGAAGAGATGAGGAAATTCGAAGGGTAGAGGAACGTCGAAATGAAAAGAGAAGGGAAGAAGATAGGGTCAGAGAAGAGTTCGATGAGGACATAGAACGTAAGCAAAGACCGAGAGCATGCAATCTTGAATATCTGGGGAGAGAGGTTAACAAACCCGCTCCAGTGGTAGATTGGGAAGACATTGAAGAATTTTTTCCTGAGTACGATTCACTACCAGGCACGTCTAGGGCAAATATTGATGACTTCGACACTAGAAGCATCGGAGAAACTATAGATAGAATATATGATGAAATGGGGCTACAACAAATACCCCAAAGGGAGGGGGAAGACGAGCGCCTAGAGAGCACTCAGCTGTATGACACTGAGTATGTCACCCGAAGTAGTGGGAATAGGGAACTATCCCTAGATAGATTAGAAATCAGTAGGAACCACGACGATGCAGGAAGTGGCACGAATTGGGGACAGACAATGTCCGACTCCGAAAGGGAGAAGGGCGAAGAGAATGAGGAGGAGACACGAAGCAAAATGCGACTCCCAAAAAAGAAGGGAATAAGATGGTCAGACACTAGCGTGTCTGCACCGAGGGCATCAGAGTCAGCCACACAGCCTGACCGATATGAACGAGTATCTCACGGTCAGAGGGGGGCGGTGTCTTCGCCACCCTATGTGGACAGATTAAGAGCCTTAGAGAAAGCTACACATTCCAATTTCCGTTGCTTGAGAAGGGGGGGAAGACCGCAATATATTCCATGGCCACACATGGATCGAGAAAACTTGAAAAACAAGCTACCAATACTGACATCGGGAGCCGGAAAATGGATACACGAGTTAGAAAAAATGACAGGAGGGAACACGTTAGCTATTGGGGATATTAAAGGTCTCCTAATCGCCATACTTGGTGAGAGAGCTGACGATGTGTGGGCACCAGCAGGCTACCCTGGTGTAACCACAATTAATACCTCGCATGACGGAGCTCCATTTAACAACTGTAGAGCCGCCATATGGAAAGTGCTATGAGTGCTATATCCAGATACCTCCGAAATGGGGAGCTATAATGATACGGAAAATGAAAGAGTCTGAGGATCCGTTGATTTATATACAGAATTTTCAAGACGCATGAGTGCTCGAGACTCATGAATCTTGGACAAAATCTATACCCATATTTTACCATATATTGTGCCAAGGACTGCCGGAATCGCTACAGAAACAGCTCAAGAAACTGGTGGGAATGAATCTTAAACCTTGGGCAGAAATACAGTTAACCATCGCACATTATTGTAGGCTGCTGCAGGAAAATAATTGCAAAAAGGTAGCAACTCAAAAAGGTGAGGAAGCGAAATAGGTGCAAAAGAAATTGTAAAAATATGCTCACGAGGGAGCCATGATAACTAGTGCAGCTGAATCAGGTGTGCAGCAGGTGGCTAGTCCACAGCAAAATTATCAGGGTAATTCAGGGTTTTACCCACTGGGACGAGGATTCAGGGGAAGAGGATGGCAGAGTAATCAGGGAGGTTCCAGAATAATCAAGGAGGTTTTCAAAATATGCAAAATGGTAATCAAGCTATGTCAAACGGGCAAATAATCCGACCGGTATGTTGGCTGTGTGGAATGACGGGGCACTTGGCGCGCACATGCAGAAGCCAAGGCATGATGCAGAAGGGCCAATTGACAGGAGCAGATATGGTGAATCCACCTGCAGCCTTTCAGCAGGGATTGCACAGAATCACACAGTGCAACAAGTGCCAGGAGTGCAACAAGGTTCACAACCTCAGAGTATGGGGACTTTTCCACAACGACAATCCCAACAGGCACCAAAGCAGCAGTCACAACCAATGAGCACAGGGCAGGCCATGAACCCTGGAATGGGAAATGACACTGCTCATGGAGGAAATCCAGCAGCACCAAATTTGCAGCACCAAATTTGTATATGAACTAGGACGGCTCACTGGGAACCCTGATGTGTTCTATCCTATCAGTGACAACAGACCCTCAAAGGGAACCAAGGGTGGATGTCATTAGAGGGGATAAAGAATATTCCTTCCTCGTTGACACAGTTTTCCTTTCCTTGTCCAGCGAGGCCATAAATACTCAGTTTCACAGGAGCGACAAGTCATGTTCCCTTTTCCAAAACACTTCCAGTCTCTATAGGAGAAAGTTAAATGAACGTGCCTTTATTATGTTCACGGCAGACCCCAGTAAACATTTTGGGGAGAGATCTAATGACAAAGTTAAACATGACAATCTCGTTAACGGAGGAAGGCATAGTGTGTTCAACTCCAGGAATGCACTATTCAAATGTATGCGAAATAATCAGGGCATACTCAGGGCGCCATTAGAGCCAGAAATATTTGCGTATGATATGCGTGTGCTTATGGCAGGATTACCAGGCCTGGCAGACAAAACCTTGAGAACTCCTGATGAGTTCTTATTCAGACCCAGAATACCGTTGCATGAGGAAGAGGGACAAGTATTTCCCTTGATGATACACACAGCTGTAGAACGAGGGAAAGTAGTCTTAATTGACGGTTACCATGATGAGAGCAGAGAATGGTGCACAATAATTGCCATTGAAGAAGGATATCGAGCGACTGACGTCACCGATGGCAATCTATTTGAAGAACCAACAGATATGGGAGAGACAATGGTGGAAGTGAGTCTCACCTTTTGGGTTAAAATGATTAAAAGAGAGGTGACCCAGAGAATGATGCTAGCACTAAAGCGTCCTGAATATTTTGATGGCGACATGGCCCAGGTGCCTGTCTCAGTATGGACTACAGGACCCTAGGACCTAGTGCTCTTGAAGCGGCTTGGAGAAGTAAGAATTAAATTGAAACCAGGAACTATTTTACCCAAGGCACAACAATATCCCATGTCCAGAGAGGCAGATGAGGGGATTTTTAAGACAATTTCTGCCATGATTGACCAAGGTATCTTGGTGATGTCAGAGTCACCATGTAATATGTCAGTGTATCCTGTGAAAAAAGTAAGGGGGGGGTCTTGGACGCTAGTGCAAGATCTAAGGCCAATAAACAATATTGTTGAGGCCGAGTTCCCTCTAGCCCCTAACCCGTCTACAATCCTATGTAATATACCTTTTGAGACAAAATATTTCATGGTGGTTGACTTGAAAAATGCATTTTTCTCAATCCCGTTGCACCGTGACTCACAGGATCTGACGTTGACAAATGCGCCTGAAAAGCACGAGGCTACTATAGGGGTACTGTGAGTCCCCTTCCATTTTCAACAGAGTCCTGCAGATGGATAAGCAATATTGCACTAGAAAGTGTTGTCCTGCAATATGTGGATGACATCTTGATTTGCAGCACCACAGAAGAGCAATGCAGATACAATTCTATTCAGCTATTGACTATACTGGCTGAGAAAGGATACAAGGTTGACAAAGAAAAGCTACAATATTGTCAACAAGAAGTGCTGTACATAGGCCAGCTGATCTCGCATGAGGGAAAAAAGGTGACCCCAGAAAGGGCTGAAGCCATATTGAACACGGCTAAAACACACACGATAAAGCAGATGAAGAGCTTTTTAGTCCTATGCAACTGTCAGGGCATGGGTCTTCAGGCCCTAAAGAAGGCCCAAGTAACGAAGGAGAAGATTGAATGGTCTGAGTCCATGGAAAAGGGGTTTGCTGGACTCGAGACCTATTTCCACAGCACCAGTTCTAGGGATTCCTAATTATGCAGAGGAATTTTACCTGTTTTCGCACACAAATGGCAGCGTTATGATGGCAGTGCTCGCTCAAAGAACCTTGTTGGGGTACAAGCCCCTGGCATATTACAGCGGGAATCTGGACCAGTGATGAGAGCCCACTTCCTGTGCGAACAAAGTTTAGCTGCCGCAGCGTTCGCCATAGAAAAGGCCACAACCATTGTAATGGGAGGCTCCATGACATTGTACATCGAGCACTCGCTATTTGCCATTCTAGAGAAACCAAAGGGCACATTGACATCTCGGAGAGCTTCTGCTTATAAAGTAATCATATCAAATCCATTGATTAAGATAGTTTGATGTAAAATAGTGAACCCAGCTATGTTTATAGAAGAGCCAGTCACTGAAGGAGAGCTCATACATGGCTGTGCAAATTATGAAGAATTCTATTATGAAATTCCCAGCGTAAAAGAAAATGCCGTGGTAGGAGGATAGATTGTCTTCATTGACGGGTCTTCAAGGATCGACCAAACTCCGGGCAAAGATACACAGGTGTTGCTGTGATGAAGCACACAGCAAATGGAGAATTTCGAGTGCTTCTTAGTGCACGAATACCATCTCATTATTCAGCACAGGCTGCAGAATTATTGGCGTTGATACTCACCATGGAGAATCACTCAGACCAGGAAGTAACGGTGTACAGCGACTCCACTTATGTGACGTCAACATTGCACGCAGGCTTAGTGCGCTGGAAAAAGAGGGGCTACCTCCGAGCAGACGGCATGCCAGTGCAGCACGCACGCTTATTGGACAGGCTGATCAAGGCACTACAGCTCCCAGTGGGCATAGCAGTCGTGAAATGTGCCACCCACATGAAAGGGACAGATTTTATCTTGCGTGGAAATCACGCAGGCTAAGCGCATGGCATCAAAAAGTGAGACGATCATGGAAGTGGGAGTCATCCATATCAATGAAAGGATGCTGGTGGCACGAACTACATCTGAGAGTTATAGTGATTTTGGGCAAATACAACTAATGGAACTCCAAGGGGAGGCACCACAGGAAGAGAAGAACCTGTGGAAACGTTGAGGGTGTTCTTTAAACCCCTCCGACAGCTTGTGGCAACAAGGCAACACTGGTAAACCAGTAATTCCTGTAACCCTATTAAAAATAGCGCTGGAGCAGTTACATTTCCCAGCTCATATGACTAAAGAGAATCTAGCTGCAACGCTCGCGGAAGACTGGTTCATACCGAATTTAGCGGAGCACGTTGCATTTTTTTATGGTGAACTGTTTGATTTGCCAGCAATTTACAGCAGGGCACACATTAAAAGTAATAAGAGGAGTCATCCCCAGGCCAAATGGGCCTTTTCAGCACTTGCACGTCGATTACGTTGACATGATTCAAGTATGCGATGGGTACAGATACTTGTTGTCGGGTGTCCATTTTCTAGATGGATTGAGGCTGGTCCATGTACACACCCAAACTCTACCTGTGCGACCACATTTTTAGTGAGGGAAGTTTTCCCTCACTAAAAATGGGGGCTCTGCGAAGTCATGAGGTCAGATAATGGCCCTCATTTTGTCAATGCAGTGTTCGAGCCAGATTAGCTTGTTGCTTGGTATAAAGCACAAATTCTCATCGGCGTATCATCCACAAGGTAATGGGATCTGTGAGAAGCTCAACGGATTGTTAAAGGAAAGAATAGCCAAGTTGTTCACTCTAAAGAAGGGATGGTTGCACTGCCTTCCACTGGCATTGTATTCTTTTCGGAACCAACCTAGCTCCGATCATCATCTTACGCCAAACGAGATAGCCACAGGAAGAAGAATGAGAACTCCCCTAACACCCTGATACAGAGCTAGATGTGATGCCCAGTCAATAGGAGAGGTTTTAGAATCTGAAATGCAAAACTATCTGAACTGCATGACATCTTGCCTTACTGTAATTTCAGACCAGCTGCAGTGACGACGAAAATGGTGCAGTGCAGCACAGAACACAGAAGGAGACACTACAACAGACCAAATTCAAGGTCTACATGTTCCACTCATCTTCCCTGGTGAAGCCGTCTTGGTGAGAAACCATACAAGGAAAAGGTGGGACGAGCCAAGGTTCAATGGACCTTTTACAGTAGAGGACTGCACTCCATCTGCTGTGAAACTGAAAGGCAAGAGAGCATGGATTTTTCGCTGTGATATCAAATCCTACATCGGAGAAGGCCCCCTGTCTGCACCGCAACGAGAGGAATCGACGGGGAAGAACTACAGCACGTGCAGACGAGATCCATGACGAGGAAGAGGGGCACATGACCAGCCTGACAAAGAACCTTTTGCAAGTTGTGGCTTAAATTGGACACTTCATCTAAGAAAAAAGGAGATAAGGACATAAAAACAGACACTCTGTGCATCCTAGTTGCAGGGTGAAGAAGAAAATCACACTTGTAAGCCACAACACAGGTTATTAACTATTGAACTTTGGACTAAGGCACGCAAAAAGACTTAATAAAGGAAGGAGAACATGAGAAGTTTTGATCGAGGACACATAAGATGGAAGAAAAACCAATATCCTGGCTCTTTCTGCACAATAACCATGTTCGGAATCACTTATGGTGTCCCAAAGTAGAGACATTACAAAGAATGTAATCACCTACTTTGATGTAGTGCTAAAGTCATACCCGTCATTGATAGGAAGGCTCACCAGTGTCTCTGACTTTTTACAAGATCCCGAAAACAAAAAGATAAGACAACTGCTCACTGTCATAGCTGAACGATTTGTTATACTCCCTTAATACAGTGAGGAAGAACCAAATGATCCCAACACGAGCGGAAATAGATGAGCTCATCAACACACTGATCTTTTGCATAATCGAAGATTGTCCAACTCTCATTGGGAGAACAACATACACACTCACATTTCTCCGAGATCCAGCAAATACAGAACATTTGAGCCATCTCTTGAATAAGATAATCATTCTCGTTGCACTCCATGCAACCGGACAGTGCAGACATTGTTTACATCAAGGAAAGAATATATAATCCTGAACCTCAACAAAGACAGGACAGATGTCCCTGTCAACAGACAGCAGGTTGGCACACAACGTCCTTTTTCGCCTAGTTACTGACTTTCCAGAGCTAGTGGGGAGACCAATTGATGTTGATGTCCTCACTTTCATCAGAGATCCAACTAATGTTGCGCAGATGGGAATGCTCCTACATGGAATCATACTTCAAGTGGAACTCTCTAACCATCAGAGGAGCTATCTGAGGAGATTCTAAAAAGCTTTTTGCCGAGGGACAGATCGAGGAAGCAGTGTCAAGTCATTGCATTTAAAATTTTCTGTCCTTACTCTTCGTATCTGACCAACATACACCATGTCCTCAGGATTGAAGCAAATCAGGGGAGTTTATTGGGAGCTCACCTACTTTGAACATGCACAGTAAAAGGGCTCACTGAAGTGTTATATAATCTGTTTTTCCCATAGTCTAACAGAGAAACTGTATCCTGAATTAAGAGACAATTTGTCGCCCGTAAGAGGGGGGACACTTGTGGAATATCTGACACTCATAAATGCAGTATTCTAAAGACAATATTGGTTAAGGAAATAATAACATTGACATTTTGGCGAATGATCGAGATGGGGGCCCAGAGCAGCAACCTGGTCGGCCCACAAGAAGAGAGGCACCCCCGCTTCTCTGGAAGAAAATGCTGCCGCCTGATCTACAGGGGCTTAATGTATTTATGTGTTATAGTCATCATAATTTTTTTGTCATTAACAATCAGAACTGCATTCTTTATTGGTGCACAAAGCGTTCAAAATTCAGTGCACCCGCCTAATGATGTACGCATAAGACCCACAAAAATCCCCAGACCTTTATGTAGTCATTCCAGTCCCTAGAAAATCTGATGGCAGAATTAATGAACTTGAAATTAATGTGATTAGTAGTGATATACACACTCTTGTGGTAACAAATGGAAAGGAGAGCCGGAGACAGGGTCGGCAAGGGATGAATGAAGCAACATCACTGAAAACTGAATGCACACGAAACAGGCCTAGTGTCAATGACTACAGAACCACAAACACAAATGGCAGAGAAGAAGAGACTGCCTGCCATAAGAAACTCTACAGCAGACTGCGATGCTGGAAATGCATCGAAGGGACAGGGCCTCCGTATCCTTGTCCATTACTGTTTTTTTATAGTGTTCTGTCGTGTTTTCCGCACATGAGTTCGTGTGTGACTCCTGGCGGTGCAGCTCTCTCTCTTGGTTTGGTGAACAGACTCATGGGATACCCTTATGGCACCCAAGGGTAGGGGTGCAACCCTGTGCCCCCAGCTTGTTTTTGGGCACCTGTGTGTGACCCACTGAGCAGGGTAAGGGCTGGTGGCAGCTCTGTGCTGAAATGACTGGTGCCCTGAGCGTTCTTCATTTTGGGATCCCCAGGACCTGTCATTGGAATCGGTAGATTCCTGATGGAGACAAAATGGCCCCATGACCTCTTGCCTTCCATCGCCTGTTACCTTGATCTTCCCGAAGTCCCTGGAAGCCCTGACTCTGTCCCTTCCCCCTGACTGGCTGTTGGGTGGAAGTTCCATATACGGTAGTATGGGGAAGTGCTGACCAGACTGGCTGGAGCCTTCCCAACAACCGTATTTTGTGGGTATGCCTGTGGGTGGGACCCGGGTGAATGGAGTGTGTGACGAATACGCATTCTATGTTGTGGGTGTCTAGTATCTGGTGGTCGACACAATGACTGAGACAGCCCTGCCCGAAACCTGTATGAATGCAGTATGAGGTGTTGAATGGCTCGGTGCTTGTCCCAATACACATAACTTGAGTTCTGGAGAGAAGTGAATGGCCTGAATGCACTGTGTGCCTGATTGGTTGCCTGCCGCATGAATGCTCTTTGTAGTGATTTGATGCTTCAGTGTGACCCAGCGGAATGAATGGGAGATCAACAGTATATCTGGGTACCTCTCACTGCTAGGAATAGTGTTCAGAAGGGTTCAGAGCTGAAGTCCAAACTACAAAGAGTAACTGGAGTGAAACTGATGCTTGACCTTGAAGCCCTGCTGGAAGAGAAGAATTGCTGTTGCTCTCCTTTGCAATCTGAAAGCTGCTGTGTCTCCAAGGACTGACACAGAGAGGACTTGGTAAGGCGCCCTCTTCCTGAGTGACGAGGGACCATCATGCACAGCTGATCTTTGCCTAAGCTCCCTGGTAGACAGTTCTTCGACAGGCTGGGGAACTGATATGGGGACTGCTGCGGAATTCCAAGAGAAGCACCCGGACTGTTGTCCGCCACTGTTGACGACCGCCATCGCCGACTGGAGCCGCCGTGCTCCCGTTTGCCTAAGAATTTCATTGATCCAAGGACGCTCTAGTCCGCATTGTCGCAGCTGTATCCTGCTGGAGAAGGCCTGACCGTCGACGTGCCTAGGAGCATCCGCCGGTGGGTTTCCCGCCACACAGAGACGCCGGCGACTCCATACCCTTGCTGGGCCACAGTTCTTCAAACTCTTTTTGGTCCAGTACTATCGACACCGAGGTGCCCCGCACATCTCATCCTTGCAGGACGTTTACGCTTCGTCAACGAGCACTGCTAGGAACGATGCGGCCACTTCACTGTCGTAGCTCGACCTGTTCTCCATCGGACGTTCGATGGCCCGTGACTCCTGCCTGAAAGGGAGGACACTCAAGAAGGGCCGTCGATTCCCCGATGCGGAACGCTACAACGCCAAGGTACTTTGGGCTTGCAGAACTATTAGAAAGTCTAGTGGGAACAATATATGAACTGGGCTTGTATCTTTCTTATACAGGTTGCCCAGGTGGGGGGGGATCTCCACACAGAACTGTGTCTAGTGGTACGGGGCCAGTATTCTGCCAATTGCTCAACCAGCTTGCTTTCCTTCCTCTCTCTACTGCTGGTTTCCTCTTTATTCTGATCTGTGTGTCATTCTGACCGTATGCACTTTAATGAGATCTAATAACGTTAATGGTACCACTTTAGAAACTGTATATATTTACCATTGTGATTTTCAGAGTACAAAGTGAGTTATCGTGATATTGTATATACCTTTGAACATTAATTATATAAAGACTGTGTTGTAACCGACACAGTGTGTGGACATTCCTTTGTGGGGCCTTGGGGACTACACTGTACTTAAGAACCAGCTCACGTTACCTCCTGAGAGGGTAGGCCTTGATTGCTCGACTACGATACCAATAATAGAGAATCTTGGCTGTGGTCCTCTGTGCCTCTCCTCTACCATATAGAGAGCGGAAGTGCAGACACCCCCCACCGGTGTCTTTACACTGGTGGCAGCGGTGGGATGCTTATGGTTTTAGGAATGTGTATAACCGTGCCACTTACAAAGGATAACTGCACTTTGTTAAATTAAGGTTTCGTTGTGTACAAGATAACTGCATTACAAGCAATGGAATCTATTGCGAATGGTAAATTGACTCTGATGAGTTAGAGGCATCTCAGAGTGCTTGTGAAGCCAGGGAGTTAGACTTTGTGGATAAGTCTAGGGTGGAGCTGATAGCTGCCCAGGTGGACTACCAGATCCATTGTGAAACTCTCGAAGGGGGGATGCAACCAATGAGGACTCTACCCCGGGGTTTGTCACCGAAACTGATTTTGGGAATGCCACCATTCCTGCTGCCTCTGTTCCAAACCCCAGCAATTCATTAGAGATTGAGTTATTGAGGATGAAGTTGGCCTTTGAATATCGCAAGTTGGAACGAGATGCTGAGCTTAAGAAAGAGGAGTTGGCACAGCAAGTGGAGCCCAAGAACTAGGATCTTAAGCTAAAAGATAGGGACCTTGAACTCAAGAACTGGGACACTGAATGTCAGCGAATCCAGTTAGAGAAAGTTCGAGTGGAGACTTGAGCAAAACCAGTTGAGTGTCAGGTCCCCAGCAACCAAGTTTATGAAAGATTTGGTTGGTGTGTATGCGGAGGGTTCTGATATCCTCCACTGGATTGAAGCATTTGAAATGGCTTGTGCAATTCACGATGTTGATAAGATATTGGGCTAAGTGTTTAAGCAGAGGGCCTCAAACTGCATATGACTGTATTCTGAAACTGAGTGTGGAAGAAAGGGGTCAGTATGAGTGCATGAAATCTGCTTTAATGGTAAAGTTTGGCAAACTGCCTACCCAATACCTTAAATGGTTCAGGGATCTTAAGAATGTGTCTTGGATTGACTGGGTGAGTGCTGCGCACATGAACATGATGGGGTGGATTGATGGTTACAAAGTGAAAACGCGAGTGCCATAATCGAAATGGGAAAAGAAGAAAGATGGAGTGAAATCTTAATGGGAAATAATAGAAAGATGGTCGCAACCATAATTCACTTCTGGGAAAACATCATGTCGAACAATAATAACGATAAGGAAGAAGGATAAAAGATAAGACATTGGTGTTTGTAATTGGATTTTTTATGAGGAGAATAATGTAGATTGAATGTAAACGATAAATGTAAGGTTTAAGATGTAAACCAAATGCATTTTAATAAAAAAAAAAAAGTTTGTTGAATTGTCTCGCCTCTTGTTTTTTGAGCATTTTTTTTATTCAGAAGCCTGTTCACCAGAGCTGTCAGTATGTTGCTGACCAGAACATTTTGGACCCCTTCAAGCTGGCTAGGTTGCCTGACAAGTGAGTCTCCCACCGTGTGTCCCCTAAGAATTCCAGTGGGAAGGACAAGGACAAAGAAAAGGGGGCCTCTCAGAAAGCTGAGGAGTCCCAAAAGCAATCCCAGTCGGGTAAACCAAAACCTTCCTCTCCGAAGACCCAAAAACCTAGTGGGGATAAGTCTGTTGTGGGTGGGAGTAAGAGTAGTCAGCCCGACCTATCCCTACTCCCTACTCCGTACCTGAGGTGGAGGCCACTGTCCTCCCCTCCTCTACTGGGATCTCCTTCGGTGCTCCCGTAGAGATTTCCTTAGTGTCCCTTGGGGCTTAGGTCCAGTACGCAGAAGTACTGGCGACTATCCCACAAAACACTTGTAGGTTTTTGAGAAGTGTCCTCTTGAATGGCCAGCCTTCTACTGGCGTGAGAGACACTGGAGCCAGCATGACAGTGGTGGACAGGACCCTGCTCAAGCCAGAGGACTGTGTAGGTGCTCCTCTGACAACCACCAGGTTAGCTGGTGGGCCTCCCAAATTATCGCCTGTAGCCTTACTCAACATTACAATTGAAGACAAGACAGCGAAGCTTCCGGTCCTGGTTCAGGACAACGTGCCTGCGAACATTTTGTTGGGAAACGATTTGGTCGAGTTGGGGATGATCACGGGTGGTCTACCCATGGCTGCTGTGGCGGTCACCCGATCGCAGGTCACACAGGGTCCGGCTGCGAGCCCGGTACCCTCGCCGATGGGGAAACCCAAGGCGCGAAGGAAACGGAAGAGTAAGATGGCCGCCTCTGTGGAGGGAGCCCCCGCTCTTCTGGCTGTTCCGACAGCGCCCATTGGGATCCATGCTCCGGACGGGCTGGGTCCAGTGGTGAATCCCGTCTCAACTTCTGTGGGAGAAAAGCCAGAAGACTTTCCTGTGGGAGAGGCTCTCAACCCGTAGGATCATCCCGACCGTCAATGCTTGTAAGCTGAAGGGGGACCCTCCCGGGTGGACTTTTGTAAGGGACAGAGAGAGCGCCACTTTCTCAAGGGTCTGGAGAAACAGGCCCTGCCCTAGGCACAAGGAGAAGTGCCTAGGACATTCCGGATTTATTGGGAGGGTGAGCTCCTTGTTAGTGAGCCCACGAAGCCTGAACCTGGTGCCCTCAAGAGGTTGGTGGTACCCCAGGTTTACAGATCCTTCCTGCTGCAGTTGGTGCATGAGGTGCCCTTGGTTGGTCATCTTGGTACCAAGAAGACTAAGCAGAGGCTCTCTGCCCATTTCTACTGGCTCCGGATGGCAGTAGAATTGGAGTCCCACTGCAGGACCTGCCCAACTTGTCAGTTGTCTGGATAGACTGGAGGCAGAGTCATTGCCCCACTGCAGCCGTTGCCAGTGGTTGGCACACTGTTTGAGAGGGTGGGCATCGACATCGTCGGTCCCCTTGATCCTCCCACGTCAGGTGGACATCGGTTCATCCTGGTCTTGGTGGATCATGCTACCAGGTATCCTGAGGCAATACCCCTTCGGACTGTAACTGCCAAGATGGTTGCCAGGGCTCTCCTGGGCATATTCACCCGTGTTGGATTCCCTAAGGATGTTGTCTCTGATAGAGGGTCCAACTTCATGTGCAGTTGCATGAAAACCATGTGGAAAGAGTGCAGGGTAACCTATAAGTTCTCCACCTCTTACCACCTCCAGACCAATGGTCTGGTTGAGAGATTTAATAAAACTCTCAAAGGCATGCTAGGTGCTTTGGAAGAGCCCCTAAGGATTTTCTCCTGCCATGCCTGCTGTTTGCCTACAGAGAGGTACCTCAAGAGGGTGTTGGTTTCAGCCCCTTTGAGTTACTCTTTGGACATCCCGTGAGGGAGGCCCCTTGCCTTAATCGGAGAAGATTGGGAGGCCACCCCTCCAGGTCCCGCCAAGCAAATGGGTGACTATCTGTTAGGCCTCTGACAGAGGATGACACATATGATGGGTCAAGCAACAGCGAATCTTAAGGCCAGCCAGGAATTGAATAAGTACTGGCATGACCTTAAAGCATCGCAAGTGGACTGGACTCTGGGACAGGAGGTCCTCATGATAGAGCCTACCAAGCCTCTGGCTTTGGCAGATAAGTGGACTGGACCCTTCAGGATAATCTCCAAGATGGGTGAGGTCAATTATCTGGTTGACATGGGAGCCTCGGGGGTAGCCCCTCAGGTATTCCATGTTAATAGGCTCAAGCCTTTCCACAGGCGAGCCGAAGTCTCATGTCTCTTGCTGGCTTCAGAGCAAGAAGAGGATGACGGTGAGCCCTTTCCTGATTTGCGGCATAGCAACCCGCAGGATGGCTCCGTGGAGGGAGTACATCTCTCTCCCGATCTAACGACAGAGCAGCAGAAGGCCTGCAGGATTTTGCTCCGGCAGTACGCCTCTCTGTTCTCACTGACACCAGGCCTTACACCGTGGTGTAGGCACGAGATTGACACTGGTGACAGTGTGCCTGTCAAAAGCAGGTGCTACCGTATGTCAGATACTGTCAGGAACCACATCCAGGCTGAGGTTGCCAAGATGTTGGATCTGGGTGTTATTGAACCCTCAACCATTCCCTGGTTCAGTCCCGTGGTCCTTCAAGTTCCCAGGCAGGTACCAAGGATTGGAGGTTCTGAGTGGACTACCGAGGAGTCGATGCCGTCACCAAAACTGATGCGCACCCATTGCCCCGGGCTGGAAACGATAGGTGCTGCCAAATTTGTGAGCACCTTTGACCTTACTTCAGGCTATTGTCAAATAGCTCTGACAGACCATGCCAAGGAAAAGACGGCATTCTCAACACCAGAGGGACTCTACCAGTTTAGGGTCATGCCTTTTGGGTTGAAGAATGCCCCTGCCACTTTTCAGAGATTGGTCAACCATGCACTCAGTGGGCTGGAAGCTTTTCGTGTGGCTTACTTAAATGACTTTGCCGTCTACATTTCCACCTGGAAAGAGCATTTGACGCATCTGGATAAAGTGTAGCAGGCCTTAAAGAGGGCTAACCTCACTATCTAGGCCACCAATTGCCAGATAGCTCAGGGAAAAGTCACGTATCTTGGTCATGAGGTAGGCGGGGGTCGAATCCAACCTATCCCCAGTAAGGTACAGGATGTAAAGGACTGGGAGACTCTCACTACTCAAACCCAGGTGAGAGCCTTTTTGGGCCTCACAGGGTATTATCGCAATTTCATGGCAGACTCCCAAGCAACCGAAGAAGGTAAATTGGATGGAAGACTGTCAGAGGGCTTTTGATAGCTTGAAAGAAAGTCTGTGTAGGGTCCCGGTGTTGTGTGTGCCCGATTATATCAAGCCCTTTGTCGTTCAAACTGACGCCTGCGACACTGGAATTGGAGCGGTCTAGTCCCAATTAGATGACAAAGGAAGAGAATATCCGATCATATTCATCAGTAGACAACTTAAGGGTAGGGAACTTAGGTGGGCTACTGTTGAAAAGGAATGTTTTAGTATAGTTTGGAGCCTTAGGCTTTTTAGACCCTACCTTACCGGGTCTACCTTCAAGGTCCAAACAGATCATAAGCCCCTTAAGTGGCTTATGCAGATGAAGGGTGAAAACCCAAACCCATAGAGCACAGACCAGGGAAGAGTCACAATAATGCAGATGGCCTTTCCAGAAGGTATGTTATGATATGATCGTTTATTTATATAGCGCCTGTAACAATGTGTTTCAAAGCGCTTCAAGGCAAGGGAGGGCACAAGGGAAAATACAACCACATACGTACAGGCCATGAACTGTAAGGATGTGAAATTAACTATCATACTCAGCCTGACGACATTTTAGATAGTGCAAGAGCTAAGACATAGATAAGGAAGGTAGGGGGAGAGTGGGAAGGAAATGGAAACGGACAGGCGACTACCGTACTAGGCCTGACGACATTTCTGGTAGAGCCAGAGAAAAACAAAAGGTGAAGAAGGGGGGTGCAGAAAAGGGGGGGGAGGACAAAACAAGCGACTGTCATCATAGGCCTGACGACATTTCAGATAGTGCTGGAGGGGTGGTGGGGAGGAAAACAAAACAGTAATGGGAGGGTGGAGGAAACATACGAGGTTGCTATCATATTAGGTCCAGGGACAATTCTGATAGAGTAAATGCATAGAAGAAAGTAAGGGGAGGAGATAGGAGAAGGGAGAAGGGAAAGGAGGAGAGAAAAGAGAGTAAGCAGTCAAAAAGAGTGGAGAGCGAATACAATTGCAGAAGTCAGTAGTAACACATAATGTTGTAAGCCAGGATACAAGATGAAGATGGGAACAGCATGATTCAGGGCCACCATGAGTATAAGATGCAAAGGAAGTCCAGCATGAGAGTTGAGAAATAGTGACGCACTGTGAATGAATGAAATCCATAAAAGTCAAATCCAGCATTGGCCACAAGACTGTGATGGTGAAGGAAGGCACCAGGCGGGTGGGGCTTGCTAAGTGGTGAAAAAGAGCAGCAGGCAGGAAGGTACCAGGTGGGTGGGGCTTGCTAAGTGGTGAAAAAGAGCAGCAGGCAGGAAGGTACCAGGTGGGTGGGGCTTAGGTCTAGTGACCTAGATCCACTTGCACCTGCTCCCCATCTACAAAGGAAAAGAAGCTGGAGGGCTCCTTAAGTAGGGAAATAGCAGCAAGCAGGAAGGCACCAGGTGGGCAGGGCTTAGGCCAGGTGACCTAGATCCACTTGCACCTGCTCCCCATCTGCAAAGGAAAAGAAGCTGGAAGGCTCCTTAAGTACGGAAACAGCAGCAAGCAGGAAGGCATCAGGGGGGTGTGGCGTGCTAAGTGGTGAAAAAGAGCAGCAAACAGGAAGGCACCAGGTGGGCGGGGCTTGTTAAGTGGTGAAAAAGAGCGGGAAGCAGGAAGGCACCAGGTGGGCGGTGCTTGCTAAGTGGTGAAAAAGCGGCAGGCAGGAAGGTACCAGGTGGGCGGGGCTTAGGCCAGGTGACCTAGATCCACTTGCACCTGCTCCTCATCTGCAAAGGAAAAGAAGCTGGAGGGCTCCTTAAGTAGGGAAACAGAGCGGCAAGCAGGAAGGCACCAGGTGGGCGGGGCTTGCTAAGTGGTGAAAAAGAGCGGCAGGCAGGAAGGCACCAGGTGGGCGGGGCTTAGGCCAGGTGACCTAGATCCACTTGCACCTGCTCCCCATCTGCAAAGGAAAAGAAGCTGGAGGGCTCCTTAAGTAGGGAAACAGAGCAGCAAGCAGGAAGGCACCAGGTGGGCGGGGCTTGCTAAGTGGTGAAAAAGAGCAGCAAGCAGGAAGGCACCAGGTGGGCGGGGCTTGCTAAGTGGTGAAAAAGAGCAGCAAGCAGGAAGGCACCAGGTGGGCGGGGCTTTTTAAGTGGTGAAAAAGAGCAGCAGACAGGAAGGCACCAGATGGGTGGGGCTTGCTAAGTGGTGAAAAAGAGCGGCAGGCTGGAAGGCACCAGGTGGGCGGGGCTTAGGCCAGGTGACCTAGATCCACTTGCACCTGCTCCCCATCTGCAAAGGAAAAGAAGCTGGAGGGCTCCTTAAGTAGGGAAACAGAGCGGCAAGCAGGAAGGCACCAGGTGGGCGTGGCTTGCTAAGTGGTGAAAGAGCGGGAAGCAGGAAGTCACCAGGTGGGCGGGGCTTGCTAAGTGGTGAAAAAGAGCGGCAAGCAGGAAGGCACCAGTTGGGCAGGGCTTGCTAAGTGGTGAAAAAGAGCGGCAGGCAGGAAGGCACCAGGTGGGCTGGGCTTAGGCCAGGTGGCCTAGATCCACTTGCACCTGCTCCCCATCTGCAAAGGAAAAGAAGCTGGAGGGCTCCTTAAGTAGGGAAACGGAGCAGCAAGAAGGAAGGCATCAGGGGGGTGTTGCGTGCTAAGTGGTGAAAAAGAACGGGAAGCAGGAAGGCACCAGTTGGGTGGGGCTTGCTAAGTGGTGAAAAAGAGCGGCAAGCAGGAAGGCACCAGTGCTTGCTAAGTGGTGAAAAAGAGCGGCAGGTAGGAAGGCACCAGGTGGGCGGGGCTTAGGCCAGGTGACCTAGATCCACTTGCACCTGCTCCCCATCTGTTGATCGTCTGGATGAGGGTGTCTATCTCGTGGGAGATTAGGCACCCTAACTTCAGTCTAGGGGGGGCAACTGTGATGCTGGAAATGCATCAGAGGGACAGGTCCTCCGTATCCTTGCCCTTTACTGCTTTTTATTGTGTTCTGTTGTGTCCCTAGAAAATCTGATGGCAGAATGAATGAACTTGAAATGAATGTGATTAGCAGTGATATACACACTCTTCTGGTAACAAATGGAAAGGAGAGCCGGAGACAGGGTCGGCAAGGGATGAATGAAGCAACATCACTGACAACTACACGCACGTAAAAACTGAATGCATACGAAACAGGCCTAGTGTCAATGACTACAGAACCACAAACTGCAGAGAAGAAGAGACTGCCCACCATAAGAAACTTTACAGCAGACTGTGATGCTGGAAATGCATCGGAGGGACAGGGCCTCCGTATCATTGTCATTTACTATTTTTTATAGTGTTCTGTCGTGTTTTCCGCACATGAGTTCATGTGGGACTCCTGGCGGTGCAGCTCTCTCTCTTGGTGAACAGACTCATGGGATACCCTTATGGCACCCATGGGTAGGGGTGCAACCCTGTGCCCCTAGTGTATGTTTTTGGGCACCTGTGTGTGACCGACAGAGAAGGGTACGGGCTGGTGGCAGCTCTGTGCTGAAATGACTGGTGCCCTGAGCGTCCTCCATTTTGGGATGCCCAGGCCCTGTCATTGGAATCGGTAGATTCCTGATGGAGACAAAATGGCCTCCATGCCCTCTTGCCTTCCATCGCCTGTTACCTTGATCTTCCCGAAGTCCCGGGAAGCCCTGCCTCTGTCCCTTCCCCCTGACTGGCTGTTGGGTGGAAGTTCCATATATGGTAGAATGGGGAAGAGCTGACCAGACTGGCTGGAGCCTTCCCAACAAACGTATGTTGTGGGTACGCCTGTGGGTGGGACCCAGGTGAATGGAGTGTGTGATGAATACGCATTCTATGTTGTGGGTGTCTAGTATCTGGTGGTCAACACAAAAGACTGAGACAGCCCTGCCCGAAACCGGTATGAATGCAGTATGAGGTGTTGAACGGCTCGGTACTTGTCCCAAAACACATAACTTGTTGTGAGCGTCTGGAGAGAGGTGAATGGCCTGAATGCACTGTGTGACTGATTGGATGCCTGCCGTATGAATGCCCTTTGTAGTGATTGGATGCTTCAGTGTGACCCAGCGGAATGAATGGGAGATCAACAGTATATCTGGGGACCTCTCACTGCTAGGAATCGTGTTCAGAAGTGTTCAGAGCTGAAGTACAAACTATGAAGAGTAACTGGAGTGAAACTGGCGCTTGACCTTGAAGCCCTGCTGGAAAAGAAGAATTGCTGTTGCTCTCCTTCGCAATCTGAAAGCTGCTGTGTCTCCAAGGACTGACACAGAGAGGACCTGGTAAGGCGCCCTCTTCCTGAGTGACTCAACGCCCTTGCTGGGCCACAGTTCTTCAAACACTTTGCAGTCCAGAACTATCGACACTGAGGTGCCCTGCACGCCTCATTCTTGCAGGACGTTTACGCTTCCCCGTCAACGAGCACCGCTAGGAACGACGCGGCCACTTCACCGTCGTAGTTTGACCTGTTCTCCGTCGGACATTTGACCCGTGACTCCTGCCTGAAAGGGAGGACACTCAAGAAGGGCCATTTATTCCCTGACGTGGAACGCTACAACGCCAAAGTACTTTGGGGTTGTAGAACTATTGGAAAGGCTAGTGGGAACAATATATGGACTGGGCTTGTATCTTTCTTCTACAGGTTGCCCAGGTGGGGGGGATCTCCACACAGAACTGTCTAGTGGTACGGGGCCAGTATTCTGCCAATTGCTCAACCAGCTTGCTTTCCTTCCTCGCTCTACTGCTGGTTTCCTCTTTATTCTGATCTGTGTGTCATTCTGACCCTATGCACTTCATTGAGATCTACTAACATTAGTGCTACCACTTTAGAAACTGTATATATTTACCATTGCTGATTTTCGGAGTACAAAGTGAGTTATTGTGATATTGTATATACCTTTGAACATTAATTATATAAAGACTGTGTTGTAACCGACACAGTGTGTGGTCATTCCTTTGTGGGGGCTTGGGGACTACACTGTACTTAAGAACCAGCTTGCATCACCTCCTGAGAAGCTAGGCCTTGATTGCTCGACTACGTTGCCAATAATGGAGAATCTTGGCTGGGGTCCTCTGTGCCTCTCCTCTACCATATAGAGAGCAGAAGTGCAGACACCCCCCACTGGCGTCTTTACACAGACGTTGTAAATAAACGAGTCGAGGAAAACCAACAGAAACCATCATACCAGAAACTCTTAAGAAAACAAGAGCCAACTCGGAGAAATTCTCTACATGGACACAATGGATAGTAGACTCATTGTTTCCACACATAGCAAGAAAGCTGCAAGAGGAACAGAAGAACAAAACCACAGAAACTGTATTGCAAAACATATACGTCCCAACGAAAGGAACAAGCACCAGTTCCACACTACAGCCATACACCAAACCAATGCCAGTATGGGTACGAATGTTCCTAGTCACAGAAAAGGAACTATACAAAGAACAAGAGAAAACAGCTAGAATTTGATCAACTGAAATGGCAGAGATGAGAAGGTCTGCACCATGGACCAGGATACCTGAGAATCCTCCAGCAAGAAGAAGCCATACAGTTGCCTTCAGGGATGTCGTCATAGCCAGCTACAGGAAAACCCTAAGGATGAAGAGAAGCATGCATGGAGATGACAATGAACTAAACGATTACCTGGCCAGCACAGCACATCTGGGAAACAACATTTGGTACCAATACATGAAAGAAGTTGGAAGGCGAAGTTCAGAACGGGAATGCTTTGTATGTGCACCATACAGCATGGGGAAGTCCAAGATCTTCGTGGCTGTAGAAATTGATGTCCAGACAGCACACTGTATGTCGCACGTAGCAATGTGCAAGCCCAGAGGCCAGTTCATGGGTAGTGATGCCTCTCTGAAATGGGCAACTGAAGCAACTGATCCAAATGAAGACGATTTTGTCCAGGAGATAAAGACAAGAAACAATGGAAAGACAAAACACATTGTTATAAGATATGAGAAGCCTGGAGTTAAAGGAAAAGAGATTAGAAGAGAAGCAAATCAGAAGCTAAATGTCCAAGGAAAAACTCTGGAAGAAGCTTGGAGATGGAAGAATCGAGGCCAAATGCAAATTTGGGGAACAGTGGTTTTACCAGATGGATGGGAGAAAGAAGTGTATGCTGAGCATGGATGGTCTTCGGTCACTACGAGCCAACCATCAACATGGTACGAAATGGATGCAAACCATTATGGCCAAAACTTGCAAAACTACTCACATGGGTCGAAGACAGAGGAGGACTCTTGCAGATAGTGCCACTAGAAAGCCCAAAGTTCTGTTTCAGAAATAACGGTACAGGGAAGATGGGAAAATCAGAACTGTTGACGAGTTTTTGACGCTCCAGGAATGGTACATGGAACTGCAGTGATTATGGACCATTATTGGGCGTGTGGAAGCTGAAGCATACATCAGACTGCCAAGAGACTGGCGAAGCATAGGCACGATTGTGAGCGTCCATGTTCCAGCATTGGTGATCCTGTAAAGTGACCTGAATACTGACAGTTTCCTGAAAGCAGATGCTCACCTGAGGAAGAAGAGATCTGTGGAACTGACAACTTGAATTAAGAGAGAGAATTACTTTTCTGCCAATTCAGAAGAAGCCTTTCATGCAATCCCATACAAACACAGGCTGTTAAGCCTCACCTCATCAGTGTTCGCAACGATTTTCATACCAAGATTTCAGGTTGGAGCAAATACTAAATGGTTGCAGATAACCAGATAGGAGTTACTGCAGACCATCAACACGACCATAAAAGGATTTAATGCGATTAAAGAAGAATTAAGAGCCATCCGACTGATGACTCTCCAGAACGGATACGTGCTTGACATGATCACAGCTATGGATGGAGGAGTTTGTGCAAAAATAGGAGTATCATGTTGCACGTTCATACCATCGCACGATGAGGAGAATGGAACCTTAACTGAAGCCATAGGTATGCTGACAAAATTACAGAACCAAATGATTGATTGATGAAATCGACGAAGTTGATGACGACCGCTGGTTTGGATCATTGTTCTCATGGGTCCCACAATGGATGGCAGACATATTCAAGTTACAAGGAGCCCTGCTAGTGATATTACTAGGATTTTGTATTAAGATAATATCACAATGCCAGAAAACTGTGAAGAAAGCTATAGGGATGAAGATCATGATTGATGTCGAGCCAGGATGGAAGCCCAAAGACCTGACTGATGAAGAAATAAGAGACTTTGTGAAGCCCAGCAGGCACGCGCCATAAGGTACAAAATTTCTCTACCCCAAGAAGCACAGAAACTATGTGGGAAGATGGATTTACTGCAGCCCAAATGGACAATGCTAACTAATGACCTGGAACAAGGACGAACATGTAAGAAACGCAGGAAGCCTGAAGGGAGCTATAAAGATATGGACTCCAGAGACACTTCTTCAGGCCATCATGTGTAGATCCAGAAGATGAAGAAAGAATGAACCCAAGAGAAGAAGTGAAAGAATACAGAAGAGCAGAACAATCTGAACAAAATGGATCTAGAGAAGGAAGTGAAAGTGGTCGATAGATCGCCCAGAGGGGGGAGTGTAGAGGAGGTCCCAAATAAAGCCTGCACTCCAATCGTCCATTTTGAAGTACCAGGAATGTTCACACCAAGATATGTGATGTATGATGAGCAAATAAACCAGCAGAGAGCCGCAGTAGGGCTCTGCCCAGTACCCACTAGAAGAACAGCACCTATTGACGTGCCTATAATAAGAACACCATGGACAGTAAGGTATCCATTAAGAAAACCCTACCAGCAAATAAGACAAAAGGAAGATTGCTTAAGTACAGTCCCAGAAGAACCCAGAAAGGCCTTGATGGAAGACGAATGGTGACGTCACGAAGGCCCGGACTGACTTGAAGATAGAAGAAAGGACGACAAGAGCATGATGCAAAGAGATTAAACGCCCCGAATAAAGATATCGTAAACCTAATAGAGAATGATGTTGAAACATGAAGGAGCTTAAACTGTAAGCAAGAATGAAGATATCCAACTAGTTAACGCCTGTACATATGCTTGAAACGCAAGAAAGCAAAGAAAACAGTACGGCTTGCTATGCATAGTGGAAGAATAAAGCGGCAAGCGCCATGTTTACATAATGTACCTCCAAAACAAAGCACAGTATTATAAGTCCGAGTCCACTTTGCATTAAAAGCAGAATCAACTTAGGTTATTAGAGGCCATGCACAATAATCTTCATATTCTAGCAAAACTAGGATAAACGGCTGAATCGAAACTCAACAGATGCAACTCATGCCAAAGGAGCCAAGGTCATACCAATAGAAGAAACGAACCATAGCTACATCTAATTGAAACTTAAGAACAGAATATCCTGCCTCTGAAAGGTCAAGCTAAGGAAGCGTAGGCAGGTGGCAAGCCAAATAAGAATTAAATGCACAAATTGAGGGAAACTAGGCAAATTCACGGTTTCTGCATCACGTGACCATCCGAGCGAGGAGAAGCACAAGTTCACACCTACACGTGGCATCCGCCCAGGAGAAGATAGCGGAACTTTCTCAGTCAGAAGATGCAGTTTAGAGGCTAACCACAGTAACATAATTGACACATAGTTCATGAAATGATGATTGATTATAACCTTAATTGGAGGAAGGCTGGGTGGATGAGGGGAGCACCCTGCACCTGGCTGACCATTCTGCATGCTGCTAAGCAAAGTGGAAGAATAGGCATGGGGTTGGTGCCAACCTAATCACAGTGGACCAAATAATCTAGGGTCCTATAGTTAGTAGAACCAATGGGACGTCGTACTTTTAGTGACATCTACAGTAGACATTTTTGAAGGAAGGGCTTAGACGCCCACCTGACAGTTTTACCCAAGCCCCTCACTCCGTTACCATACACAGATATAGAACCTATATTAAAGTTACCTTTTCCGAACCAATAGAAATGCTTATTAACTTTGGAGTGTTGTACGTCTGCTATGACGAGTTGTTAGTATAAATGATGTTTTATGACGTTTCGTTGGAGTTGAAGCGAGACTGACGATCACATCACTGCTGATCTCCATGACTCCCCGTTTTTTGTACACGTCATTAAACGGACTCCCTCTGCCAAACCATTGAGTTGTCCTTATTAATTGGTGTTGGAGTAATACATCTGCACCCCCATCCATTTCAAAGGTGCAGCTATCTCGTCTTAAAGTACTTCGGAGGAAACCCCGACTCTATGGGCCCAGCCGGGAGACTCCCCAGTACAAAGGGTTTAATTTGTGCACTACATGCTGGGCGTGACTTGGGTGTGTGCCAGATTGAAATCACTTACAGCTTGGGAGCTCGGGTCTGGGATCCTGAATTTGACATACCACTTGTGACAGTCTACAACAGCGTGCTAGCCGGCGTGGTACATACACCTTGTTGGGTTACCATACTGAGCTACACTGTACAAGCACCCCTCAAAAGAAATACTCAAAGGAATTGGGTCTGTTTGCAAAAGTCAAAATAACCCTGCGATAAATCAGAAGGAACCGACCCCAGTGGAAATTAATATTGCTAGGGAACACCTCCTGTACAAATTGTTAGTCGGGGGTGAATGGCCAGAACAGGACGAACAGGTATGGCTGCAGGGAATAAAACAACAAATCACTGAAATAGACCTTGATACCTGGCGGGACAAGAGTCCATTACATCAAGCGCTTAGTGAGCTGTACATGGCCCCAAAAATAAGAGGAGCATAAAATTGCCAAAATAGCGGCCTACCTGTACACCTCCACATCGGAGTCATACAGGAAAAGCATGCAGACAATATAGATTTGACAAACAGGCAAGGGAAAGCACTGCAGAAGATCCAGACTCATCTTGACTCTGCAGAGCAAAAGCTCCAGAAGAGCCAAGAATCTGAAACACACGCTAGGACAGTATATCACCAAACTCTAAGAGATCTGGCTCTCTTACTGCAAAAGAATGCAGAGCAAGATACACAGGTACAGATACTGCAAAGAGAGTGTCAGGAAAGGTTGGACTCTCTACAACAGAGTCAACAAAAGCTGGAGTAGCAATTACGTTTTAACAGTCACTGTGCAGAACAGTTAGTTGTTTTACAAGACCGAATAGACAAATTAAAAGAGGAAAATAAGTAATTATTAAAGACCTATAATCCCAAACAGAGTTTGATGAGGAGTGCCAGAGAGCTGGTGCATTTAAAAAACAGAGGGACAACCTGGCTGAGCAGAGGTGCACTCTGGAGAGGAATGCCTTAGGCCAGGAAGTCAGCCATTTAAAAACTAAGTTGGAGGAAAGAAAGCTTGCCCTTCAGGAGTTTGGTGGGATCAAAACTGATTATGAAAAGCTGTTAGAGCACACCAGGCGGGTGGATAATGCTTTGGCAAAGAACAATCTGACCAATAAGGACCAAACTCAGACGGTGAGTCTCCTGCAGCAAAAATTGGCCAAGTATTCCCAACCCAGGCAGGAAGCACAGAGAGACAATGAGGCTCTCTGTGAAAAGAATGACAGACTCCACAAACAGATAGCCATTCAAGAAAAATTATAGAGACCAGTAAGGCCTTAATAGAGGAGCAACAGGGTCAGATTTTGGCAGGTCATCAGGGAATAGAGGCTGAAAGAGATGTGGTAAGATGGGAAAGAGAAACCCCTGAGCATAACCTCAGGACCCCTGGCATCCGGGACTTTAATCCCTTCAGTTCCATGGACTCTGCCACCCCCATGGCCACTGGCTCATATGAACCAAGGACCACAGGGATGGCAGACTTCAACACAATGGGAAATATGGGACTGACAGATCAGCGCCTCCCACAAATGGATGGATGGGCATCTATGTACAGGTTCCCAAATATTAGGGCCAGCCTCTCTGATCAGGGAAACTCCAGTGAGGGGAGAATCGGAGAACTGGATCCTCAAAACCTTCATCTACCAAGGGACCAGTCAGTCCAATTTGGTGGGGAATTCCATGAAAGTAGGCCCACAAGGAGCATCTTAAAAACCTCTTCCCAGCTAGGGCAGTGGGGGAGGGGGTCTCGGCCAATCCTGGGAGCAAGGGGGAGTCAGAAGACTCTTCTGAGCACCACAGGTCTCAAGAGACTGGGCCCCCACATTCTGCCAGCCATTCCCAAGCCCGCAGAATCGGGGAGAGCCTAGAGGATCAGACAGCCATCTCCAGTAGAAGTGCCTCTGAGTTGGGGGATGAGTGGACAAGGGTGACCAAAACCAAAAAGGCCAACAAAATTAAGGGGGCCCTACTGAAAGATCCCCTGAAGCAGATCAAGGCTATTAGGAGCATCATAACGCCATACCATAAAAATGCCAAAGATTCAGTTTGGGAGCACCTCGAATTGTATGAGCAAATAATGGATACTTTCCACCTGAAGGATAGCCAAAGCTGCATTCAGTATGTCAAGTTGACATTTTCCCCTGAATACTCCAGCTTCTTTGCGGGACTGGCGGATCAGAACCACTCAATATGGTCCACCTATAGGGCGGCCATCTTAAAGCATTTCTCAATACACAGAAACCCTCAAGAGGCCCGCAAGGTGGCCTACAATCTGGGGAAGACCAGGCCCCGCAAGAATTTGTCCAAGAGCTGAAACGTGCCTTCGCGCAGGCCACCAGGAGGGTACGCACAGACAGTAGGGAATTCATCAATACCTTCTTTCATGCACTCCCTAAATACATTATGACCCAGCTGCTGAGGGACTTTCATGAGAAAAGATCACTAGACTGGGTCATTGAACAAGTAACTCGCATTTATGAAGTGCAGAAACCAGTAGAAAATAAAAGTGCCAATAAAAGCCCAAAACCAACCAGCACCCCTGCTGTTGCTAAGGTGGCAGCGGTGAAGGTTGCCTCCATTTTAGATCTGGAGATGGGGGGCCTAAAATCAGTCCTGTGCAAAATCCAACTAACCAAAGAACCAGAAGGCCCTCGGGCCAATCCCAGACAGTCACGGAGGTAACCCCAAAAATGGGACCTCTAACTCCCCTGACTACATCAGCCCCGTTACAAGGGCAGCAGACCCATCCTGGGTTATGTGTGTACTCCCCCAGCCCAAGGGGAGGGAGGATCCATCCAGGCAGCTGCCAACCCAGGAAACCTCCCTCCTAACATTCCCCAGGAGGGCAGTAATCCTTCAAATACCGGGATGAGTTTCTTTCCCCGGTACCCGCCAAACATCAACCCCCAAAACAACCCTCCTTTCTTTCCCCACTTTCCTTCCCCACTTTCCTGAGCCCAGACAGCCCAATCCAGGAGAGGGGAGGCCAAGGGTGGAGGGGTACCAAAACTATCCCAACCAAGGGTATGGGAAGTTACCCTTCCTGTGATCAACATAGGGTAGACCAGAGGACCCCGTACCAGCCAGAGCGGGTGTCCCAACTGGAGCGCCAGGTCCAGAACTTGGCACAGGATCTGGGTCGCATGTTGAGGGCTCAGCAGAACCCTCATACGAACATGCCGACTCAGAACCCCTCAAATCCTGGTACTCCATTGCAATGACGGGGAGAGAACCCGACAACCCACCGGTTCCTAGGGAGGAGGCACAGGGGAAAGGTGGGTGTAAAGCCTTAGAGGAAGCTTTCTTCCCCACTTGTGAAAAGCCCCTGGAAACCCATGAGCCGGAACCAGAATCTCCTGCCCCCGAAAGTCTGCAACCTAAGGAACAGAGGGCAGGTAGGAGAAATAAAGAGCCTAAAAAGACCCATTTTGTGGAGGAGGTTCGGATCTTCCAATTTGAGGGAGAGGGGCCCTGAGAGGATTTTGGGAAAATGATCTTCTCCTTCAGGGATGGGGGAACTCCTCCCAAAGAAAAATGGGTCCCAGGAGATCCTGGTCAAAACTGGGTAGATGTGGGGACCGAGTTAAAACCGCCCATCATTGAGCCCCAGAATGACCAGCTAGAAAATCACCTTGTTCAAACCAATTCTTATGACTGCCTCCAAAAGGGGGTTGGGGGGACAGCCCAGAACCAGAACCAGAGGAGCCCAAACCCCCCCCCCATATCCAACTGTCCTGTGTTTTTTGCAGATCCCCAAGCTCCCACACCGGATCATGCCCAAACCTATTCTGGGGACTGCATACAAAAAGGGGTGTGTGGCCCAGAACCAGAGAAGGAGTCCCTAGCTCCCCAAAGTCCTTCTGAGGACTGTATCCAAAAAGGGGGGACAGCCCTGCATCACAAAAAGAGGAGCCAAGACTCCTCAAATCACTGAGTATGAAACTGTGTGCTCAGATTCCATCCAACTCCATTCTGGGGACCGCCTCCTAGAAGGGGGGAGCAACCCAGAACCAGCACAAGAGGAATCTCAAACCTCACCAGCCACTTCTGTTGACTGCCTCCAGAAAGGGGGGCAGCCCAGAAACAGAACAAAGGAAGCCAGAGACTCCCCAAATAGTGTTGTGTCAAAATTCTGTGCTAGATTCTTCAACTCTGACGCTGTCTCTTGACCCAACTATTCCGGTGTCAGAGTCAGAAATGAGCAAATTGACCATCAAGCTTACCAAGAGCACTCAATACCTTTACCCCTTGGAGGAGAAGGGGGGTAGATTCTACGCCTCCATCCAAGCAACTTTGCTTTCAAAGAGGATCTTTGAGCAGCTAAATTCAGGAAGGGGGAGAGATACCAAATCCCTCTCACCCCTCTCCCTGGACAGCTCCAGAACTTTGGTGGGAAGGAAATTCCTGTTGAAGGGTCTGCAGAGCTGGAAATTAAAATTGGGGGACACAAAAGGAAGCATCCGGTCCTAGTTGTGGTGACAGAGGAAACCCCCTGTCTATCAGGAAATGACATCCTCCGCAGGCTGTCTCCCCTCATAGATTGCGTGAACAAAGTCCTCTGGACCCAGACTCACAGGCCAATTAAATTAAAACAAAGCGTCAACCATATTAGTTTAAAGGGCACATGCCACATGGTAGAACAAAAACCTGACCAAGTTAGGTTCTACTTTCAAAACAATGACACACCCAATGTCACTGTCATAGCTGGGGGACCACCAAACGGGGATGAGAACTCCTCTCCATTTCTGCAAATCAGCCTCCCTTCCAGTCTCAAGTGGCATTCCGCCCTGGAGGGAGATGCATTGAAATGTTAAACTAATGTACAATCCGAAAATCCCAAGTCCATAGCCAAAATTGATATCAAACCAGCACAAAACTTGGCTGGCATTCTGAAAAAGGGTGAACAGCTCTTCCTCCCTATTCAGTTAAATGACGGGAAGGAGTCTGTCCTTGCCCGAGTTGACTTGAATAGCAAAGAAAGCTTCATCAGCGAAGCAATATTAAAAAAACTCCCAAAAGACCAGACCCTACCCGCCGTAGAGTCAGTGCAGCAATGGGTACGGGACCTGGAAACGCTCCGCTCCAAACATCCTCTGCTTAGCAGTTGTATGTTCAAAATTTCTAGGGATGACAAAAGCATAATACAGACTTGTTGGGTTGTGCAAGGTTTTCCTTCTGCCTTTTATATGAGCCGTGACCACCTCAACCAACTTGAGATTAATTTGGACCCTAGTTATTACCGAGCCCAGTCCCAATTAGAGAGTAAATTTCAGGGTCCTGGCAATCCTAAAGGAAGCCTTCCGGTCAGCACTAGTGCTACGGTAGGAAATGGAATTTCAGAAATGGCCATCCCAGGCCTCACCTACAGAATCACCCTTTTAAGACCATAAGTAAACATAGATGGGGAATATTGCCAATTGTTAAAGAATGCAAGTGTCTTTCCTACTGCTGACATACCCCGAAGATGTGTGGATACAGTAGTGGGAAAATTTCCAAAACCATGCTATGTTCTATTTTATAGCATTAAACTAAACCCAAGGAGCCCGGAGTGTCACTCCATACTCCCAACCAGAACCAGCAAGGAGAGCGGGTCGCCTCAATCACGGACGGCAGAAGCAACTGAATTTCTCCACTTAGACAGAAAAGAACATCCCAATCTCCCGACTTCCCCTTGACGGGAGGTAAAAACCAAGTCGGGAGGCGGGAATCTGTGGGATGTATTGACCCACTCCGCTATCTTATGCGGCATCACTCTGATTGTTATGGTGCAAGGAACAGCAACAATGGCAGCAAAACTCTTGTGTGTGCCAAAAACCTCCAAAACCGCGTCTTTAAATGCACAAAAAGATGGAGGCACAAGCTGCCACCCATGGTTCATATGTGGTAGGGTAGAGCACACACTGCAGAAAAATGTGCCAGTGGGCTCCATGACCAGCAAACAGAGTGCAAAGAGAGAAGCAGCACTTTGCAAATTAAACTCCAAAATGTACCTATAACTGACATTTGCTTTGTTGCTAAAAACTCCAAAATGCATATACACAACACTTCTCAACATTCAAAATCTTGCTTGGCGCTAAAATTCATGAAATCTAAGGAAGCATGGCGAATATAAAGTCCTAAAGTGTAAAGAGCAAAACAATTCCTCAGACAAACTGGATTGTCTGTACACTGACGGCTCCTGTCAAAATCTGTGTGCAGTACACTGGGCTACCTGTGAATGACAGCTGTCAGATAAGCTCCTGATGAAACTTCAAATTATCTAAACTAAAAGTCTGCCGGATTAGCAAACATAAAAGGATTGTTGGTAAAAGGAATACAGATCTCAGTGGTTTTTGATCCTACAGGTTTAAAGCTAAGAAAGTAATGTATGTATGTTATTTGATGCAACAAGTTTGGTTTCTGCTGGATTTAAGAAATTAAGAATAAATTAGCCTGGCTGAGCTGCAAGAAGTGGAAAAACAGGTTTCTCCCAAGGGGAGGGAAATCCTCTCAGCAGAAACTCACTGGTAGATGATAATTGTGGGTTAGATCCTCCAGCCCAGGAAACGTGTGAAAGGGTCATAAACTGCTCCTGGAAGGAATTCCCCAAAGGAGGGGGGCTACTCCTGGACTCCAGGGAGAGACAAAGGGGCAGACCATTTGCTAATAAGAATGAATAATGAACAATTTTTAGAGACTCATAACCTGTTATTCAAATTGGTGAAAAATACAAAAAGGACAGAGTTGTTTGTCTAATTTTTGGCTGCACGTTTTAAGAGGCGGGAGAACTGTGTAACATATTCTAGACAGGAAAGGCAATATATGTGGTTTTGTGTGAACTGTGTTAATGCTAGAATTTGGAAAATGTACACACACATCCCTATGTTAAACGCACACATTTGTGGAAATTTGCAGACCATTTGGAAAAATGTGTTCATGGCGAACAGGACAAAATTCTGTAGCAAGGTGAAACAAGATCCCACAGCTGTGGGATTTTGATGAACAGATGCTACATAAAATATGGAATCTTTGTGTGTGATTTGTGTAGAGGTGATCAATGTAGAAACATGTATTTAGGATAACATCTGATTTTGACACTAGTGGCTGAGGGGAGGTTTCTAAGAACTGTAAAGCTAAACGTGACATCATCCCGCCTTGATCCAATCACTCAGATGCAAGGCGGTGATGAGGTCCTGATCCAATCCCAGCCACAGGGACAAGCTTAGTTAAGCCGGCCCATACACCCATTTTGTGATGTCATTTAAAAGGATAAATAGAGACAGCTGACAACACATAGGGACTCACTTTCCTGATTCCGGAGAAGCATTTTGTTCCAGCTTTCTACATCCAGCTTTAACATCCTTCCAGATGCCAAGACTCTTGCCAAGCAGTAGAGAACTATTGATTTTCAGCAAGGCCTAAATCCTCAAACTCATTCTCACAACCCAATGGAGCGCTGTGGTGTGGGAAGGCCTTCTGTACCAATATCCTGAAACTATCTGGCTTGCTACCACAAGGCTTGCCTGGTGAACTCGCTATCCAGCTGATTTGAAATACCCAGAAACAAGGAGGCCAGATCCTGTGCAATTCGGTGACCGGCCTAGCTGATCCAGTCCCGCGCCTGATGTGCTGTCCTTTCCTTGATAGACCTGATCCAATGACGAGAACTGACGGTCCAATTTAATTACAAAGGACTGTAAGTATTAATAGGAAGAACAGTGTCCCATAATATATCTAGATTGTATGATCTCAATCTCAAACCCATCTCCTCTTTAACTCAGAAGCATAGTATTGCTAGAACTATGCTTGCACTGACTTTTCTCTCATCTGTGTTACTAAACCCTAACTTCTTATTGATTTCATTAAGAAAAGTAATTCCAAAACAAAATGGAAACTAGAGTATCACCCATGAATGTTTGAGCGGCTGTGAATTACTGATTCCTGTGTGGCATTCTCTTTTTAGTAGTCCTTAACATAGTATAAGAAAACCTACCTGTTATTTTTAACCCAAATTTCTGTTTTCCATTCTTGCGCCTATGTTGCAAAAAACAACTCTTACGAAAACCTCTATAACTCTGTCAGCTTTTATGATAGAAGCGAAATTTCAACTCCTACTTGTACCTAACATCCTTGGTTAACCCTAGGCCACAAAACCGTTATAGCACAAATCGCACAAGGAAATGTTTGCCGCGATATGACATTCTGAAAGATTTTACACTTGTGAATTAGCTTTAAATTTTTTCCTACTTTGAGATTCCATAAGTTTCGTTTGACTAAATCATTGCTTGTGATTGTGTGCATCTGTTCCAAGCGGCTCCCATAGAAATGTATCATAATTTAAGCATATTTGACCACATTTGATGTTTTTGCTCAGACAATTTCAAAGCCAAGCTGATAGTTGAAAAGTCAACTCTGTTCTTCTCTTGTGTTTAAAAGGGGGAAGGTGGGAGTGATATTCTGTTTGATTGGTGTTATTCCTGAATGCCTGCTCTCTCCTCACATCTATTTAGATTCCCTGTTGGTGGGTTGAGGGGTGTTGCATAGTGCTCTCTGTTCCGAACCAACAGAGCAGTATTCTTTTCTGTGCTGCATTTGATTTGGTGTTCATTATTTGACTCCTAGTGCATTAAAGACATTATTAGAGTTCTGTCACCACATTGGTGATTGTTGTTACCTATTTAAATATATTGTGATTTAAATTCTAAATACATATGTACCATGCCACAAATTCCTCTTACTGGCTTTATCCTTGAATGCGTCTTTTTGGCTACATCTGAAAATGTCTTTCTCTTCAAACAGCAATTGTTTAAACAATTAAAAGGAGTCAGCGTGGGTGCCATATTTACCCCAGATGTGGCAAACCTGTACATGGCCAATTTAGAAAATGTATATATTCTGGGTCAAGACAATGCTTTGAAAAAACAGAGCTATGGAGACCATTTGGTTGTGTGGCAACGTTACATCAACGTGTTCCCCATCTGGAGAGGTTCTAATATTTCTTTACTAGAATATTTTGAATGAGTTAACACATGCAATCTATACATCAGATTCACAACAGAGTGGAATATGAAGCAAGTGAATATTTTGGATTTAATGATCTGCAACTCGGAAGGAATACTTGAAACTACACTGTACAGGAAACCAACCGATAAAAATTCCTTGCTGCATTACTCCAATTTTCAACCGGATGGCCCGAAACTCACCTTGCCATATGGGCAGTTTGTAAGGGTTTGCAGAAACTGCACAAAAAAGGAATCATTTGTTGATCATGCGACACAAGTGAAAGAAAGACTGATTGACCGGGGATACCCCAAAGAAATGTAAAAAAACTTTAAAAGGGAAGCAAACACACACAGGGATTTGCCTTACCCCTAGTGTATAAGCTGCGCACAATATACTTATTTGAGTCACGACATATAATTCCATAAGTAACGTGATTAAGAAAAGTGTCAGCAAGAACTGGCCCCTCGTTAAACAACCAGGGAGCCTAGCGAAGAAACCAATGTTCGCCTTCAAGTGTAACGGTGACCTCAGGCAAAAATTAATGCATATGTATACGGACAGTGATAAAAAGCAAACAGTGCTTAACCAGTGGGGTTTACCCCGGGTTATTGGCCACTACAAATGTGGTAACTGCGCAGCCTGCACTTTTACTGAAACAAGGCACTATTTTAATCATGGCACAATGAAATGGCAACTTAAGGGAATTATGAATTGCTTAACTTGGTGTGCAATTTATATTATCTCATGCCTGTGCAATTTGATCTACGTGGGTAAAATCACGAGACTGATCCGCCAGAGGATTTCAGAGCACAGATCATGCATAAGAAATTAATTGCCATATAGACCTCTGGTGGACCGTTTTGTGAGAGCAAGTCATATAGTCCAATATGTGAAGTGGTTTGTGTTACAAACCATCAGGGTCCAAACATGAGGAGGATATATTGCTACTATGTTGCATAACATAGAACAAAAGTGGATCTATTCCCTGGACACTGTACGATATGACCTAAATATGTCAGTAGAATTGAACAAATTGATAAGCGAATAAGAGGCACTATGATTTACCCCCTTTTGCCTGTGGATTGAGTTCCGCTTCTGACACATATACAGTTCACATAATGGTTTAAATAGTTGAGTGGAGCTAGGAGTAGCAAATGTGTTCATTGGCACTGCGCATATATCTTGCATCACCATCAACGAAGAGTCCCCCATCCCTTACCCCCTGAAAAAAGGGGGGGTGCGCTGGAGAACTTGGGTAGGATGCGCCCCAGGGCCTGTGGGATCAATGGTGGGAGCATATGAGGCTGGAATGAGGATGCCGTAAACCTCTGTAATGTGACTTAAATAGCTTGCAATAGGGTGGAGAGACTTAATTTCCTATAATCCACTAGTGAGATAAGCGAGAGGGTTAATTTTGGACCCAAAAGAGGTACATGAAGTTGAGATTTCAGAACAGTTATTCCACATATACAGATGCAATTCTCACATTTTTGAAATATCCTCAAATATTTGAGAATAGGGTGGAGGAACTTCCCTTCCCATAATCCACCAGTGAGAGGATAGGCAAATTATGTTACGATGGAGGGCAACATTATCCTGATATTATCTTCATTGTTCCTAATTTAGTTTTTGGTTTTCAAAGGAACTCAGTATCACACAGAGATTACTGCATTACAATCTACTCTCGCGTCTTGGGTGGTTTTAAGAGTTGCATTCCCATTTTTATCCCCACGACCGGGCCACCACATTTCAGTCAGGTGGAATATTAGCCGCCCATTCAATTGTGTACCGCGAAGGAGACGGGAGCAGACATGATACTGCAGGTAAGGTCGCGCTTTAGGAGGAAGGGACGTAATTACAAATGACCGGATAGTATGATATCCGTGGATGGTACACCTCAGCAGTGCACTTTGCTATATTGAATTTTAGCCTGTATGTTTTCCGTCTTCCGTTGCAGGAAGAGAAAGGCGCGACAGGGTTATGCATTAGCCTTTTACTCTGTGGGACATTCTACCAGCAACTGTTGACCGACACGTTTGCCGTCACTGAGATGTGACATTCATTTTGTGAACAAGTGAAGGGATGAAATAGTTATTGAACTATCCTTTTTTCTGTATCGGTGTGCAGTGTGGTGGAGTGCGGATACTAAGTAACACTGGCATCCAACCCTGTATGTTGGAATATTGGAATTAAGTGAATACACCCTGATAGTGGTTTAACTTATTAAAAATAGTTAAACTCTGCATTTGAGAGGGAGCTCCGTACTTAACCTGTGCCCTGTCTCTTTTAGGCTCTGCTGATATTTGGTTAAATCACTGGAGTACTGAGGATTAGTTCCACAGTTTACACTACCTCCACGATTTCACATTGGAGGCGAATGTGAACCTGTATAATGACGAAAGAATTATATGCACAATTTATTGGTGCTTTCTGTTGTAATTTAAGAGGTTGGTTTGTAATTAGGTTGTATTTTTTGTTTTATAGTGTTTTTGAAGACATTAACTGATTTGTTTTTTTAAAGGGTTTTATAGAATTAACCAATGCAATTATAAAATGTGTTTTGTCGAGTGACTGTTTGTGTGGTGGAATGAATTTTGTGATGTTGAATTTTTGAATACATATGGGTTTTAGAATATGACAATTTGAATTTGTTTTTTTAATAAATTTTACAGTTGTATATAAAAAGTGTGTCATAAGAATCTCTCCAACCTCACAGCTGCGGTCCATTTGTTTATTACCCATAATGACATGACATAATTGTCCGTCGCTTATTTCTACACAACTGAGAATGCACCTACTTCAGAACATTCTGAGCCTCCCCCCCAACCAGACTGCCGGTTGACAAGGCTTTGCAGGGGCGGATTTTGCTGCATTAAGTAAATGCCTTGCCCTTGCAGCATTGGTGTACCACTGAAGCAGCCTCTCTGCACTCTCTGGCGAAGCATAGCCGTGTCACTTTCATGCTTATTCTGCATTGCCACAGATCTAAGCAGACCCTATATACCTCTGGGTGAAGCAATGCTGCTTTGGCCGTAGGCCTACACTGTATCCACCGATCCCCTAGCTGCTGCACTCGCAGGCGAGTACGTGTTGTGACTGCTCCCCACAGTCACCACTGTAATGTGGTGATGCACAAGGGTTTCCGACACCATATCTGGTCTTGGTGCAACATCAGATCAACATGCCGCACTATGCTGTATGCGCCGCAAGTGCTCTCTATCATCAGCACTGCAGCGATCTCTGGCTCTAATAAGCAGGGACGCAGCGTCCAGAGTCAGATGCTGTGTGCCTTACTGCTATACCATTTTTCACAGAACTATGGTACCCCATGTTGATACGGGTCCTGCCACTAGTTGCCCATTGTAAGTACGCCATGTTTGCTTTAGAAATATTAAGTGCATTATTGTATTTTAAATGTCTTTGCTCACAAGACACTGAAGGGTGTTTCTCCAGCATGGGGTCTGGCATGGATTCACATGCTTATGATATTCCCCATCGTCAAGCTGGGAATCCTCGGTAAAAGAAAGTTTTCCTTAAACTGTATTTTGAATGGATTGTGTCCTCCCATGTATTCCTTATCTTTGATATGTTCAAGTCTGCTTGCATCTTGCCTGGTATTTTTTTTTCATAAGGCTCAGCGTCATGCAGCATTGAGTCTTGGTCCTCAATGGCCTCCGTAGCGTCCCTCGTGGCATCAACGCTATATGAAGCAGGCACGCTGACCGTTACTTCTGGTTTTTTTCCGCATTGCTGCATGCCTTGGAACTGCTCGGCTCAGCGATCTCAATTGCGTTTACTTCGTATTCTTCTAGTGATGGCCTCTACACCGAAGACAGGCTTCATGCAGTGTTCAGATTGTGGGACCAAGATGTCTTTCACAGACCCTCACCGTGTCTGTCTATGGTGCTTGGGGTCAGACCACAAAGTTGACGACTGTGGGTCATGTCCATCGATGACTGGTAAGGTCATGCGAGAAAGGAAGGGGAAACTTGATGCAAGTAAGCCCCCCCCCCGCAAATCCCAGCTCTGACCCCATCGAAAAGGAAATTGTCCTCCGACTCGAGAGCTGTTAAAAACATAGACGTTCGGGGTCCTGCTCACGACACTTGTCCTCTTCTTTATAAGAAGGGTAAAAAACAGCTTTGCAGATCCTCGTCGTATTCCTCTTTAGAAAGAGTTTTGTTTCCAAAAAAGAACTTGACTCCAGCAGAGTTAGAAAACATCAGTTCAAAAATGTTGGAAATTTTCAAGAGGCAAGCTCCTCCGAGTGTTCCTCTAAAGAAGTCAGAGAAAAGAAGCCACCCCTCAGCGTCTGTTGAGACATAAATCGAAGGAATCTTGCACGACGCACAAGAAGTAGTCTCTGTCTGTTCCCTCGAAACATTCACAAGCGGCATCAAAGCCTTCGTCGAAGATATCGAAACCTTTAAGGTTGTCGCCTGAATCTTCAAGGCATGTATTACATATAGAGCCTTTGAAGCAGTCTAAATTGTCGACACATTCATCACCAGTTTCGAATAAGTAGTCAAAACCCTCGACGCCTTCAACTACGTTGGAGAATTCAGTGCTCTCGAAGACTGTTAATCCTATGGATGATGTTACTAAATCTTTCCAACCCATTCCTAGACCTGATTTCTTTAAGAAAATTGGTTCTATCTTTGAAGAGGAAGAAGATCAGCTCCCTTTTGGGTATGAATGTGGAACCCCAAATGTTCCAGAAGATTCCAAAGTGCAGTATCTTGTGGAAACTCTAAAGCAAACCAGTAGCTGGGAAATATCACCAGAAACAGAATTTGGTAATCCAGAAATAACTGGTTATGCTGATCCCTCTTACAGAGCAGTAATTGGCAAGGTAGCTGAATATCTGTGGTGGTCCAGACCTGCTACTACTGTAGAAACTGATGACCACACTGATATCCTAGACAGTGAGCCAATTAGGCTGTATTGCCATTTCATGCAGTTTTAAGAGTAAGGGTGATGGAGAACGGGCTAAAACCAGATTCTGTTCCATCAGTAAATAAAATAACTCTTTGGGTAAAAGAGTATTGGGTACAGGAGGTATGGCACTAAAGTCTACCATTGCAGCAAGTGCATTAGCTAAAGATACACATGCCCTCTGGGGTGTGGCTGCGGAGGGAGAAGAAAGAGAAGGCGTTTTAAGCATAATACAAGATGGCCGAGATGCCATGATGCAATCTAGCCTGGATACTGTAGTCTCAGTGAGTAGATCCATGGCAGCCAGCACAGTGCTCATGCGCATGTCTTGGCTGAGAAAATCTGGATTTTCAGCAGATGTTCAGGCACGATTACTAGACATGCCGTTTGACGGGACTTTCCTTTTTGGCGAGAAGGATGAAGGCAGTCTGGAAAAGCTGCAAGCTTCTAGAACTGCAGCAAAATGTCTGGAAACAGTAACAGAAACACCAGCACCGGAAGCAATGTCACCGACAGAACCATGTCTTCAACAGTCCGAAGGTCTGCTCATTTGTCACCCTTGTTCTGATGTGGACATGATTGTACGCTGCTTCCTGGTGGCTCTATTATTGTCTCTCACGGGTCATCGGCCATTAAGGGGTATCCAGAATCACCTGCATGGAGACGGACACAGGAGGGTTGGCCATGTCATTGAGGTGACTGGACAGTGCATGCACGTTGTGATGTGAATGTGTGATACATGCATCTGAGGCTGTGTACTTGCAGCCCATCAATCACCTTGGTGCACCATGTGATAGGTAATGCTGGTTGGGACATGTGTGGGATGTTCAATCTGGCCACGAATGGACAGGCACATGTAATGAACCTCAGGTACCAGCCACTGGGAGCCAGGGATGGGTTGGTGGTGGTGGGTGGGGCATACGGAGGATGTGCTGTGATTTGTGACATGGGAGTGATGCATTCTGGTACCTGTGGTGCATTACTTGTGCCTGTCCATCCGTGGCCAGCTTGTGCTGGTGTGTCCTTCCGTGTACTCTATGGGACATGCCAGTTGTGAGCACCCACTCTAGTATGCAGCTTGTGTTCCTGCATTTGCATGGTGTCTGTGGGTCATGCACTGGTGTCAGTGAACACCCCTCCCCCAGTACACATGCAATGTGGTGTGTGTTGATCCTTTGACTTACCCAATAGCCAGGTCCGCTTTCCATTGTAATGTGCCATTACCCAGGCAGTGTGCTATTGTGCAGGACCATGGGGTCATGTGTTGATCATGGGAAGCATGCGCATCAGTGTGTGATCGTTGGGTCTGCATCACAGACAACCTGCACATTCATGGAGTGGTACAGCTTTCTGTTCCGATACACCACCTCTGTGCCGTGGCCATCCACTAGCTCTGTGTGTGCAGTCCAGTGCTCCCAATACATTTGGCATGCCCACAAGGGCATGGAATTGTACTTTGTTGGCGCTTTTGTCGTTGGTAGTGCAATGTGCTGGCACACATGACGCAGGAGGGCATCCAGGACCTGCACAAGCACTTTTGAGAATGCTGACTGGGAGATGCCATGCAGCTCCCTGTCTGTGTTGGAGTGTGCCCGTGGCAAGGAAATGCAGAACAGACACCACCTTCAATAGGGGTACTATGGCAATACTAATGCCAATGATGTGCTGGATGTTGTTCTGGATGATGCCCACTATTGCAAGGATGGTCTCCTGTAGAGTGTGTGGATTTGCCGGTCAGTCAGGGACCAGGGTGTGGCCTTTGTGCGCGGTATGTGGGCTCAACTTGCTGCCCATTGTTCTTCAGCATCATCATCATCATCATCCTCCTCCACTGCATGGCGGCCTGTTGCCACTGTTGCACCTCCTGCTCAAATTGGTGCACTCCTGCATGCAGAACCTCCATGTCCATGATTGCTGCTACAAGTGGCAGCATGGTTGTGTTGGAGGGTGTGTGTGGTCCTTTTCTGCAGTCCCTGTGCTCATTGTGTGCAGGTGGGTCAATTGGGTGCACCTGTAGCCTGTTCTTGGGCTGATTAACGGCTGCTCCGCGGGGCTGGTGTTTCTGGCACGGGTTTCCCAGTGCCACTGGCATTTTTGTGCCTGTTTTCACGAATTCTGGGGTTGCAATGCTTACTTCTTTCCGTGGTGCCGGAGTTTCCGGCACTGTTTCACGTGGGTCTTGCAGTTTCCTTAATCTGTACTACAGGCACAGTTTACGCTGTTGCCAGCACTACTGTTACCGGCATTGCCTCTCATAGTGCGACGGTCCGGAATGTGTGCCACTAATTGGAATTATCAGCATGCTGGTTCTGGACCGCAACACTTGTAATAAGGGCCATTGTCTTGGAAATTCTGGGAAAGAACCATTTGAGAATCTACAGAGTCTGTCTGAGGAAGAATCAGACATGACGGAATATGAGAAGTGCATCAGGATTTTGGACAAGCACTATGAGAAAAGGTTGGCATCATCACTTTGGTAAGCAGCAGGAAGAGCTGAATGAATCAATAGAGCAATACATAACAGCCTTCAGGGGTTTATCTTCATCGTGTCAATTTGGGAGCAATCAAGAAGAACGTTTACATGACCAATTCATATTAAAATGACATGACGGTAAGGTGAGAGAGACATTATGGACGAAGAGCAACCCTTTCTTAAAGAAAGTGATTAGAGTCACGAAAGAGGTAGAGTACACACATAAGTGTATTAACGAGTTAGAGAAGGACAGATCTGATCCAGAAGTCAAGAAGTTGGAAAGGGCTCCTCCATTAGACAAGGCAAGAATGTAGAGAAGAAAAAATAATTTGAGGAAAAAACAGCACTTTGAGATAAGGCAGTTGTAGATGAGTAGAAAGAAAGTATCCGATGTGTGACCGCTTCTTTCATTTTGCTAAAGGTGATAAGTGTCCAAGTCTTATGCAAGAAGTGTAATGGGCTAGGAAATGTTACAAATTGTTGCAGAAGCATGATTGGCAATACGGAGTGTGTGGACGAACTTCGTGAAGAACTGGAAGAGTGCACATATGTAGTGGAAGACATGTCGGAATCGATCAGAGCCATAGAAGATGAAAATCCGATGGCTAAGATAAAAATAAAAGATAGAGGAATCGATATGGTGATAGATTCAGAAGTCGAATACACACTGATACCTAATGCGGTTTTTGAGGCTCAGCTGCGTGAGAAGGTATTATTAAATGAAATGCATATCAATTCAATGGTGTACGGAGGACCGATAGGATGGTTTTGGACCACAATGCCGTTTAAAGACATAAGTGCAAAAGGTAAGGTTTATGTGTTGATTAATGGGAATATTCACTGCTCAGCGGGGTCACATCAAAAGAGGTTGAACATAAGATTAGATCCCAGCACTGATGAAGCAGTATACTCCTGTGATGGGCATGAACAAAATGCAATTGTGAGTGATAAGAGGAGGTAAATCCAGCACAAAGTATTTAAAGAGGAGTTTATATGTATAAAGGATTATTTACACAAGATCAGCATAAAGGCTAATTCCATCCCAGTAGTGCACAAGGTGAGGAACATTCCTATAACCCTAAGAGATGAAGTACAAATATAGTTATGGATCATGGAAACACAGGCAGTGATAGAAAGAGAGGAATCGTCAGAAAGGGCGTATCCTCTAGTGAGTTTTGCACAAACCTAATGAGAAGTTCACACTGTGTATTGATCTCTGGTAATTGAAGAGATGTATAGTGCCTGACAGGCATCCTTTGCCAGATATCACTGAGACCATAAGCAGAGCTGAAATGTTTTCCACCTTAGACTTAAAATCAGCATATCACCAGATCAAACTACATTCTTTCTCAAAGGATCTCAGTGTTCATAACTGCTGAAGGATTGTTTCTGTGTGTTAGACTGCCGTTTAGCTTATTTTCTGCAGCTTGAGTATTACAACGTATTATGTATCATTTTTTCCATAATGAGGTTTGCTGTGTTTCCAGGAGGATGTATATGGGAAAAGTGTGGAAGAACACAATAGAAGACTAGATAAAGCATTGAACATATTGAATCCTCTGGGATGAGTCTCAGTAAAGAAAAAAGCACACAAGGAGAGTATACAATACCTAGGACATGAAAGTTCGAAAGATGGAATTCGATCAAAGGATGACTTGGTGAACAGTATTGTCAGTTTTCCCTGCCCAAGTAACAAGGAGCAAGTTCTTTGGGGTGGCAGAGTATTACTTCAAGTTCATTCCAGTGTCTGCCAGTAAGACTCGTAACAGGAAGTTGATATAAAAGGGATACATTGTCATTGGCACTCAGAATGTGAGTTCTAAGAAGTCAAGTTGGCGTTTATTGGAGGTTCCGCTTTGAATAACTCTTAATCATGCTAAAAAGACATTGTGACTATGGATGCCAGTAACCATGGGTTAGGGACTGTCTTGTCGCAGGGTGATGATCAGAGTAATTGATAAGTACAGACCAGTTTTTTCAGGAACAAGATTCACAATCCGATCAGTTCATAAGCCACTGAAGGATATACTGACCATGAAGGGATTGGGCAAAGTGTTGTTCAGGATGAGAAAGTGGGTTACGGGACTACAAGCGTACACATGAGCTGTATACACCTGGTGTTAGAAATAGAGCGGTTGATTGCTTTTTACGCATGACTAATTTGGTTGAGGAGTGGAATGAGGATGATAGTAATGAAGAGCAAGTACAGAATGTCAGTCGGGATGTAGTGTCCAAGGAAGAATTTTCCGTGGCCATGTTGTCTGACCTATTAATGGGATTGAAGGGAAGATTAGAGACTGGCATGAGGAGTGAAGAGCTTCGGGGAGAAACAATATGTGATGCAGTGAGGATGGTGCCTGATGAGCTTCACATAGGAGGATTTTTAAGATTTTCCTCCTGAAGATGTGAGGGGCAAAATATTGAAGGTGGCACATAAGGGCATGTCTAAGACAAAGCAATTAGTCATATAAGATTATTGGAGGCCAGGAATGGACATGCATCTGGAAAGGATGATTAGGGAGTGTCGTGTGTGATACTTCGGGAAAGGGTTGTCTCAGCAGGACTCATCCTAGGATTATGATGACCATTCCCACCATACCATGTGATGGTGTGGGATAGGATATTGTGGGTCATTGGAAAAGTCAAGGGACTTTGAGATATTGCATAGTGTTAGTGGACGTGATGGCCAGATGGTTGGAAACTTCCTGGCTTTGGAATATATACACAGAGGGCATCTTTCCATTTTTAGATATTATCTTTAAAAAGGATGATATCCCTCTACAAGAAGAAAATGTAGCTTGGTTAGTTTCTGAAGATATGGGGTGTTTTCTGAAGAGGAATGGGATAGAACACTGCAGCAGTTCATTGTAACACCCAGAAAGAAACAATATGGTGCAGAGGTTCAACCACATCATCAAAGACAGTATAGGTGGAGCAATATCAGAAGGGAGAGATTAGAACAAGTCATTTGAGCACACAGTGGTTGCACTACTGGTGTGTCACCCTTTGAGATGCCAGGCGGAGAAAACCTAACACCAGATTGCCTTGATTTGGGTGGGATAGTATGAGTAGATTTGATATGGATGTAGTGCGTGCAAGAATCAAAGAGAGACAAAGTAACAGGTCAGGTTTGAGGTATGCAAAGCTGCAAAAGAAAACTAATTTGAGGAAGTAGAGTTTGTGTGTGCTAAGCTTCCATCAGGGAAGAAGGAAGCAGCACAGAACTGGTCCAAACCTATTGGCGTAACAAAACGTTTACAATGAGCAGTCAAGATGTCTGATGGGAGAGTTGGAATGTGAATAGGGTGAGGAAGAGTTCTATTTCGAGAAGTGATTGTCAAGTGGATGTAATGAAGTTGCAAGTGGAGAGTATGGATTATAATAAAGTAAACGACAGAGGCAGGAGAGAATGTCACAAACCACAGTACAGAGATGCTAGTCAAATTTAGTTCTATGTTTTTACCAGGGGTTAATAGAATTTCATGAAGTATTCAAATTCTGTGGTGTTGGAGATTTTCACTATAAGGAAGAGAGGTGTGTAGCATTCCACTTTGTATGTCATATGAGAACATGGAATGTGGAGGCATGAGCACTCTGGAGTGAGGTGGATTGGCAGAGAAGAGCTGTGGGCCGGTGGGACATGAAGGATACACTAATAAAGAAATATTTATAATCCACTGGTGGACCATCTTTCAGGTGGTCTATGCAAACAAGAAGCAAGGATGCAGCATGGCATGACTATGGTGGTAATTAATCTGACTGAGCGGAAGGCCCCTTGCTGAATATTCGGTATCTTCTTATTTAACACATGGCACATGTCTTGACAGTTAGAGATTTGCGGAAGACCTATTGTAACACCTACATTGGAGATTCAAATGTTCAGGATTGTTGAGCACTTGCCAGTTGAGGGTGCATCGCAGAAAACAGACTTCATTTACCTACCAGTCATCCAGGTAGAGGTAAATGTGAAAATCTTGACCTTGCATGTACGGTGGCACCCCTGTGGTTGCTGACTTTGATTAAGCATGGAGCTGTAAATTGATTGTGGTCTTGGCCCACTTGAATTCCATGAAAACACCTGTAGCAGTTGGTGTCCTGTAAGTACTGAGTACCATATGATTTCCCCATGCAGGGTATGGGTGGAAAAACTGTATTGTCACTATCCCAGAGTGTTCCTGTTTAGAAAAGTAAAATGCTAATATCATTTATGTCTAACTTTATCTAATCCTTTGCAAACTACCTTAAGTACACCTTGTTAATGATGACCCTATTCCGGAACCCTGCTGCCTCTTCCTTTGGAAGAAGTGCTCTCACTTCATGGCACAAATGCAAAATGTATAATTCTTTATAACCTGTATGGTCGGATGTCAATTAGCTGTTTTGCACACAAACTAAAGACTGACAGAGAGCCATTTTCTCCAGCACTCCATCCCAATCAGGTAGGGCATTTGCCTTCTCCCTTCCACTGGTGTGAAGTGGGGGGGGGGGAGTGAGAGCCCTAGAGTCATATTACCTGCTGGGTTGCAATAGTTGCTTACTCCTGCGGATCTGTCCATCCACTGCCTCATTCTCTGGACTTTGTAGGATGTTAATTATATGTGTAGGTTAAATAGTTTGACGGCCAGTTTGTCTCCACTCCAGGATGTCTTAACCTGTACGTTTGGACTTGAAAGGAGATATTTAATTGTATTTGGTGATTTTTATCTTCTATAATGCATAATAGCAGACACAAGCAAACTAAGTTGACTAGGTGAAGTAGGCAACTGTGATGTTAGATGCAGTAGGCAACTGTGATGCTAGAAATGCGTTGGAGGGGCAGGGCCTCCGTATCCTTGTCCTATACCTCCTTAAACTGTGTATTCTGCTTATTTTCTGCACAGGAGTCCAGCCTGGACTCCCGGCAGTGCAGCTCTTCGTTTTGTTCAACAGTACCCATGGGTAGGCCTACAACCCTATACCCCTAGTGGATGTTTTGGGGAGCATGTGTGTTGCCCCACAGAGCAGGCTATGGGCTGGTGGCAGCTACATGCTGTTGTGACAGTGACTCTAGGTTTCCTCAATGTTTGGGATACCCAGGCCCCGTCATAGGAATAAATGGATTTCTACGCAAAGGCAAGTTGGCACTGGTAGCCTCTTGGTTTCCTTTGCCTGACCCCATTGCTTCTCAAAGTCCTGAGAAGCCCTGAGTCTCTTATCTTCCCCTGAATGGTTGTGGGGTGGAAGGATCATATATGGCTCTGGGGCTGCCTCCTGCCAGGCTGGATAGAGCCTTCGCAGGATGTTATGCTATGCGTACACCCTTTGGGTGGAGCCTGCATGAATGGAGTGAGTAGTAAATATGCAATCTGTGTTATGGGTGTCTGGTTTTGGGTGTGTGACCCAATGCTTGAGACATCCCTGACAAAGTGGAATGAATGCAGTGCAGTGCACTGAAAGGCTCGGGACTAGCCATCAAGCCACATCCCGTGTTGTGGGTGTCTGGTTTCTGGTGAAAGGTCTGAGTGCCTGTGAGCCTGATTGGGAGCTGCCTGCATGAATGCACTTGTGTTTGGTTGGCTGACTAAGCCTGAGTGAATGGGGGGTGTTCACAGGAGGTGTCACTCTCACCGGCTTGTCAGAACCTGAAAACAAGAAACCTGAAGCAGAAGCTGAAGTTATCTTAAGCTTGCATCCTGGAGTCCAGCCAGAGGAAGTCTACAGCTGCAAATCTTCAAGCAATCCAAAAGCTGCTGTGCTGACTCAAGGACTGAAACAGAGAAGACCTGGATAGGCGTCCTCTTCCTGTAGCAACGAGGGAACATTGTGAAACTCCTGCTCTTCACCCGAAGTGTCCTAGACGCCCATATTGTGTGCCTGCCATCTGGAGAAGGGATCTTCGTGGGTCCAGAAGAGGAGTGCCTGAACATCTTCAAGCTAAAAAGTTCATCTGTGTTGCCCAGGCACTGGAGGAGTGATTGTGACTGCTGAAAGCCAGGTTGCTGAGTATCGATCAGAACAGGAGGTACCCTGGAATAGAGCTATTTGACATCCAGAGCAGCAAAAACTCAAAATCATTGAAGAATACTTCAAGGGGCATCCCTGCCGCGACATCTGTCCACTCTCGAGATGGTTGCTGCTTGCAGTGGAGTGTCTGCCGGTAGGTTTCCCCCGACCAAAATCCAAAGAAGATGTCCAGAGTGCCCAGACTTGGTGAAGGTCCGCAGTCCAGTCCAGTGCTCGTGTCCTGGTTACCAGAAGCCATACTGAGGTCCATGTTGCAGTTGCAGCACAGAAGAACCGAAAGTCGGTAAACTGCAAAATCCCAACACCTACTTCTGCCACTGCATCCGTTGCCACCGAATGTCATCCAAGCCCACCAAGTGTTGCTCTGGCTGTGGATTTCATGGGACATCCACAGCCGGAGTAACAACCTGCCAAAGGAGACCACAGTAAAGACTGAAACTGCTGCCTTTCCGACACTGCTTGTTCACTTCTCGACACCGACATCCCAGCGACTCCTTCTTCCAAGGGGCGGGACCCATCATCGAGGGGTCTCGTCAAGTAAAGCCAAGGAACTCTACCACTTTGCCTGCCAAGGCACCCAAGGTACTGTGATGAGGAAGAGCATCTTCCAGCCTCAGGAATTCCCCTTTGGGTCCCAGATTTGTCTTGTTCCTCTTCTCCTGCGGCTTCCCAGGTACTTTATGTGGGGCAGGGGGTTAGTGGGATCTGTACAAAGAGAAGCAGACTATTATTCAACATATTTTGGACTGGGCTGTAATATACAAGATAAAGTACACCTTAACTGTTCTTAACAGGTTGCCCAGGTTGTGGAGGGGGGGGGGGGATCTTCACACAGTATTGCATTGTTCCTAATCTAACCTGCCTTTCTACTCTAATATCTATGAAGTTACAAATTGCTTAATGATTCTTATGCGCTTTAATAGCTGTCAGCCGTTGGTGTATTTTAACTGAATCGAAGTATATTGTGGTATCACATAAAGGTGTAAATATTTGCCATTATTAGGATATTGTTGCCTGAGTACAAGGTGTGTTATGTATTGATTTATATATTTACCTGGACCTTATTTTATATTAAAGGTACTGTGTTAGCACATAACATAGTGTGTGGACATTCCTTTGTGGGGGCTTGGGATTCACCTTACCTAAGAACCTACATGCTTCACCTTCCTTGAGTCTCAGCCTTGGTTGCTTGTCCATTGCTACCATTACAGAACCTTGGCTGGGGTACTATGTGCGTCCACCCCAAATACAGATAGCCCCATCAAGTCTTTAAACTTGTGGCAGTGGTGGGATCATTGGTTTTAGGACTCAGTGTTTAACCTTGCTACTTACAAAATATCCATACTTTTGGTAATTTAGGGTTTAGTGGTATATACTAAAGACCTCACTACAAACAATGCAACCAATTGCAAATGGTACATTGACTAGAATTAGCTTAGAGACTCTACAGAGTACTTGTGAAGAGAATAAGATTAGACTTGGAGTATAAGTCTAGAGCAGACCTTATAGCTAACCTTATGGATACCACACTGATTGTGATACTCTTGATGAAAGTGGGGGGAGGGGAGATTCCAATGGGGAGCCTGCCATTGGGGATATTACTGAATCTACAGCTGGGATTGCCACTTCTATTCCCTAACCCAGCAGACAGGGATGCCCTGAAACGTGAACTTTTAAAATAGGAGCTACAAAGAGAACAGTTAGCCTTTCAGCACAAAATGTTGGAGACAGAAGCCGTGTTAAAAAAGGCGGAATTGGCCCAACAAGTAATACTCAAAAACAGTGACACTGAACATCATAGACTCCAGCTCGAGAATGCGAAGGTGGAAACGTCAACTAGACCAGTTGAGTGCCGGGTCTCCTGATACCAAATTTATGGAAGATTTGGATGGTGTGTATGTGGAGAATTCTGACAGTCTTCAATGTATAGAGGCATTTCATTTGATGTTGACCAGACGAATTGGAAGTGTTTGAGTAGAGTGCCTCAGACTGGTTATGACTGTATTTTGAAGTGGAATGTGGAAGAAAGAGGCCAGTATGAGTGTAGGAAAGCTGCTTTGATTGCCACGTTCGGCAAGAAGAGAGAGAATGTGTTTTGCGTTAACTGGATGAGTGCTGCCCATTTGAACATGATGGGGTGGATTGATGGACACAAGGTGAAAATGTTTATAGAATTATCTCATACATTTTTTTTTTTTTTGGAGTATTTTTTTTAAACGTGTCCACCAGAGTTGCACGAGTACATTGCTGACCCGAACATTTTAGATCCCTTTAAGTTGGCCAGGCTGGTTGACAACTGGGTCTCCTACATGGTGCCCCTTATGGAACTGACTGAGTGGGAAGGGCAAGGACAGAGAAAAAGGGACTTCTCTGAAACCTGAGGATTCCCACAAGCATTAACAGTAACATAAACCAAAAGCTCCCTCTCCTCCAAAATTCTAGTGGGGATACGTCTAATGGGGTGGGAGTGAAAGTAGTGGTCCTCATGCGGTAAAACCGACTCCCAAGTGATCCTAATTCAATTCCTCACATACCTGGCACTTGTTGAGGATGTGGAGCCATAGATCACAGGTAGCTCAACTCCCAAGTGTACAGGTAAGGCACTTGGAGTCCAGGCTTTCAGCCTGGCCCACCCTTACCCTTTCCCTGAGGTGGAGGCCACTGTCATCACCTCCTCTCCATAAATCACCTTTGGTCCTCCTGCATAATGTCCTTAGTCTCCCTTGGGGCCTGGGATCCTGGGATAAGTACTCCGAAGTGCTGGATACTCTCCCGGTGAATATCCACAGATTTTTGAGAAGTGCCTTTATTTATGGCCAGCCTTCCACTGGTTTGAGAGACACTGGGGCTAGCATGACAATGGTGGGCAGGACCCGGCTCAGGCCAGATAACTATGTATTTGCTCCTCTAAGAACCACCAGGTTAGCTGGTGGGCCTCCCAAACCTGCCCATATTGTCTTAATCACCATCTAGATTGTGGACAGGACAGCCAAACTGCCTGTAATTGTACAAGACAATGTGCCTGCCAAGGGGCTGTTTGGAAATGACCCAGCTGATTTGAGGTTGGTTCCTGATGGGCCATCCCTGGCTGATGCTGCAGCAGCAGTCACTAGGTCACAGGCCACACAGGGCTGACTGATAATCAGTTACCCAAGCTAAAGGAGGAAACCCAAGGCAAGAAGGAAGAGCAAGAAGGCCACCCCTTTAAAGGGTGTCCTCATCTCTACCTGCTGCTTCAACAGTACTCACTGTGGACTAAGCTCCTGAGGGAATGGACCCAGTGGTGACCCTGGACACAACTCCTGAAAGAGAAATATCCCTCTTCAGCGAGAGGTAGACAACCGAGAGGGTATCCCTGACCTTCAATGCCTGTTGGCTGAAAGTGGGCCCCTCTGGGTTTGGGGGGTGGATTGTAAGGGTCAAAGAGAGTGCCACTCTCTTGAGGGTCTGCAAAGACAGGCCCAGCCACAAGGTGAAATGCCTATGTCGTTTGAGGTGTATGGCGAGGGTGAGCTCCTTTATAGTGAACCCACTGAGCCAGTACCTGGTACAGTTAAAAGGTTAATTCTACTCCAGGTCTACAGGCCCCTCCTTCTGTAGTTGGCCCATGAGATGCCCCTGGCTGGCCATCTTTGCACTAAGAAGACCTAGCAAAGACGTACAGCCCACTTTTACTGGCTCAGGTTGGGAGTAGAATTGGAAGCTCACTGCAGGATCTGCCCCAGTGGTCTGGCAAAACTGGAGGCAGTGTCGTTGCCCCACGCAACCTTTGCCAGTGGTTGGCACACCATTTGAGAGGCTATACATCTACATTGTCTGTCCCTTAGACCACCTACATCCAGTGGACACAGGTTCATACTGGTACTGGTTGATCATGCCACCAGGTACCCTGAGGTTATACCCTTTCTGACCATAACTTCCAAGGTGGTTGCCAGGGCTCTCCTAGGCATTTTTGCCAGAGTGGGTGTCCCTAAAGAGGTAGTCTGACAGGGGATCCAACATCATTTCTAGTTGCATGCAAGCAATGTGGCAGGTGTGTGGTGTAACTCACACGTTCTCTACATCCTACCACACTCAAACCAATGGTCTGGTTGAGAAATTTAACAAAACTCTCAAAGGCATGTTGGGTGCTTTTGGAAGAGTCCCTGAGAAGGAAATGGGACCTTCTATTACCATGCCTGCTGTTTACCTATAGAGAGAAGCCTCAGGAGGGTGTTGGATTCAGCCCTTTTAAGCTCCTCTTTGGACATCCAGTGAGGTGGGTGCCTTGTCTTGGAGAAGCCTTGGAGGCTACCCATCCAGGTCCTGCTAAGCAAGTAGGGGACTATGTGTTAGGCCTCATGAGGAGGATGGCACAGATAATGGGCCAGGCATCCTCAAATCTTAAGGCTACCGAAGAACGGAACAAGTATTGGCATGACCTTAAAGCCTCACAAGTGGACTGGACTCCTTGCCAGGAGATCCTTGTGATAGAGCCCATCAAGCCTTGAGCTTTAGTGGGTTAGTGGACTGGACCCTTCAGGATAATCTCCAAGATGACCGAAGTTAACTTTCAGGTTGATATGGGTATCCCTGAGGTATTCGCTCAGTACTTCCATGTTAATAGGCTCAAGCAATACCACAGAAGAGAGGAAGTCTCGTGCCTTCTGCTAGCCTCAGGGCAAGAGGAGGATGAGTGAGCCCCTTCCTGACTTGCTGCATAACCATCCTCAGGATGGCTCAATGGAGGGAGTGCTTCTCGCCAGATCTGACAGAGCAGCAGAGGGTCTGCAGGGCTTTGCTTCAGCAGTATGCCCCTCTGTTTCCACTGGCACCAGGCCTTACCCCATGGTGCAGGCATGAAATTGACACTGGGGACAGTGTACCTGTCAATAGCAGATGCAGATGCTACAGGATGACTGACGCTGTAAAGAACCACATTCAGGCGCAGGTCACCAAGATTTTGGATTTGGGTGTGATTGAACCCTCAACCAGTCCATGGTCCAGCCCTGTGGTCCATGTTCCCAATGGCAGTTCCCAGGCAGGTAACAAAGATTGGAGGTTCTGTGTGGACTACAGAGAAGTCTATATAGTCACCAAGACTGATGCTCACCCATTGCCCAGGACACCATAAGTGCTACCAAGTTTGTAAGCACCTTTAATCTCAAATCATGTTACTGGCAAATAGCTTTGACTGACCAGGTCAAGGAGAAACTGCTTTCTCAACTCAACCCCTGTGTGGCCCTACCAGTTTAGAGTGATGCCTTTTGGGTTGAATAATGCTCCTGCCACCTTCCAAAGGCTAGTAAATCATGCCCTCATTGGATTAGAGGCCCTCTGTGTGGCATATTTAGATAGCATTGCTGTCCACACTTCTGCTTGGGAAGATGTTGCAGGCCATGAAAAGGGCCAACCTCACTATCGGCCCACCAAGTGCCAGATAGCCCTGGGGAAGGTCACTTACTTTGGTCATGAGGTAAGCGAGGAATGACCTCTCCCTAGTAAGGTACAAGATGTACATGACTGGGAGACTCCCACTACTCAAATCCAGGTGTGAGCTTGTTTTGGCTTCACTGGGTACTATAGAAACTTCATGGCAGACTATGACACCACAGCTGCCCCTCTGACAGCTCTGACATAACCCAAGCAATCTAGGAAGTGTAACAGTTTGAGAAGCCACCCTCAACACAGGGAGTTCCTATCCTCCCCACTCACGTGGGTATGCAACAAACTGATTAAGGATTATTTTTTTAGCCCCATCTCAGACACATATCATGCCCCTTGGATCCTTCTCCCCTGAGCTAACCATGAGCAAAGAATCAGGCCGGTATACAGAAAATATATTGGTAGTTATTTAAAACAAAAGTAATAGAAATTAGCACGAAAATATCAAAAACCACCAACTTCTCTCAGCATAGATAAATCACAAAAGTGAGTTCAAAAGAACAGAATCACATTTCTTCCCTTTCTGCAAATTTCAATTCACTAAATAATTATACTGATCAGTCATCAAGGCAGTTATCCTGTGATGGGTGATTTTGATTTTCCTGCCGGCTTAAAAGGCTAGCAGTAGGATTTCAAGATTGGTTCAAATACATAAGTCAATTATGGTTTCACCCACATTTTTGGTTTAAAATAAACACAGGATGATTTATCACTTTGTTTTTCAGACGCCCCGCTCCCTTTGCTTTGGTCTATGTTGGGAAGTCAAACAGAAAAATTGGAATGCTTTGGGGAATTGTGGATTTCAGACCCCTCTTACTGAAAGGCCTGTGTCGGGGAAGCTGGATAAAAAGGTTGGACTGATTTAAGAACAGAAACCCCCTCTTCCTTAAAGAAGTTGGGGTCAGCTGGACAACAAAGATTACCCAATTAATTTATAGGCTAAAGTTTTCAGTTCACACTTGGAAGTGAGCTTTGTTAATTTAGAATTTTAACACATTTCACCGCTTTGTGTTCTGCCAAATGGGGAATTAATTGAATTAATATTTTGGCTAAATGGGCTAAAAATCTTCAGTTTTGCCCCCCTGCCCACTATAATCGGAAGGGATTCAAAGCACGCAGACTCCCCCCACCTTTGGGTTTCCCAGGACTCAGTTCTCCTTGCATAGAAAGCCTCTGTTTAAGGTTCAGGAAAGCTATCTGCATCCCAGGACACCCTGGAAAGATAGGGCAGGGGTCTGGTCACTCCACTCTCAAAGATGGCCTGCTGCTCTCCACCATAGAACCCAGTCCGCTTTGAGGTCTTCCTAGAGATGGACAGCTCCACCCAGATGCACTCTCAGCAATCTCCTCTGGTGTCTCCTTACAGCTGTCGGATGGTAAGTTTCAGCAGCCTTCCTGATGGCCTGTCTCTTCTCTCCTCCTGTCTTTCTTCTTTTTTCTGTGTCTCCAATGTCCTAGTGCAGTCTCCCTTATATAGCAGCGATGACATCACCAATTTAAGAATCTTGGGGAAGTACCCTGCAATAATCCCTGCCACTATCTTTCTCTCTCCTCCCAAACCTAGCCTCCAAGTCGGGTTTGGTTTAGGGCTCTGGAGCAACATATGGCAATTCCCATTCATCATCGTCCTTTGTTCTCCTTTACACTGTTTGGCAAAAACTAGTTATGTATCACAACTTCATAATTTTACTTGCAACTGCTGGACTGAACATATTTTGTTTCAGCTAATCATGGGTAATTAGATAAACCGACCACCAAATCTGTATCATGTAGCATGGCCATGTGGCACCTTTCTGTCGTTTCCATAAGTTATTAAGCATATCCCTATGTTCCACCAGCTCCCCAACTCTCACATTTGGAACATGTTAATATCAGCCAGAAACGCATCTTAGATAGCCATTACAGTTCCATGAGTCGCACGTGGATGAATTTGATATCCCCAAAATTGCCTGGAAATTAGATAAATGGTACAAAAATGAAATAAATCCGCCTTATGGTTGCTGATAAAAAGGCCTAAATAATAATAGTCTGTTTAAAATTAATTGTGAATCTTCATGTGGGACAAATGGTCAGGTCCTGCCTACGGCCATTTGTTTTCACTGGTTCATTCTGTACTTTTATCAGTCTCCTTTGTATTGGAAGATTGCCCTTGAAGTGGCTGCCCCATTTTCACACATATTATTCGTGCTCCAGCCAAAGGTGACTTTTCTTGAAGTTCATGCTTTCAGAGCCAGTAGGTTCAGAGAACACTGCATTTCGGCACCTTTAGCAGGCCATTTTTATTGCGGTTGGTTATTGGATGGGAGATGTGACATCCAGGCTGGAAGTGGGAGATGTCCTTGTGAAGTTTTGCCCACAGCCAGCAAAAGGGTCTGCCTTGGGCTGAAACTTTCCATGTAAACAAAGTGGCTATTCAAATGTCATTGGAGTTTTGTTATGTGTAACATAATGTATATTGCTTTTGGTCAACCCGCACATCATGTTTTGTTTTCCTGACATTTTTCTTTGAGCAGTGACATTTTTTTCATTTTTACTTTTTAAAAAAACGTTATTATTTGCACACACATGTGCAGGCCGTTTTTGTTTTCAATGTTTAAAAATCCTCCATGTGACAGGGATCTTTGATGCCTCCTTCTTTTTTAAATGAAAATGCTGCTTATCCATTGGTAATGACAGATAGGGCCCTTTCCACATGGCTCTTTAATTTTACTTGAAAAACAAAAACAAAGACCTGGCCATTTTTGTTTGTGTTTTCTTGTGCAAGGGACTTCTGTTTGGGGCCTTTAAATGCACCACACACAAGGTTAATTATACTGGGGACTGTTTGAGGGCCTTTGATCGCTTGAAGGAAGTCTGTGGAGGGCCACCTGTGGTGTGTGCTCCTGACTAAAGTAAACCCTTTATTGTATAAATTGATGCCAGTAAAACAGGAATTGTAGCCGTCTTGACCCAGTTGGATAAAAAAGGGAGAGAACATCCCATTATCTTCATCTGTGGGCAACTGAAAGATGGAGACCTTAGGTGGTCCACTGTTGAAAAGGAATGTATTAGTATAGTTTGGAGTCTTAGGCATTGTAGACCTAATCTTACTCGGTCTATCGTCAAGGTCCAAACTGACCATACGCCTTTAATGTGTCTTTAGCAGATGAAGGGTGAAAGCCCCAAACTGCTGAGGTGGTCGGTCAGCCTGCAAGGGCTAGACTTCACTATTGGGCATAGGCCAGGGAAGAGTCTCATTCTGAGGAAGGGTGACTGTGATACTGGAAATGCATTGGAGGGACAGGGTCTCCTTGTCCTACGCCTTCTTAAACAGAGTAGTCTGCTTATTTTCTGCACAGCAGTCCAATCTGTACCCCTGGCTGTGAAGCTCTTCATTTTGTTCTTCGTGAACAGTACCCATGGGATACCCTTAGGGCCCTAATGGGTAGGGGTACAGCCCTGTACTCCTAGTGTATGATTTGGGGCAAATGTGTGTTAACCACAGAGCAGGATATGGGCTGGGGGCAGCTACATGCTGATGTGACAATGGCTCTAGGTATCCTCCATTTCTGGAATCCCCAGGCCCTGCCATAGAAACCAATGGATTCCTACACAAAGGCAAGATGGCCACTGTAGCCTCTTGGCTTATTTTGCCTTTACCCCTTGTTTCCCAAAGTTCTGAGAAGCCCTGGCTCTCTTTTCTCTTTTCCTGAATGGTTTTTGGGTGGAGGTACCATGCATGGCTCTGGGACTGCCTCCTGCCAGACTGGCTGGAGCCTTCCCAGGGACAGCTTGTTGTGGGTACCCCGTTGGGGTGGAGCATGCATGAATGGAGTGAGTAGTGTAATGAATCCTGCATAGTCATCATGGATACCCCAGTGATGAACCCCTCCCACATGGCCATGGGACAGCAGCCACTACCAGATCCTAGGGTGGTGGTATGAGGGAGTATCATGTGAAAGGGAACAACTACAGGAGATGATGACTCCAGTAGGAGGGATGCAGTATTCCACCGCCCTATGAAGAAAACACTGATACCTAAAATTCTGATGGCATACTGTCATTCTGAGCTTAATATAATTCACACCTAATATACGTTTTGTTGATTTATACCGTACACCGATACCACCCAAGGGAAGTTTCCAGGTGCTAATATATTACACACACAACATGGGCATAACCTCTCCTGTCTCTCATGCTTTTGTGCTAACTAAAAATCCTCCAACTCCCATAATAAAACCTCAAGTACTGAGACGAGGGAGAAGGAGTTAATGTAGTTCAAAGGAAACACTCAGCTGAACATGCAGGCTAGTTGTAATGAGGCCCAAGGGTGCGGGATATTTAAAAATGGTATCCGTATTTGAGGAAGAGAGAGAGAGGAGCAGAATGGAAGAAGGAAGATGCAGAGACGAGGGAGAAGTCAACAGCACAGTGGACAGTACTTGAGAAAGGTGCTTTTAGACTGCCTCTCGCAAACAGTACCTACGGACGTGGCGCAAGGCCTCAGAGGACACAGCGGGCATCGTGGGAGAACCGTAGGGGAACATGCAGCAACAGCAAAGCCTCCGGGAGCTCGGTCGAGTCCAGAAGCATCAGATTTACCAGTGGATGAATATGTAGCTGAGACAAGGCCTGCAGAGCGGGAAACGCCATCCCAGAGTGAAAGCTTCACTGCAGCAACGTTCCACGGGCCGGGAACACTACCAGACACTGATGAGTGCACCCACCGATGTTGGGGACCCCGGGGGCTACTGACAGGTATGTGAGCCATTAAGAAAGTATTTTGAATAACAACCAAGTAGAATACAACAGAATATGTGAGATGTCAATATGGGGAAGGTTGGAGCAAGGATTGCCACAAGCCAATGAATATGATTGAAGAAGTTAGAAAGCCAAACTTGAACAATTCTCCATATATAAGATATCCATATGGGAAATTTGGGACATGTAGTCCCTCAAGCCAAGAAATTATAGACAGTGAAGTGAATACAACTGTGCTATACTTAAAAGAAACCCTGGTAATAGAGAGACATTAGACAGTGATCATTTGTGGAGATACCTGGCAGGGAAGTATGCCAGGGGATCACCAGGGGATCTGCGGGTCCCAAAAAGGTGATCTATTTGAACTCTACAGAGAAATAAGACATTGTGGGCAGATATCTGGCAGGAGAGTATACTAGGAGGTTCTCCGTAAAAAGTTGTTTGAAAGAGACACTTTAACCATACTTAAGGAACAGTTGTTTGGAAAAGATAGTTTTGCCATTCTACCAGAGAAATCCACGGGAAGGGAATCCCCCTCTGGATCCAAGGAGTGTTTTGTTGGATGTATCTACTTCTTTTTAACACTTAAAAAAAAATAACCTACATCAGACCCACTTTCCTTACACCTTTAGTTTTTCATTTCTAGTGTGAGGATCAGATAAGTATGTTTGGACACAAGAACATACTAATATAAGTATATATAAATATATATATATTCACTAACAAAAACATTGTTATAGGGACATTATGGTTAAGTTGCACTAGCAAAAACCTATGAAATTCAGTGGAAATATATTGTTACAGTGGCTTTATGGTTACAGGTAAAACCGACCCCCCCACCCCCTGAAATTCAACAGTTATGGTAAGCTTAGCAACCATAACTTCTGCCACCAATGTGCACTGCAAGGACTAACACCCATGACATCAAAGATGCCATCACAAATCTCATTCATGACATCAGTGTACACACATTACACTGTCTCTGGCACCCCTACGCCCCTTCATTCACATACTATTGTCTTACCCACTTCCACTCAGAAAGTTTTGTGTCACTGCCAACCTATACACAAATTCCTCAAAACATTGCACATACTACAAACAATCTGCACACAGCACATTATACAAGCACATATAATTTTTTTCACTGCAACATCTCCAACCACACATCAAAAACGTTACCACGTTCTAACAGTCACCTCACCTGCAAACCAAACATACACGCGTGGCAGCTCTCTTCTGCTGCTCAATTGCATCTGAAATATGCTCCACACCCATTCTGTACAAGTCACCACCCTCTAACGGATGCAGAGTCAACAATGCATTACTGCCGTGGTTGTGCTCAAGACCTAGGCTCTTCAGTGCATGGCCTACGAATGCAGAGTCAGACATGCATTGCTACAGTGGGTAAGCTGAAGGCCTAGGCTCTTCAGTGCATGGCCTACGGCCTTCGGCCATGCACCCAATAGTCTAGGCCTTGCAAAGACCCACCACAATGTAACACCACCATACGTGTCACCATGTCACCAACTACGACAATCCACATACACAGCACTGCCACCAGCACCCCTACCCAACCTGGGCACCGCCATGGAGCTATGCAGGAAGAAAAGTGCAGCAATTACTATAATGTACAAATAATGCACTGTCTCCTGCACCCCTGTGCATTTTCATTTGCATACTATGGCCGTACTCACTTCCATTCACAAAGTATTTTCTCACTGGCAATCTACGCACATACTGTTAGCAACACTTGCCCTACTCCAACCAATTTGCACACGCCACACCATGCAAGCACCCCCCTCTACCGGATGCAAAGTCAGACATGCATTGCTGCAGTGGTTGAGCTGAAGCCCTAGGCTCTTGAGTGCATGTGCTCCGGGCCACGGTATTCAGCCATGCACCCAATAGTCTAATCCTTCAACACACCCACCACAAATAAATCTGCACACAGCACAGTAACCAAGCACACATAAGCTACACTTCAAAGAAACCATCTTGCATACTCACATTACGTATACACTGCATCCTGTTGCCACAGTACACAACTTCTCACTGCACCATCTCCTGCTGTATATGCGCCCAATAGTGCAAGCCTTCAACACACCCACCACAAATAAATCTGCACACAGCACAGTAACCAAGCACATATAAACTGCACTTCAACCATAACCTCTTCCATACTCGCATTACATAAACACTGCACCCTGTAGCCACACTACACAACTTCTCACTGCACCATCCCCTGTCATACACCAAATACTGTAGCATGTTGCAACTATCACCACAACCGTGGAACGCTCAATACACCCTTTGGGACTCACTTGTGCTGCTGTAGCACATCTACAATGTGCTCCACACCCATTCTTCAAACATCAGCATCCTGTGCCTAATGCACAATCCTGCATTGCTACAGTGGCTGTGCTCTTTGCACACATTCCCCACACCGTAATGCAACCATTCATGTCAGCATTTCACCAAGTACCACTATGCACATACGCACCACTGGCAACAGCACTTCTACCCAACCTCCACACCGCAATGCATCTGCACAGTGTTAAATGCAACAGTTACCATAATGTACACACATTACACTGTCTCCGGCACCCCTACGCTCTCTCATTCACATACCATTGTCTTACGCACTTCTACTCAGAAAGTATTGTCACTGCGAACCTAACCACAAAATGCTCACAACATTGCCCATATTACAAGCAATATACACACAGCACACTATCCAAGCACATATAAACTGCCCTTCAACTATACCCTCTACCATACTGACAATATGCAAACACTACTTCCAGTGGCTACACTGCGTAACTTTTCACTGCAGCATCTCCAACCACACATCAAAAACGTTATCATGTTCTAACAGTCACCTGATCTACTCCAACCAATCTGCACGCACCATACTATGCAAGCACTCCCCTCTACCGGATACAGTCACACATGCATTGCTACGGTGGGTGAGCTGAAGCCCTAGGCTCTTGAGAGCTTGGCCTATGGCCTTTGGCCATGCACTCAATGGTGTAATCCTTGAACAAACCCACCCCCAACTGCATGCACCCATGCATGCCACCATGTCCCCAACCACCGCTATCCATCAGCATAGCACAAGCACCCGCGCTGCCACCCACCCTGTACCATGTGCAATTCACTCCCCTTCTGAAATTCACCTGTCACTACTCACAATGGAAAGAGGTTGCTGCAAAGAGGGTGCCAATGTAGAAACAAAACACTGCCTCCCGCACCCCTGTGCACTTTCATTCACATAGTACGGATTTACCCACTTCCATTCACAAAGTATTGTCACTGTCAACCTACCCACATACTGTAGTCAACATTGGCCCTACTCCAACCAATCTGCACACACCACACTATGCACGCACCCCCCCTATACCAGATTCAGAGTCACACATGCATAGCTGTGGTGGGTGAGCTGAAGCCTTAGGCTCTTTAGAGCATGGGCTCCGGCCTGCGGTTTTCGGCCAGGCACCCAATAGTCTAATCCTTCAACAGACCCACCGCAACTTCATGCACCCAAGAATGCCACCATTTCCCCAACTACTGCATTCCATCCGCATAGCACAGGCACCCGCGCTCTCACCCACCCTATGCCATGTGCAAATCACTCCCCTTCTGAAATTCACCTGTCACCACTCACCACTGAAAGAGGTTGCTGCAAACAGGTTGCGGCAGAAGCTATCGTGTCGTTACCACAGCTGCCTCAAATCATCATACAAAGTTGTTGGCTATGTAGTTACCCGCGAATTTGCACAATACACACCAATACTGCAGCCACTCCTCCGTCTTCTTCCAGATATTTACATATGTCACATTAACCACTTCTCACTCCACCACCCTTTACCTCCTTTCTTGTGACCAACTTTTAAGGTGTGTGTTCCGGGATCGGGCAACACCTGTAGAGGCAGGACTCTTGGAAGGCGTCCGTACTGGGGAGGTCAGACTGATGGAATGTCACTGGCTGAAGGTCTTTAGGGTAGCAAGACCAATCCTTCTCGGTAAAACAAGGTGATCCTTCAGCCAAGGAGAGAGAGATACACAGGGTGGTACTTGCAGGGTCTGGGTACCACAGCGAGAAGGGCGAAGGAAGAACCAGAAGGTAGGAGATCAGGATGCTGGAGATAGTGAAATACTGGCAACTGGCGAACCAAGGGGAAAAAACGGGGAAGAGAAGCAAAAGGGCAAGGCCAGGGTCAGGGACCAACCAAGAGGGCAAAGGATGGCTGATTCCAAATCAGACTGCACAGGTGGGAACCCCACAGTGGTCCGGGAGGGACTAGAGCCAGAGATCCGGGCCTGGAAGACAGTAACCAAGCAAGGCAGGCAGGGAAGGAACCCAGAGAACAGGGAATCCGGCAGAAAGGTGGAACCAGGTAGGAAGGCGAAACAGAAGGCGGGCGCTGCTACGGCTGGTCAGGAACGAACCGCGTTAAGAGGCGATTCGTTCACTGACTCAGCCGCTATTTACGGCCCTCGGCATGAAGCCGAGGCCTGGAGCGCAGGCTGCACCACGCATGCGCAGCCACTCAGCCCAGGAGCTGAAACGAGGCTTGAGACGCAAGCCGCCGGCCTCCGCGTGTTCCGACGCATGCGCGCGCCGACATCAATCCGGGTTTTCAGACGTCGGGAGACTCCTCTCCCTAGTAACCGAAACCTCGGCTAGATCCGCCAGGACCGGCAGCGTCTCGCCCCCCCCAGGTAAGTGGCCTAACACCAACACATGGCGTACGGTATATTTCGCAGACCCCTCAGCCAGCGCGCTGTCCTCCGAGACACCATAGCAGTGTTTCTCAAACATTGTTGACTCACAGCACGCTTCCCTCTAGCCAACCACTGGCCGCGTCCATAGTTCTCCGACAGCACGCCGTACCGCAAGCCAATGACATGTCGGTCCGCAGACCGAACAGGGAAATGGGTCCGCAGAGCGTACCCAGATATCATTAATTTTTAGAGACGTACATTTTAGTCGTTTGCAACAAAAGTACTGGTCAGATTCCCACCGAAGACACAAAAGCACGCTTTCTGACCCAAGCCCCCTGATGCAAATCTGGTGAAAAACCGTCCAGCCGTTCGGGCTGTAGCCGCGCGCAAAGATTTTCCCCATTCGGAAAAATTAAAATATGGGACCCCCGATAACTTTCCCCCCTGCACGAAACCTCTCCAAAGTTGGCGAAAAAATTCAGAGCAGCCCATGTACTTATTTTTGCAAAGTTTAGTGAGGATTCATCCAGTGGGAGCGAAGTTATAAGCCGCCGAAAAAGTGGTACTCCTATGAGTTTAGCAACTTAACCATAACTACATGCCCGCAACCGCGAGGCGTGTTACATATATATATGTGTGTGTGTATAAATATCGAAACTCTTTAGGATGGGGCAAGAGTGGCCTTTATCCAACACTTTTATTTTAATAAAGATGTCTGATGTTGAAAACACTACTAATGTGTGTATTCCACTCATTTCTGACCCTCACAGTAGTCAATATGCCTTCTGTATTGTGTGTGTCTGGTTGTGGTTGCTTGCACACATATTTCCACGGTTTTGCCTCAAAGCTCCCTACGTTTTGTTCATTCAAAGCCATCGGGACACCCACCTCACGTACTGGTTGTTGGTGTGCATGCTTTTCAGTAGGTATTAAACTATTTATAAACGGTTTATGGGTTTGAAGTTTGAATTCTTCCCACTCTATGGGTGATATAGGGAGCTTATGGGGCCTAAACGTTGTGTTTGGGGCTACAGAGTAAAGTGGGGTGTGTTGAAATGCATGAGATTGTAAGATGTAAGCAAGTTGTAAGGTGAAAGTAAGTAGTCCTCTATGGCATTCAGTTGGTGTAACCTCTTGGTCTTGCAGAGGATGTTTAATGATTTCTGGGAGCAGTGTTTGGCACTTTACAGGTAACTGAAGTCTCAATACAATGTTATTAGCTCTTATTTATTTGGCAAAACGTGATGCAAATGCAATGTTTGCAGTTTAAATACATTACAGTAGTTATACTTCCAGGTTCAAAGGCAGAGAGTTGAAAGGTAACATTCAGTCATGGGGAATCTATGCTCTCATGTTGTATGGCCCCATTGTGTTCTATCTGTAAGCACCCTCTACACGCGAGGAATCGTCCTCCAACCAAAACCTTTTGATGTCATTCTATGGCTCTGCCATGTTCAAGCTAATTGCAAACCCATAGTTTGCAGTGGATTGTATTTTACTGGGTGTGTGACCTCAGTCCTGCGAATTGAGACCAGAAGAGATTTTAGCTGCGATTCCATTCTCAATAAAGGGATCTTCATTATCATTTCTAAACGCAGAATAAACACCTCTCCAACCTCCACCCCCGCCCCCCCCCCCCCCGCAACTGTGTCGTTGTGGAATTTTGTAATACGCATAAACACATACTGAAGTGATGGGAACAGTATAGTTAATGGTGGACATTTTACTTAGAAAAATGAGATGGATAATTGTTTACCCTGTGCGTGCAAATTAACCACATTTGGCAAGGAACTGATCAGAACGCTCATGGCAAATTTAGTGATGTTTTCATTCATCATCCCACTGCTAGCACATCAAAAAGAAGGTGAAGAAACACGAAGTAGCATGAAGTATAGAATAATCATTCATAATACGCACCTCTATCTCATCCCACTGCTAGCACATCAAAGTGAATGAGAAGAAACACTAAGTAGCATGAAGTATAGAATAATCATTCATAATACGCACCTCTATCTCATCCACTGCTAGCACATCAAAGTGAATGAGAAGAAACACTAAGTAGCATGAAGTATAGAATAATCATTCATAGTACACACCTCTATCTCGTCCTGTGCTAACACATCAAAGACGAGTTAAAACACAGAAGTGACATTGTCTGGAAAGAACATTCACCATTGGTACATTAACCTCCACTGACGGCGCATACAAAAAAATGAAGAGCAAACACCAATGCAGCATTACCTATGGAGTGACCGTATCATCCGAGATAGACACTGAACCCCAAAAACCAGATCCCCAGTAGGCAGACGGATGCATGCAAAGACATCAATAGAAAGATGTGCACGTGATGTAAAGTTATACAGAGGGACAAACATAGATACATCAACAATATGCTTGGACTAAAGATAAGCACATTATACAGATACAACATCCACACAGAATATACACAAGAAATACGTATATATGACTCGCTGTATGTAAGTACATATGATATGGCATTGTCACGGAGCGCGCAGGGATCAAGAAGTGACAAACGCAAAAACCTTTCTGAGCAGTTCTATACAGAGATTTTATTTTCTTTTTACTTTATACCTGGGACGTCAGAAAAAAGCAAACAAAAACACTTGTTTCCCGGAATGGCGCCCAGGTTTCCACTCCCCTTCTTTCAAGTTTTGGATGGTGTAATGTATAAGTGTGTGTCTGCGTCCAAACACCGATTGCAACAGATTGCCCTTTATCAAGGCAGGTTAATCTTCTGCCCCAGCCCACCTCCATCCCCTCCCGGTATCAAACCAATTCTCAGCAGATGTGGGGGACTAGATTGACCATAAGCCAAAACTAATTTTAAAGAGTTCAATTGTGTCCCTCAAAATCGCCTTTGGGTCTCCTGTTACTCCGTCTTTGTGTCAGCTCCATTAATAAAGTGAGTGTTTTGAAGTAGTGGCGTAATGATTTAAGGTTCAATTTGTGTTGTAATATACTCCATTTATATTTGTACCTTCTTCTATTAAGTTCTGGGTGGTGTAATTTATAAGTGTCTACGTCCAAACACAGATCGAAACAAAAAGTCCTTCCATCCTTTATTAATAAAGGTTTTTTTTTGCATGGGGTTTCCATAGTGGGTACAATAAACTGCTTAGCCTACAATACAAAAAATGTTATCAATATTTGTAAACATGCATGGTAGTAGCAATGAGACACTCAAACATCTGCACACTACTTGGTATGCTTATGTATAAAAGTGTGGACAAAAAGAATTTCAATCATTTGAACAGCAAAAGCAATTACAGACCACAATACAAACCTATAATATTAACAATAATAAAAACAAAATTGTTACAAACTCTTCAATTCATAACTAAACAAAGCAGTTTATACCAAGTGTTCTCTTGAACCAGGATAATTCACTGCGGCTGAGAGTGTCCTGGGTTAGTAATTAAGTGAGTCTTTCCTCCACAGGTTCTGTATACAAGTGGCAGTAGTGATAGGGGCCCCTTTTTCCAATGTAAACATTTTGACAGGTGGGAACGGCCCCTGGTTGTCCTTATTCCTGCTCCCTTTTGATATGGGTTTGATTTCTTTTTGATATGGAATTTTTGATAACAAAATGTTTCTATATCACATTTTGTATCGATTTGATATCAGTTTTATATAAACGGCTATATAAAGTGTTTACTTTGATACGGTTTGATATAAAGTTTATATCAAAATGTTTTTAATATGGGAGAGAGTGTGTGTTTAGGGCAAAGTGAGTTGTGAGAAGTTAGACGGCGAGTCTTAGGGTTTAGTGATGCAGCAATGACGCGGGGTAGGTAGTGCTATGTATGTGAGAGTTTGATAGAGATGGAAAATAAAGCTAGGCAGATTGGGTGATGTAACGCAGTGCCAAGAGTTTTATGAATGTAAATCTAGGTGCGCTAAATAACGCTAAATGACGTCACAACTTGATTGGGGTTTTAGAGAGTTTGAATGAATATAATTCTAGGGGGGTCGCCGACATTATTTATATCGCAATACATTTTTTGATATACACATTTTTCAATATCAAAGTAATACCTTGTATATAAACTTTATAAAATGTGATTGAAAGGGCCGCTTTAAGAACGCAATGGTGACACAGGGGAGGGTCGGACCACCCGGATATATACCGCTCTGCGATGGGCTGGCAAACACAGCGCCTTTTGAGCTTTTCAGGGACTATTCCGGAAGCAGCTATTATGAACAGCTATAGCTATGGCGAGGAGCGAAAACCCCCAGAAAGTCCTGTGGATTTGCTGGTGTACGCAGGGATGGAGGATGCTCAGGATCTAATGGCCAGCTAAGAATGCGAAGAGTTTTGGGACAATGAGAACACTGTTTTGGAGCAATCATTTGTGGTCAAACCCTGAAGATGAGGACTGCTAAGCTATGGCGATGTCGTGGACGCAGCAATTATGACAGCAAAATGGAATAGTTATGACATTTTGGAGCCAGTAATGAGAGGTCACTTCCCGTGCGAACAATTTTTGGCAGCCGCTGCATTTTCTATTGAGAAGGCTGCCAGCATAGTAATGGTGGATGTTCTATTACAATGTTTGTTGAACATGCATCATTTGCTGTTTTGAAGAAACCTAAGGGTACGTTGACGTCTCAAAGAGCCTCTGCTTATGAGGTGGTCATATCGAATCCAGTGATTAAAATAGTCAAATGTAAAACGGTGAATCCTGCCACGTTTGTAGACGAACCACTAGCAGATGACGAGCAGGCACATGATTGCTCCCACTATGAGGAGTTGTATGACGAGATTCCGAGGGTGAAAGAAAATGCTCTAGCAGATGGGGAGTATTTATTTATTGATGGTTCTTCAAAAATTGATCAAACTGATGGACAAAGGTATAGAGGTGCCGCTGTGTTAAGGCACATGGCTAATGGGGAATTTGAAGTATTAAGTGCACAACTACCATCTCACTTTTCAGCAGAGGCTACAGAATTAGTGGCGCTGATTATTGCACTTGAGAATAGCACAGACAAGGAAGTAACCGTGTATAGTGACTCGGCCTAGGTTACATCAACAGTGCATGCAGGGTTAGCACGTTGGAAAAGGAGGGGCTACCTCAGAGCAGATGGCGCTCCAGTGCAACATGCCGCCTTATTGGGCAGACTTATTAAAGCACTACAGCTCCCACTAAGCATTGCGATCGTTAAATGCGCAGCTCACTCTAAGAGAGCAGACTTTATTTCACGCGGGAACCAAGCCACAGATGAAGAGGCAAAATGAGTTGCATATTCTGAGAATATCATGAGCTTGGATATGCCTGATGTGAATGAGAGAATGATGGTGATGATGATTATTAATGAACGTTTCAATAACTTGTAGAAAACAGTTAATGGAAGTTCAAGGTGAAGCACCACAGGATGAGAAAGAGCTGTGGACACAGAGGGGGTGTTCTTTATCCCCTTCCGAGGTATTATGGTGACATGAAAGCACTGGTAAACTGGTGATCCCTGTAGCCTTATTAAGGGTGGCATTGGAATAGCTACACTACCCTGTGCATGTCACTAGAGCGAGCCTCGCAGCAACCATTGCAGAGGATTGGTTTGTACCAAATTTGTCAGAACATGTTGCATTTTATGTAGTAAATTGCATCGTATGCCAAAGGTTTACTGCTGGACACACGCTGCAAACAGTTAGAGGTGTTATTCCTCAACCAAATGGTCCATTTCAGGATTTACACATCGACTATGTTGATATGCTGCTGGTCTGTCATGGTTACAGATATATGATGATGGTAGTGTGCCATTTCTCAAGGTGGGTTGAAGCTGGCCCGTGCACACATCCAGATGCCACTTGTGCGATGAAGTTCTGAATTCAAGAAGTATTTCCTAGATGGGAGTATGCAAGGTATTTAGATCAGATAATGGCCCCATTTTGTGAATGAAGCATTCGAGCAGATTAGCTTATTGCTTAATATGTTTTCTTCGGCTTATAACCCCCAAGCCAACGAAATCTGTGAGAGACTCAATGGCCTGCTTAAAAAAAGGATAGCTAAGCTCAAATTAACATTGAAAAAAGGATGGCTGCATGCGTTGTGGAATCAGCCAGACTCTGACCATCTTCTCACACCCCATGAACTAGTAACGGGGAAGAGAATGAGAACACCTCTTAAACCTCCATCGAGGGTTAGAAGTGATGCCCAGACAACAGCAGAATTTTTGGGAGATGAGCTACGTGCCTAATTAACATGTATGACTACAAGTATCTCTGTCATTTCAGAACAAGTCAAATGGACAGGGGTGTAGGTCTCAGAACACAGATGACCATACAGCAACTAGACCAAAAGAACCTCTACTGCTAAGTCTTTTCCCCGGAGATCAAGTGCTAATCCGTAATTTTGTATACAAATGGCACCAATCCAGGTTTGATGGCCCATTCATCATGAAGGATGTTACTCCATCGGCAGTGAAAGTGCAAGGATATTCCTAAGAGACGTGAAGATCTACAGCGGTGAGACCACCACACCCCCACCCCATTCGGAAGCAAGTCGAGGAGAAGTCGTTCAGCACGTGCAGACAGGAATGATGACTAGGAAGGACGCATAGACTGTCCAGTAGACAGATAAAGAGTTCATTGGACCGTGGTTTGTTCGAGACACTCGTAGCTGCTAAACAAGGAGTGGAAGGGAAAAGTTATTCTTGAGCCACAGAAATTTGATGACATTGGACTGAGACATATTGAAGTCTTGAAAAGAAATGCCAGACTTAGTGTTCATCTCTGACAATTGGAAAAGGGAGCAATATCCTGATTCCTTTCTCACTGAATTTCTCTTCAGAAGTGTCCATGGTGGTGCCTAATGGCAATGTTCAGCGGATCATTCTTGCTGTTTTTCTCTTCATTCTTCATTCTTATCCATCATTGGTTGGGAGAACTGCTGATGTTCATGTATTCTTGCAAGATCCTAAAATTGTCCAGTTGTGAGGAGATTGCTCACAGCTATAATAGAGCAAATCCTCCAGCTACCTGAGTACTCTATGGAAAACACAAATGCCTCTGATGACGACGCAGATAGACTAGTTGGAATTGTCTTTTATTTCTTGATTGAAGAATGCCTGCATCTTGTTGGAAGACAAACTGATGTTAGTACATTCCTAAGAGATCCTAGGAATCAATTGGCAGTCAATCAATTGCTACGTGACATAAGTGAACAAGTACGTCTATTTTCTGAGGCAACACAGCCAGCATCCTAAAGGTATTGATGAATGAAGACATTCAGAACTTACTTGCCCTCGTTTTTTATTTTTTGCTGGAAGCACATCCTCATTTTGTCTGGAGAAAGGGCAATTCTTTTGTGTTCATCAGGAACCCTATCAACCGTCCTGCCATTAGCCATTTGCTTGTGGAGCAGATCCAGACATTGGCAGAATGGTTTTTGATATTCCCTGATTAAAGTTTTTTTTCTTCCTTAAAAGTAAAAGTAGAAAATCGGTAACATTGATGGTAATAATGTGGCAAACAACGAGCGACCTCCATGACGTGCAGGAGGTTATTGTTGCATCCGGATGACCTATTGGTATGTTGCATATACATGCATTCTCTTTATTGTTATTCTACTTTCTCTCACAGTGCGTACTGTCTATTATGTAGATACAAATAAGGCATAGTTCCTGTGGATCTTCCTATGAAGAAGGACGGTACAGAAGTACCAAGTGTAAAACCACCAAGACCTTATGTGATTGTCTCTACACCAGAAGCACATATAAAAACACCAGTTCTACTGACAACTGTTTCTATGATTCCCCCAGTAAGAGGGAATTATGCTAACATAATTCACAATATGATTGAGAGTTCATGAGGCAAGGAGACCTAAGAAAAGTACAAGGGAAGATGATCATGACTTGAATGATTATCTAAACAGCACAGCACATTTGGGAAACATGTGGTATCAGCACATGAAAGAGGTAGGCAAAGGAACCTCAAATGAGGAATGCTATGTTTGTGCGCTCCTGCCCTATAGTATGGGGAAGTCTAAGATATTTGTAGCTATTGAAACAGATGTTCGGACAGCTCACTGCCTATCTCATATTGCACTATGCCGAACAAGAGGTCAATTAATGGGCCGAACAGCTTATTTGGCATGGGTAACGGAATGGACAGATCCGGATGAAGAGCCCAGACAAAGAATCATGTGATAAGATATGAACATCCTGGAGTTAAAGAGGCTGGAATTAGATGGGAAGTAAACAAAAGACTTGAGAGTCCAGGAAGATGGAAGGAAAGAGGACAAATGCAGATGGGGTTCAGTACTCGCACCAGATGACTGGGAAGAAGGTGTGGCAATCTGCAGAGATGGGATGATTGGTCATTACCAGTCAATTGATGAACATGTGGAAAGACTGTGTAAAACATTATGGCCAAAGCTTGCAAAACTGCTGACATGGGTTGAGGATAAAGGAGGACCATTGCAGATAGTGGGCCTCATCACGAGTTCGGCAGTAATGTGGCGGTTTTCCCGTCAGACGTAAATGGCGCTAATGCCAAGGCCCCCGGCAGAGAATCCGCCAAATCACGAGTTATCGGGCACGCGCCCCGGTCCATCGTGTTATCGCAAATAGCGCAAACCCTTAAATCCGGCGCACCGTGCCCTACCGCCATATCGCGCTAATAGCGCATGGGAAACGCGTCACCGCCGGAATGGGAAACAAAGCGGTGGCCATCTTGGAAATCACAATCCGTCGGATATCACAGCCCCTGGAAGCTATCCACGCCATCTAACACCAAAACATGTCACAGGAGCGCACTAGGGGCAAGACTGCCCTTAGACAGGGTGAGAAAGCCCAAATTCAGCGACCAGGAGCTAGCTGTACTGGTGGAGGAGGCTGAGACACATCATGAGGAGCTGCAGCACTGCAAAACCAGAGACCAGCGCAGAGCACACATTTGTCGCACCATCAGCCAAAGGATCACTGCTGTGGGGCGCGTGCCCCAGGATGGGGAGGATTCCCGCAAGCGCCTCAACGGCCTGCGTGTGCGAGTCTCCGGCATCCTGTCACAGCACAGGAGTGCAAGCAGGGGCACTGGAGGAGGGCCACCCCCACCCAAACTCACACTTTGAGAGGAGAAAATGACTGCCGAATAGATGTTGGCACCATCGAGGGAATTGGTGGAGCGGAGGCAGGCACTGGCAACGATTCAACTGCAGGTGAGTCCCACCCCCGAAAGAATGCAACTGAAAGTACCACACATGCAGACCCTGAGTGAATGAATGTGAACAAAATTTGTGTGGGGAACTGCAGACACCCATAAGTGAGGCCTACATCCATTGAACCGTAGTGCTGCCTAGACGACCCTGCATGTCCAGTGCATCAATGTCAGGGGCAGGGGATAGACATCCATAGCCATGGGACAGCTACGTAGAGTTTGAGTGTGCATGAATACACCCCCAAAACCCTGAGCGCAGTTCACCCCAACCACGCATGCAATCTTGCCACTCAAACATTCCCATGCAGTGTACCTCCATACTCACTCACACCAAGCACCACATGGCGACTGAACAGAATGCAAGTTGAATGCGTGATTGATACTGTCTTTAATCCCTCTTGTTAGCATGAACTGCATTACACAAATGTAGGTAGCATTGAACTCAGACCACACCCTATGTACCCCACAGGCACACGTCACATCCAACAGGACGAAGATGATGGGGAGGAGGCCACACCAACACAGCGCCCACGGCAGCGAGCCTCCACTAGCACCACCACCCCACAAAGAGGCCGCACGGAAGGGAGACGACCCAGGCCACCCCCACTTCACCCCAATGCAGCCCTACCAGACGGCAGCAGCACCCACATGCTCACAGGGAGGCCACCGCCAGCTCGCCCCAAGCCACCACACACAGCCCTGATGCAGAGGGACTGACCTGTGGATCGGAGCCCGACGTGGGAGTTACACCTCCACATGCTCATCATGCAGGAGGACAGCATTCACCCGGAAGCAGTGACGCAGAAGGGATGGTCACACCACAGGGAACCCCAAGGCCTGGCCACAACAAGCACAAACCCCACATGTGCATGTGCGTCGTGTCCGCACACCACAGCCGGACGAGGACACGCCATCATATGGCAGCCCTGAAGACCGGCACTCAGAGCCTGGCAGCCCAATCCAAACTGGCGCCATGTCCCCATGCAGCCCCACCACCCGACAGCGCACAAGTGGCAGGCCAGCACATGACACACCAGGGATGCCCTTCGTCACAGGGGCAGCAGTGATAGGCCGACTCGACATGATTGAGGCCAAACAGGCCAGGGTAGAATCAATGGCCAAGGTGCAGAGCTGGCACATCAAGGCTGTCAGTGCATCTATACTCCATGGATGCAAATAAATAGCGTGTGACAATGCACGCACATGCAGAGTCGTAGAAAAATGTACCGCTGCCCTGACAGGGTTTGGACAACGAGTGAGGGAGTTGAGCGAGGCAGTGTCAGCACTTGCTGAGCAAACAACGGAGGGAAACAACCTCATGCGACAGCACATGCAGGCCACCGGGTCAGTCCCTTCAACATCAACCGCACCCACAGAGGGTTCCCTTGAGCCATCTCCTAGGCGCCGGTCTATGCGCCACCTGAGGTCACGCTCACCAGAGGGGCCCAGAAAAGGAAAGCGCCCACGACCATCTTAGTCGTGCATGGCATCGTTGTTGGTGCCCTGATGAGACACATGCACCTATCTGCACAGTTGTGGGTAGTTCACTGGGGGGAGGGGAGATTGTGTGCTGGGTGTTCACTGGGGGAGGAGGGATTGTGTGCTGGGTGTTCACTGGGGGAGGTGGGTTTGTTGGACTGAAAATAAATCCCGTTTGAAAAATCACAAAGCATGGACAGTAGTGATTGTTGGCAAATCCAGTTTAATGTTGAAGTGACATCTGTTCAATTTACCCATCACCTGTGTTAGAAAAATGCATCAATCAATCCCTGTCTGGCCAACCTCCCCTCCCTCGGCCCAAACCTTTGTGCATGTGCAACACCAGCTGGCACGTCATCACCCTCACTCCCATCCTCAGGTGGCTGCACATGAGCATCAGGGGCAGTGGCATATTTCTGCGACAGCAGATGTTGTGCAGCATGGCACATGTCAGTACAATTTTGCCAACTTTTTCTGGTGCATACATCATTGCCACTCCCGTGCGGTCGAGGCACCGGAAGCGTGCCTTCAGCAGTCCAAATGCCCTCTCCACGCAGATCTGTGTACGAGCATGGGCAAGGTTGTATGTTCGCTCCGCTGCCGTGTGTGGATGACGCACAGGGCTCATGAGCCATGTGTACTGGGGATATCCAGAATCACCTGCAGGGGAGAAAAAGCCGGTATGGGGACAAGGTAAGTCCAGTGGGTGTACAGAGCTCTGTCATCAGTGTCATTTTGCCATACTTGTCATTAGGTCTACAACATTGTGGAGTGTGCTGTTCTACGGGCACAATTGAATCAATGAGGTACTCTCAACTTGGTACACCTATGTTTCAGGATGTAACAGTGCTCATTCACTTGTCACTGGGTAAGGAGACCCTCCATCTACTTCTGCATGACAGAAGTGGCTGCCTCATGTGCCATTGCCATTCCATTTGTCTGCAGTTGCATTTGCTGGTTGTCACTATTCTGTACTGTTCTCCATGCATTTGCTTGGCCATTCTGGGGACAGTGTTTGTGGGATGTACATGGTCATTACTCAGTCTGCTCATGTGTGGTGCATTTGTGGATGTGGCAATTTATGGGTTAGATTTTCATTACTGTCGGGTGGGCAGGGTGGCATTTCTGTACTGTGTCAGTGTTGGAAGCCATAGTGCTACTCACACAGGAGGCTTTATGGTGGTGGGCCTTCCATATGTCACTGTGCTGCCACATGTCCTTTATCCTGAATCGGTATGTTCTGCTGTGTTGGACATGTCCAAGGTTTGTCGTGCAAGCTGCTTGAATGTGAATGCTGCAGTAATGGTGCTGTCTATTGGGAATCATGGATTTCATTGTGTGTGACCAGCCCCATCAGTTGTGGATTGACATGCATTATGGTATACATTTCTACTCACCCAGCAGCCATGTGTTTTGACCTCGCTGCCTTTCCATGTATGCCGGCAGGGTACTATTGCGCAGGACCATGGAGTCGTGGGTGGATCCTGGGTAGCAGGCACAGCAGTGGCTGAAGGTGAGGTCAGGACCACATGTCATCTGCACATTGAGGGAATGGTACTGTTTCCGGTTTCTGTAGGTTACCTCATGTGCCTGGGGTGGTACGAGTGCCACATGTGTACAGTCCAGGGCTGCTATTACATTCGGGACTTGGGCAATGGCATAGAATTGACCCTTCAGCTGGTGCACCTGTGCCTTTGTGGCTGGCAATGCGATGTGCTCGTTCACATGATTCAACAGTGCATCGAGCAACTGTTCCAGCATGGCACTGAATGTGAACCGGGCCATTCCATGCATCATGGCAACAGTATGTTGCTAGCTGCCAGTCCCAAGGAATTGAAGCACAGACACAAGCTTCACTAGGGGAGGTACTGCTGTGCTGGTGGCTTTGCGGCTGCCAATGTCGCCCCTGGATTGTGTCCAGCAACTGGGTGATGGTTGCCCTGTCCAGCGATATTCCGTCACCAACTGCCCATCAGTCAGGGCCCAGGGTGTTGGCCTGACCCTGGGGATGGCTGTCCGCCTTGCTGGTGCTGCTCTCCTCCGCCTTCTCCTCATCCCCTCACCCCCTGCGCTCCCAGGGCCCTGGACTGGTTGGCTGGCCTCTGTAGCTCCAGGCGCAGCAGGTAGAAGTCAACATCAAGGCTCCCGGCTCCAAATGGCAGCATAGTGTTGGTGAGGATGTGTTGTGCAGGGGTGGGTCCTTTGTAGGCCTCTGATTTGCATTGGTTTCACCTGGGCCCTTATTGCTGTCTCCTCCCTGCTCCTGCTGGTGTAATGGTGTTGGGGAGGGTGTGTTGTGCATGGGTGGGTCCTTTGTAGGCCTCTCAATTGCATTGGTTTCACCTGAGCCCTTATTGCTGTGGCCTGTGTTCTGTTACCTCCAGCTTTTTGCTGGGGGATATTTTCGGCGGATTATCTGCCACTTTTCTGGCGCTAATTGCACCTACGCCGGACTCGTAATTACTAATGTTTTCTGCGAATGGTTACTGGCGCTTTTACAGCCGACGCTTGTACAGCCGCCTGTACTTGCACTGGCTGTAATGGCGCCGGCGGTATTTGGACTCGTGATCCGAAGGACCCTTAAAATCGGTGCTGATAGCGTTACCACCGATTTTAAGGGTTACCGCCAAACTCTTGATGAGGCCCAGTGTCTCTGAATAAGGCAAAGTTATGCTTCAGAAATAATGGCACAGGAAGTTTGGTGAAAATAAGAACTGTGGTCGAATTTGTGATGCACCAGGAATGCGCACTGGAACAGCAGTGATAATGGTTCGTTACTGGGCTTGTGGATCCAGAGATTATATGAAGCTGCCCAAGGACTGGGGAGGAATGTGTTATACAGTGAATGTTCATGTTCTAGCATTGGTGATTCCTAAAAGTGATCTGAACATTGACGAGTTTCCAAAAGCAGATGCTCTTTTGAGGAAGAAGAGATCTGTTGAACTCCTGAATCGCATGAAAAGAGAGAACTATTTCTCAGCCAAGTCAATAGAAGCTTTTGATTCTATTCCGTATGAGCGCAAACTATTCAGTCAGACTTCCTCGATATTCACGATAATCTTCATGCCAAGGATCCAGACTACAGCGAATACCAAGTGGTTGATTCTATTCCGTATGAGTGCAAACTATTCAGTCAGACTTCCTCGATATTCACGATAATCTTCATGCCAAGGATCCAGACTGCAGCGAATACCAAGTGGTTGCAGATAACCAGATGTGAACATCTGCAGATGATTAATACGACTATCAAGGGATTCAATGCAATCAAGGAACAGCTGAGAGCCATACGACTGATGACTCTTCAGAATAGGTATGTCTTGGACATAATTACAGCCATGGATGCAGGCATCTGTGCCAAATTCGGAGAGTCGTGTTGCACGTTCACACCTGCTCACGACGATGAGAATGGCACCTTGACAGAAGCCATAGAAATGCTGACAAAGCTATATGTCCAAATGATAGATGTAGTAGAAGACATCATAGATGACAGTTGGTTTGGATCACTTTTCTCGTGGGTCCCACAATGGATGGCAGATAGGTTTAAGTTCCTTGGAGCTTTGTTGGTGATGATCATGCTTGGATTCTGTGTAATCAGGATAGTAATCTGATAATGCATGAAGACTGCCAAGGAAGCTGTGGGAATGAAGATCATGATTGGTGTCGAGTCAGGATGGAAGACTAAAGAGCTGATAGACAAAGAGATCAGAGAGTTTGTGAAGGCCAGCATTCATGCACCTGAGTGGACGAAGTTCCTGTACCCGAAGAACCACAAGAAGTATGTGGGAAAATGGATTTATTGCAGTCCCAGTGGACAATGCATGCTTATGTCTTGGAATAAGGATGAGCATGTGAAATCAGCAGGTTGCTTAAATGGAGTAATAAAGATAAAGGTTCCAAAGAAGTAGTTCTTCAGATGAGGATATCTAGATGTGAAGACTGATTAGTTTTTGATAAATTGCTCAGAGGAGGGAGTGTAGAGATGGAGTCGAGTACCCCCACCCAAAGCTCCTCTCCCATGATGCCTATATGTTTGGAGCCAGAATGTGAAACACGTACATTGCCAGTAAGAATACCTTTACCAAAAATAATCCTGGAAGTAAGATTTTCATTAAGGAAGCCGTACATGCATACACGACAATATGATGGCCATTTGAATGAAATCCCGAAGGAAGATGGAAAAGCAAGCGAGAAAGGATTTGTGACGTCATGAAAAGCAGAGTTGACACACTTAGAAGAGATGCAGAAGACAAGAGAACATAAAGATTCTGTAATCACTAAGTTCAAGGTATTAAAGATGCGCAACATTTTGGGCATGAGATGAAGATGTTCATGCTTGAAAGAATAATGGAGAAATTAATGAGTCATTTTACAAGTGTACAGTTTCATTATTGCAAGTAGACAAAGTATTCTTTAAGGCTGGCTATGTAGTGAATAGATTACGCCGATGCGCCAACGTATATACATGAGAAGTAGAAGGATTATGGACGATTCCACAATGCTATTTAGCAGAGCTGGATTCCGAAAGCAGGAAGATGTTTTCAGTGTGGCGCAGTTAGAAATCAAAAACTCAACCATGGAGGTGGATCAAAGAAAGGCTTGGTTGGATAAACGCCAAAAAGGCAAGCTAGTCTTCGGCCTAGATGTGCATACAAAGAATTACAGAACGTGTGAAAGAACAAAAAACTCCTGTCTCTTGTGAAGGCGAGAACATTGAAGATGTCAGAGGTTCACCAAATAGTAGTATTTTAAATGCAGTAAGGCTCGAAATCGTGGTCTACAGTCAAGTGGTCAGATGAAAATAGACCCTGATGAACTGTATCGAAATTGAGAAGACAGAGTATGCTATACTCCCTCATATTGTTTAGCACGGAGGACATTTCCAAGGTAGAGTTCAACGCTTTAACTGACTAGTGGGCTGCAAGTGTGATGATGGATGCCAGGGCTAATTGGTGCGAAGCTATGGTTGTGACAATCTCACTGGCACCTGGATGCCAGCCTGTGTGCTGCTTGCGCATTTGGACTATTACAGGGGGATACAAGGGTGCCAACCAATTATAGAGGGACACGTAATAGAGAGCCGTATAGTTTGTGAAACCAATGGGACGTCGTGTATTTGATGACATTCATAGTGACCTGCACAAGAGGAGGGCTTAGTTGCCCCTCCTGATGTTAGAAACCCAATCACTTTCCCTGACCATTATGGAACGTATACTTAGATGTTCCTTGTAAGCCTATCATCATTCCAAATAGGTTTTTGTCGCTTGAAATGTAGATTGATGTCAATAGTGATGAGTGTTTAGTACATAACCTGCTTTTTTTGTGTTGAATTGAAGGTGATGTCCGAGCAAATGTGTTGATGATCTTTGTAACTCACGATTTTAGATCATTGTTATTAAAAGTCACATTTTTCCAACATCCTGAGTTAGTTTGATTATTGATGTTTGAGTAATATTCTGTATCCCCATCTGTCTCTAAGTATTGCCATCTCGTCTTAAAGGGCTGGTTCGGCTGTACCAGTTCAGCATGTACTCCGACTCCCTTTTATTCCCAAGAGAAGAGAATCTACTGCAAGGCCAAGTTCAAAGACAAGTCTGCATGGCAGAAGGCATGGGGCAATGAGAGATGTGGGGCTAATTGTGTGGGAAGCAAATGTCATATCCACCTCCAGGCACTTGGGTATGAGCTTACGTGCTGCTAAGGAACTGGATATTCCAGACATGGCACGAGCATGCCAACCAATTGTAGAGGGTCATATAACGAAGGTCCTCATAGTTTAAGAATCAATAGTATTCTGTGTGTCAAATAAGTGTTGAAGAGCCCGAGCGAACGTCCGTTGATCGTAACTCGCTGTTTTAGACACCTGATAATAAAACAATCGGATGAGACTTTTGTGAACTTCCTGAGTCGGTCTGATTATTTGATGTAAGAGTTATTCTGCATCCCATCCATGCATGACATCTTTCTGATTAAGGACCTGTGGTAGCAATGTGGGATGGTTAAAAAGACCCATCGGCCTGTTAGAGCTCCAGCGCTTCGGTGGATCAGACTTCCTATGCCTTTTAGCCAGAAGATCGCAGGGTTTCCTATGGAGAGTGGCCAAATAGAAAACTTGCTAGAAAATTGAGACAGTGGGCAGGGTCCCTCTTTGACAAAATTCCTACCTGGTTTCCAGAGGTGCTTTGCGGACAGAAGGCGGAAGTGGTTGGTTGGAGGAGGGGACGATACCGAAGGCATTGAGCCAAACAACCAAATGGTGAGTAGACTAAGGGGAATGGCAAATTAAAGAAACAGGGTTGTGGTAATTTTAAAAGTAACAAGAGTAATTGAAGTCATGAATAGTAATCGGAGTAACAGGAAATATTGTGTGAAGAAATGGAGTTAGCGCCTAACGAGTCCAGACTCGAGAGTACAGAAGAGGTTGTCTTACACTCCAGTTGGAGTCTCTAGGATACCTATGAGCAGGTTCTTATAAGAAGACAAGCTAAACTCTGTCATCACAGTTTTTATTGGAGGCAAAAGGGAAAAAGGGTGATCACTGTGGTTTTAAATGTGAAAAGTTGACTAGTCTGTGTATTTGTGTTGAATTAATGTGTTGAAGAGCAATACAAAATGTTGTGAAAGAATTGAGATAAATGTCAAGGAGTTATATTGTCTATCTAGGGAAGAAATTGGTACCAATCCAAAGATAGAAAGAGGTTTGAGCAGCGATTGTTGGAGCACATTCATATTTGTTTTTGGTGAAGGTATTTTTATAAAGTCTGTTAAGTATTGACAGTCAAAAGAGACTCTACACAATGGGAGATGTCACTCCTCTAATGCATTTATGTAAGACATTGCCAAAGCACATGCCCAAGCTCAAATAATATAGTGCGGAATGGGTGAAAGGCACGGCAGATAAGGTGGTCGTGCCATGGCCACAAGGGGGATTGATGCCAAATGCGGTTTTACAACACATGACCACATACTTGCACGCTGCGTACCAGGGGAAGAAATTGGAGAAAAGGTTAGCTATTTTAGACCTTTGGAAAATGTACCAGGAAGAGAGGGAAGATCCGCCACCTGAGTGAGGAGTGGATGCTTAGTCAATGGAAGGAGGAAGGTATCGAGACTTCGGCTCTCCTAGCCTCGTCTGAAGTGAAAGGCATTGATATGGAAGATGTAGGGTTGTATCCGTTAAAAGAACTGTAGGCAGCAGTGGGTATAGTAATCTGATATACGATCTTCCCGCTTATAGCAGTGATGATAGTTCAGAGGAGAGTAAGAGAAAAGAGGAGATCTTTAAGGTCATTCAAGATAAAGAGAAAAATGAGTGATCAAATATATCGACAGAAATAGAACGAGAGATCAAGAGATGGGAAAGGAGAGAAAGATAAAGCTGACGAGATAACGCTTGTGCAGAACGAATGGATGGGAGGACATATATTACTCAAGTTACTCAACTTAGATGGGACAAGTATTGAGGAAGTAAGGCAAGGAGAAGACAAAGATGAACAGGACAGAAAAGACAGAGAATGGGAAAAAAGATTGAAGGAGGATGAAAACAAAAGAGAGCAAGGAGCGACGAGAACAGATGTATCAGGAGGAGCAAGAGAAAAAGCAAGAACGGGCAGAGGAACAAAGGAAGTGTGACAACAGGCAGAGAACAATAGAAGATGGGGACAGACGAGAAAGGAAGCGAGAAGTGGAGGACGCACAGAAACTAAGGTACAAAAGAATACAGACGAAGAGAAGGGGAAGAAAGGAGAGCAGGAGTAAGGATGGAGGAGATGAGACAAGCGAGAAAACAAAGGGAATTTGAAGAATTAGAACGAAAAAGGAGAAAACGGGAGCTTGATATTAACCATATTCAAAAGCAATTAATGGAGCCTAGTCCAACAATACTATGGGACAGAATAGAATTGTTTCTTCCAATGAAGGTAGCAACAACAGGGGCATCTAGAGTAGCTATAGAAAAGGAAAACCTTGACATAGGAAGCATCAGAGATGGGATTGTAAGGCTGATCAAGAAATAAAAGAAGGTAGCAAATCGGGAAGCCGAGGGAAGGGAGACCAATCCCTAGTATTTCAATTACAAGACAAAGGAGAAGATCTGTTATGTCTAGAGCTTAGAGCTTTGTCCTTAAGCAGACTGAATCTAGACCAGGTTGAAGGGGACGAGAGTCACACTAGTTGGGGACTAGACATGTCGGACGGGGAGAGAGAATCGTTCCGTGGGGAAGAGGGAGGCAGCGCATGTGCCCGCGAGGGAAGCTTGCAGATGGACAAGGAAGTAATATGGTCTGATCTAGAGCAGCCTAAGGAAAGGACGCCCGGTCCCATAGTATACCCAGAATGTCCCCGAGGATGATCACATAGTGAGATGGAAGAATGACTGCCATATATGAACAAGTAAAGATCGTTACCAGGGAGAGGCGGTCAGGGACCATTGTCCCTGCCTTGGATAGGCAGACGATGGGAGCAGTTTGCGGGTTAGGGTTCATGCAGTTTCCCTTATTGGAAAAGGGAGGAGTAAGACTGCAGTATATTCCATGGCCACAGATGGATAAGGATAATTTAAGATGCAAACTTTCGAGTTTGACATTGTGTGAAGGAAAATGGATTTACGAATTTGAAAAAATGACAGGAGGATCTACATTGGCCAATGGAGACATTAAGGGTCTCTTAGCATCTATTCTTGGGGACAGAGCTGATGACAAATGGAGAAGCGCATGCTATTCAAGTGTGACAGCACAGAACACAGCGCACAATGGAGCGCTGTTTAATAATTGTAGGGCAGACGTGTGGAGGGCTCTGGGTGCAGTATCTTGACACATCAGATATGGGTGCAATTAACCAACCTAAAATGAAAGACCCTATTGCTTATATTCAGGACATTCAAGAGCATTGGACTCTTGAAACGAAAGCGCCATGGAGAAAAAACTGTGGCATTATTTTACCACATTTTATGTCAAGGGTTGCCCAAGCCAGTACAGAGGCAGATGAAGAAATTGGCGGGAAGGTAAGCCAAACCGTGGGCTGAGATGGGATATGATATTTTATTTATATCGCACTCGTACACAGGTGTTTCAGAGCGCGAAAATACAGTTGACAATAGTGCATCACTGTCGGCTGTTGCAGGAGAAAAACTGGAAGAAAGATGAGACTAGGAAGACCGAGAAAGCTAAATTAGTTTAGAAGAAGTTGTCAAAATATGCCATAGAAGGGGCAGTATTTGCAAGTGGAGAAGGGTTGGGGATACAGCAAGCAGCCGGTACATCACAGGCGAGTAATCGGCGTTAGATGGACCAAGGAGGGAATGGCTTCATGCCATTAGGAAGAGGTATGGGATATAGAGGAAGAGGTGGATTGCAAAGCAATCAAAAGGGGTTTCAAAATGTGCAAAATGAGAATCGGAGGAAGGAGGATTTAACCAAGGGGGACTAGTCAGACGGTCTCCCGCTGTATGTTGGAATTGTGGGCTGATAGGGAACATTGCATGCTCAAGTGGGAGCCAAAGGAATGCACAGAATGGGCAATTCACAAGATGAGGGACAGCTTATCCTCCACCATATAGCACACAAACTAGAGAAGGGTTTTCCCAGATCAGACAGTGTATCGGACACAAGTGCCGCCAATACAACAGACGCCACAACCAGAGCAAGTACAAATGAATCCACCACGAGGGCAGTCGCAACACACCCCTATGCAGACACAGCAGTATGCAAACACAGGACAACTATTGACACCTAGAATAGGAGGTGCCACTGTAGTTCTCTCTTCCAGCTGGTTGTCCCCTCGGCTTATGTGTTTGTACTGTTTGACCGTTAGCGCCCTTAAGCCTCCGGGTCAGTGGCAGCGCCATACAAATATAATAAAGTAAAAGTGGGAGGGAATCCTTTCACAGGTACAGTGGTGTGCATATACCCCCAATAGGACAGCTCACAGCGTGACTTTATGTGTTTAGTACTATCTGCGACACCAGATCCCCAAGAGGAACCAAGAATCGATGTGACAATATGAGGCAAATCATTTTTTCTTCTTTAGTAGACACTGGGGTTACTTGTTCGTGTATACAAGAGGGAAACTATCCAGTGTCAGGAATTGCCATAAATGCTCAAGGGTTCTCTGAAGCTACAAGTAGTGTTCCTTTTACTGATGAATTACCAGTCTCTATAGGAGAGTGTGACATGTCTTTTCCATTGTTGTATTCACAGCAGACACCAGTTAACATTTTGGGAAGAGATTTGATGACAAAACTTAACATGATGATTTCATTTACCGACAAAGGGATGTTGTGTTTCATTCCTGGAATAACCTATTTATATGTGGGTGAATTTATACTGGGGTTCACAGGGCAAGTGGGTCTGCGAGGCGTTCCAGTTGAGCCAGAGGTCTTCCTTTATGGGTTGAGCATTCTATTAACATGGTTACTTCTCTTAGTGGGGAAGACAGAAACAAATACCTGACATTTTTGTTTAGACTACAGATACCTATGGATGAAGATGGGGGACAGACTATCCCTATAGAGCTAGAAGCAGCCATACTACAAAGGGAAATGGGAATGCTCGAAGGAATGGACTATGACGGTAGACCATGGAGGACAGTGATGGCTCTCGAAGAAGGGTACATGTTGACTGACATTACTGACGATGACTTGTTTAGAGATGACCCAACAGACGATGAAGTGGTGTTCTTTATGAGCCTCACATACTGGGTAAGGATAGAGAAAAGGGAAGTCACACAGAGAATGGTAATAATGTGTCAGTGTACAGCATTTTTGGAAGAAGGTCCCTATGATGTTGGTTTATTAAAGGGTATAAGGGAACTCAAAATAAAATTGAAGCCAGGGGCAATTTTACCTCGAGCAAGACAGTGCCCCATGTCTCGAGAGGCCAATGAGGGTTATTCAAGACCATCTCAGCATTGTTGGAACAAGGTATTTTGGTGCCATCAGAATCGTTGTGCAACAACGTAGTGTATCCTGTGAAGAAATCAAAGGAAGGGTCATGGAAATTCATACAGGACATCAGACCGATTAACCAGATTGTAGAGGCAGAGTTTTCTTTAATTCCTAACGTGGCGACGATACTGTGTAGTATCCCAGTGGAAGCTCGATATTTCAGTGATTGATTTGAAAAATGTGTTTTTCTCAATCCCGTAGGACAAAGACTCACAAGACTTGACTTAATTTACATTCCGCCAGACACGTGTGAAACATACTAGGCTGCTCCAAGGCTACTGTGAGTCTCCATCTATCTTTAACAGAGTCCTCCAGAGGTACCTAGGCAATGTTGATTTGAAAAGCACCGTGATATAATACGTAGATGACATTTTAATTTGTCGCACTACAGAAGATGAGTGCAGACAAGACTCGATTCAGCTAATGACTATCCTAGCAGACAAAGGATACAAGGTAGACTAGGAAAAATTGCAGTTTTGCCAAGAAGAGGTGTTAGACATAGGACAGTTGATCTCACACGAAGGAAAGAAGGTGACACTTGAAAGGACTGAGACAATTATGAAAACTGCAAAACCACACACAGTAAAGCAAATGCAACAGTTTTTGGGACTATGTAATTATGTTAGAGCCTGTGTGTTTGATTACAGTTCAGGCTTTAAAAAAGGCACAAGTGGACAAAGCTATAATAAAATGGACTGAGGAGATGGAGGAAGGATTTGAAGAGTTGAAAAAAGCAATTTGTACAGCTCCTGCTTTGGGGATTCCCAATTATGCTGAGGAATTTTATGTATTCTCGCATACGAATGGGACAGTCATGACTGCAGTGCTTACACAGAGGACCACATGGGGTTACAAGTCTCTAGCGTATTACAGTGGGATTCTAGACCCAGTTATGAATGGACTTTCCTTGCGTAGAGTCGTTGGCAGCCGCTGCGTTTGCAATTGACAAGTCTACAAGCACTGTGATGGGCTGCTCTGTCTCTCTTTGTGGAGCATGCTCTGTTTGCCATTTTAGAGAAACCCAAAGGTACATTGACATTCAAAGAACTTCTGTTTATGAAGTAATAAATTCGAACCCAATGATCAAAATTGTCAGATGTAAAATAGTGAATCCTGCCACGTTTGTAGCTGAGCCAGTGACAGAAGGTGATCATGTGCAGAGTTGTGCAAATTATGTTGAATGTTATGATACACCTTGTATCAAAGACAACGTATTGCCATGAGGGGAAATTCTCTTTATTGATGGTTCTTGGCGAGTTTTAAATAGTAGCAAGTGCAAGACTACAGGACTACAAGACTGCAAGACTACAGTCTCACTTTTCAGCGCAGAATTGGTAGTGCTCATTGTTGCGCTGAAGAATCTCACAGGGCAAGAAGTGACGGTGTAGAGTGACTCCGCCTATGTGATGTCAACCGTACATGCAGGGCTAGCACATTGGAAAAGGAGGGGCTAGTGTAGAGGATACAGGTATCTGATAGTGGTGGCGTGTCCCTTCTCCAGATGGATCGAGGCAGGTCTGTGTATACACCCTGACACCACTTGCGCAGTGAAGTTTCTAGTGCGAGAAATCTTTCCAAGATGGGGTGTGTGTGAAGCGCTGAGATCCGATAATGGGCCACATTTTGTCAATTAAGTATTTGCACCAATGGGGCTTTTATTAAACATCAAGCATACGCTTTCTTCTGCTTATCACCCGCATGCAAAGGGGATATGCGAGAGACTCGGGGGTCTCCTTAAAGAAAAGATTGCCAAGATCAAACTAACTTTGAAAATGGGATGGCTATACTGCCTACCCTTAGCTTTATATGCTCTAAGGAATCAGCCTGGTTTGGACTATCACCTCACCCCCACGAGTTAGTAACAGGGAGGAGAATGGGAACGCCTCTTACACCTCCATCGAGGAGTAGAAGTGATGCTCAGGGTATAGCAAAAATTTTAGGAAATGAATTGACTGAATGTTTGACATGTATGACGTCTAGCATCTCTCATATTTCAGATCAACTCAAGTGCCAAGGGGGTCGATCTCAGAACACAGACGAAAACCTTTCAGCAACTGGAACAAATGAACTATTATAGGCACCTAAACTGTTTATTGGAGACACTGTATTAATTAGAAACTTTACAAGAAAGTGGCACGAGCCATGATTTAATGACCCCTTTTCTGTTGAAACTGTCACTCCCTCAGCAGTGAAAGTCCAAGGCAGGCGAGCATGGCTTCATCTGAATGATGTGAAAATGCATACCGGCAAGACCGCACCACCCCCAACTGTCAATTTAAAAGCAAGACAAGAAGAAGAATTTCAGCGTGTGCAGACTCAATCAACAAGGACGACGATAAGGCTACAAATTGCTAAATGCAGATTTGCATTTGGACTGTGACTCGCCCTTGTACACTCCTTATAGATATTATAGCAGGCGTTCAATTATTTGCTGGATTCACAGGAATCTTTGAAAATGAACTTTAGAAAATTGTTGATGTGTCACAAATATACCTAATCTAGAGTTTGAATTGGACTACTGGAAACAAGAGCAATACCTCGATTTGTTTCTCACTGAGTATCGATTTGGTTGAGTCTATGGTCTTAACAAATGTAGATGCTCACATACTTGTTCTTGCTGTTTTTGTGTTTATTCTTCAAGCTTATCCTGCTCTTGTTAGAAGAGACGTTGATATTCACTTTTTTTACAGGATCTTAAGAATGGACCTGTAATCAGAAGGCTACTTGTGGCAATAGTAGAGGAGGAAATATTTCAGTAACCATATGTATTGCAGCTACCAGAGTAAGTGTAAGTCTAGGTGGGGAGAGAGTATGAAGTGCTCAGAGAGGAGGTGGTGAGAGTTGCAGGAAGTGGAAGATGTGAACGTGTGAGGGGAAACATTGGTGAAGGAGAACCAGCAGGAGGGGAGAGGACCAATGTTCCCTCTAATTATTTTTCCCTAAGTGCAGAAATTCTTAGCTTTCATGCGCAACTTATTTTCCATGTGTGCAACTAAATTACGAGGTAAGCTACTGTGTGAGCATGCATAGTTGGTGAGCTACCATCTCCAAAGAGTTTGGAACGGAATTTCTCCTTCCCAACCACTGCAATTCTTTACGAGTCAGTGTAAAAGGTGCATCTTGAAACGCCTTTTCCAAACATATAGGCTTAAAAAAAAACAAATATTTTATGTGGTTATAAGGAGAGCTCATCAACCAGTCTAAGACTTGAAGATATGCCATAATTCCTTACCAAAATGACTCATGTGCAGAGGAAAAAATGTGAATGCACAAAAAAGCTTTGTATGGTCGGGATAAACAATAGGTTTAGTTGTGGCTATTCATTTGTCAACATTGCTTAGAGACAATGCAGAAAGTATGTAAAACCATTTGAAAAAATACTCATGTTTATTACAAAAAACAAATATCACTTATCACTGATGTGGCTGTGAAAGAAATCAGACAAGATAACATTTTTGCAAAGGAAATATAGGCAACTCAAAAGAATGTGTCAGAAAACATGCACATAGGAATTCATGGGCCACTTTAATGAAGTAATTGAAGGGCCATGAGAACATGCTTCAAAATGTGTGTAAGGATGATAATTGCACTTGAATAACTGTTCCACAGAATATTATGATCAGAATTCCTGTGCCTCTCCTTGCTATCTACGTTACTTGTTCCTGTGAGTTGTGACATTTGCCCCAAACCAACCTTACAGCTAAGAGGCATATACACGATCCATTGTTACTCCCTCAAAACAGGAAAATGTGCCTGGACATATAGGAACCTACTTCTACCCACAAAGTTCCACTGATATTTTTTTGAATCAGTGACCTGCAGAGCAGTGGCATTGGTAGAAACTCAAATAATACTACTGCCCAATCTCAAGAGGAATTTTAAGGGGAAAGAACGTATTTTAATAAACATGACATATCCCTACTGGCAAAGCTAATTACGTTCTTACTCCCTGAAAAGGGAGTAACATCATATCAGAGCCCTCCTTGTAACCCTGAGATAGGAAGTGATATGACAGGATACGTAATACAGTTTACAGTTTTGCCCACCCTTTCTCACTACAGCCTAAACACAATTCCACTAGTCTTAATGAGGTTTTGTCTGGAGCACTGTTGAAGAAAATCACATATATTTGTCTTTTAAGTTAATAGCAGCAATGTTCATGGTTACAACAGATTCAGTGCTTTCTTGTTTAACTCGGGACCCACCTAATGAAATTTGCTGTTATCAGTTGGACAAGATAAATTGGAATGCTAGAGGCAATAAACGTAAACACATTATCATATTGAAAAGCCCACAGTTTCCTAAACTGTTCCTAGAGTATCCTATATTTCAGAAAACACACAGATTGTGTGAAAAGCATTCCAGTAATCTGAATGTCTGTTGCCCTAATACTATATACGAATAATGCCAGGCATAGACCGTACCCCTTATCCCTTGCAGGCCAGGTAAATGATATTGCATGATCTCCACTCATATAGTAGACATGACATTTGTCTACTCAAAATCCTTCGAATTAATATTTGAGTTTTAGAATGCATTTACTTCCAAGGGGGCTGCTTCAAAGTGCTTGTGTGACATATGTACAAATAGGATTCATGAGATGAGGTTACACATCCAAGTAGCTTGGTTACGTGCACTAAGTATCTGATATTTGAGCTGACAGTTGTGCTACATAGTCTGGGTGATACATTTTCTAAGGTGCCATCAGTAACAGAAATACTTGTGCTTAAACTTCATTGATATTAGAAACATAAAACAAGTGGATATAGGTATAAGTCTGGGAACCTTTTGCAGAGCCAAGGTAGGCAGACTCAAGGTTGTCTGGTAATATTCCTGAATGAGGCCTGGGGCAGAAGTCAGAATCATATACGTGTGGTAGAGTCAGTGGTCGAAGTGGGCGGGAGTGGTGCTCCTCTACTTCTTTTAATTAAGGGTTACAGTTCCTATACTTTTATTTTAAAAAGAAACCGTATCGGAGTGGTTTCGTTTTAAAATAAAAGTATAGGAAGATGTGAAACTTGCACATTCAGTGTACTGCACTAAGCGTTTCCCTAAACAGCAGGAGCATGTGTTTGGTGTTTGTATCGTGTGTGGGAGGGGAGTGGTGATGGAGTTTGTGGCGAGAGGTGCAGGCTAGTAGGGAACATAGTTCCACTACTTCTTTTCGTACACTTCAACCACTGGGTAGAGTCAAGTATAGGAGTCGTGTAGTAGGGAAAGGAGATAATTTGGTTAATGTGTGCAGACATCTCTTAATTATATCTTCTGTCCATGCAGTAACTCTTTCATGTTAGCTTATTGTGGATGTATTAGAGTTTTAAGGTCAAGCTTGCATAGTAAGGCAATGTAAATAAGCTAGACCAGAATATCAATACTAGTTCATATAATTTAGCTTCATTTGAGAGAAAGCAAATATTAGGTACATGCTGTGCCTTGTTGTGCATTATTACATCTTTTTGAATAGGTGGGAATTGTCTGTGTGCGCTACTGAAATTCTTCTGAGCTGCACCCAGAAGGAATTTGGGCAAGCACACATGCGCAAAGCTTAGAGGGAACATTGGAGAGGACCGAGAACATCATACCGGGGTGGGGAGGAGCACTCTACCCTCATGTGTGTTACTGTACTTGCACGATTTTAATTGTCTCAAGACCTACTAGGAACGTTATTGTCTGTCTTCTTCAATGTTCCTCCCCAACTGTCAATTCCCCTCCTCCCTACCACCATCTTTCAGGGGTGAACTGGCCTATAGGTAACTCTGGAGATTTTCCAGTAGGCCTCTGCACCCTGAGCCTCTTTTGTGTGGTATTTCCAAATTTTCTCATAGGAAACGGCTTGGGCTTTCTGAAAATGTGTAACTTGGGGCCACTTTGAACATTATTTCCAGGGCATCTTTTAGTTCCCAATCCACCTCTGCCCCCATTTCATTTCTGCTACTGCGCTTGCACAATCCGAACTTTCTCATGACACAGTAGGAACGTGATTTGCTTTGTGTGTTTTTTTTCTTCACCCATTTACAGAGAGGGTTGCTGGGGAGGGGGCGAAGGAGAAGCTGACTATAGAAGTAGTGTGGGAAGACCATTAAAGACATAGGGGCAGCCAAGGACACGGTGGCTTGCGCTGCCTTACTTTGGCCCTTATGTACTGCCTTGAACTGGCCCCTGCACAGTCCCATTCCAAGCCATATCGCTGGTCCCTCTGCTTTGCAGTGACCCCGAGCATTGCCCTTTCCCGGACCCTGTGCCTTGCCATGCCCTGGCCCGTCTTGCACTGGTCCCAGTAGTCTTTCCCTGCCTTGCAGTAACCCTTGTGCCTTGACTCGACCCATGACCCCCACCCCACTCTTTGCCTTGCCATGCCCTACCTTGCCCCAGTGCCTTTCCCTGCCTTGCACTTACCCCTGTGCCTTGCCTCAGCCCCACACATCTGCCTTGCCATGCGCCTTTGCCTGCCTTGCACTGGCCCGTGTCCCATTCTTTGCCCCAGCCCCACGCCAATGCCTTGCCATGCACTACCCGGCCCCATTGCCTTTCCCTGACTTGCATTGGCCCCTGGGTTTGTCCTAGCCCATCCAGGCCCCTGTGCCTGCCAGCCTTGCACTGGCCTTGGGTTCTGATCCACTGCAGACTGTTGTCATCTTTTTGCTGAGTTTAAAGCTATCCTGATTACAGGTCACCTGCTCTGGGATTGTGAACGGGGCTCCTTTTTTGGACACTTTCGGGTGAATTCCCCAGATGACCTCTCAGTTTGATGCGGATAAGACCTCCCACGTGCCTCTTCCTTCGCATTCTTCTGCTGAGCGCACAGGCTCTCGCAATTCGCAGGACACGCCGCCGGATCTCGTCTGGAAACTAAAGCTCCCTTATAAGGGCTGTGTGTTGGTGTCGGTTCTGGGCGAGAGCTGCAGAAATTCAAAGAAAGCACCAACTGGGGCACGTCAGCAAAACAAGCTATTCCTGGAAGTGAGAGCTCGGCGGTCACGTGGCCCTCTGGGAAATCTCAGGGTGAGCCAAGTCGCTGTGCGCTGCCGAGCTCGAAACCCGGGGAGGGGCGCTGTCAGAAACCTGGGCAGGGTCTGACTGGGGACGGGTGTCGCAGTCTTTGAATCAACCAACGGCGGGACAGGCCAATTTACCGCATTGCGCCTGCGTGGACTCAACCTGCAGTGGCGGCTACTTGCCAGTCTCCTGTGATAGCTGTCAGTGTACCAAGAATTGCAGTACCTAGAGGATTCTGCGCCTGCGCCCTGTTTACTCCAGGTGCGAGTAGCCGCCCCAGCACACACTGCCTATGTGTGTTTGCAGGAAAATAGGACTATGTGTGCTAGAGCCTCTCTGCAAGCTGTCATCTAAAAGAAAGATCAGTAGACTAGTTTTGAAAAATCGTTATTTTTAATGTTTTCACATTTTTTAATTTTTTTTTTTATTTAAAATGTTTTCACATTTTTTTACAAAAAGAATCTTACATCCTTCATGAACATGTCCGTACTTGTATGTCCCAGGGATCCCAATGAAGATGAAGAGAGCGTAGTGGATGAAGTTGAAAAGGAACTAACAGACATACTGACAATCACGTCTATGCCTTTGTTAGGTCAATGTTCTGCAAAAATTGGGTCACCGCGATGGTCTCGTGTCTTCTCTCTCCCTCCATTAAACGGTTCCACCAAGAACTCTTCCTTATATTCAGATATACCCTCGAATAGGTGTAAGATGTGGATTGTTCGTTCTTTTTCCAATCCTAAACAGTCCAAGAGCAGGTGTCTAATGGTTTCCTTGGTTTCATTCTTGTTGCAAAACCGGCATTCACTAGAAGTAGAGATCCCTCTGATAGCTCTAATTTCATTTGTCGGGATGATGTTTAGCCGTGCTCTAATAAATGTTTTTTTTTTAAACCTTTTTTATTAGTGGTCCAAAAAACACAAAACACAGGTTCAGCTTCATCATGCAGATTGAAATCACCATGACAAGGTAAAAAAAAACAGTACATATATCATACATCTCCCAGAGGTGGTGAGTCTACACATCTCCATCACCATCAGAAACCATATCACACAGAAACATTCTGAGGGGTCCCCAAATGTCCTTAGGTCTGCTCACCGAAGGGCGGGTGAGGACAAACTGTTCTTCAGCCTCGTTTACATAAACCAGTTCCCGGAGGAACTGTTTCCCAGTGGGTGGCGCCGGACTTTTCCATTGTTGTAGAATACATTTTTTGGCCACTGCACACGTGACATTGAACAGTCTTCTGATCCTTTCAAAGCACTTCCCAATATCTCTGAATAGATACCTCTGTGGGGTTAATATCGGGGGGATTTGTGTGATTTCTTCAAGTATATCCGCCACTTCCCTCCAGAACCCAGCCACCACCGGGCAGCTCCAATACATATGGAACGAGCCAGCGTGATCCGCTTTGCATTTGGGGCATTTACTCAGACTATCTGCAACAAACTTGGCTATTTTGGCCGGGGTATAGTGCAATCTGTTAAGAATTTTAAACTGGATTAAGCGTAGTCCAGCATTCAGGGAAATCTTCTTGGTGAGAGAGCAGCACCTGTCCCAAGTCTTATCATCTATAGGGATCTGGAGATCCTTTTCCCATTTATCTTTGTTCAAATTAGCCGTGGGTGAGTGCGCTTGTATCATGGCATACAGGCTGGATACCCTCAAGCGGTCTCTGGCTGTGATCATCTGCACGCACGGGTGTGTAGGGGGTTCATCGGGGAAAAACGCCCAGAACTTCTGGAAGGCCGATCTCATACGATAGTATTGCAGAACCCTGAGTGGGCCTCTGCCAAACGCCCCAGTTATCGGCTGAAGAGTCGCGAACTTTCCTTCGATAAACATATCTCTGAGGCGCATCTCGTCATTGGGGTCCCAGGCTGAACGTAGTCTGATATCATGTGTCGGAGGGATACCAGGGTAGTTCCCGAGGGAGACCCCTGGATTGTTCTGGGTCGACACTCCCAGTTTTTTTAAATATTGCCCTCCAGGCACCAATCGTACAGCTTACCGGGTTGACATTGCATGTGTCCCTATAGTGTGCGTCACAAATTACAGACTATGTTCGTGGGGGAGGTAGTGAGCTCTTCTACATCCACATGCGGGGGGCCCTGTCCCTGAAATACCAATATTTGAAGAACTGGGCTTGGGACACATATACAGTTCAAAGTCAGGTGCCGCTAGGCCACCCGAGGAGTATGGTTCGGTTATCTTTCCCCACCCTATTCTTGGAGTCTGCCCATGCCATAGGAAGGTTGTAGCCATTGACCTACGTTTATTAAAGAAGAGTCTTCCCGGCCAAATCGGTATGTTCACAAACAGGTACAATAATTTGGGTAGAACTATCATTTTAAGGACTGCTATCCTACCATGTAGTGATATCGGAAGGCGGTCCCATAAAAGCAATGTACTCTTCAAGGCCTGAAGTGTGGCATCATGATTTTCAGTGTATAACCTTTTTTTCCCCCGTGTGAAACAAGTGTCCTCAAATATCTGATGGACTCATTGGACCACTTCAGCCCGCCAAAAGAGCCGGGGCAGCCAGTTGCTGGTGTAAGAGGGAAAACCTCAGACTTATCTTTGTTTATGGAGTAGCCAGAGTGTGCAGTAAATTCTTGAATCTCAGCCATTATGGGCGCTAGGTTGATTTCCGGTTCACGGATATATAAGAGCGTGTCATTCGCGTATAGGGATATTAGTTGGGTGGCCTCCTTCAAATTAATGCCCCTGTTGGAATGTCGAAGCCTGACCTCTATTGCCATTTGTTCTATTGTTAAGGCAAACAGTATGGACGAAAATGGGCAGCCCTGCCTAGTGCCCCTCCCCAATAGAAACATATCCGAGATTGACTGATTGGTCAGTACGCGGGCCCCGGGTTCCGTATAAAGCAATTTCACGTACCTAATGAAGTTCGGGCCTACCCCAAATGACTCCAGTACTGCTAGCAAGTAGGCCCAAGACACAGAGTCGAAGGCCTTCTCCGCATCTAGTGATACGGCCACCGCGTTTCTGTCAGGGTCTATTTGGGCCATTATGCCAAAGAGCCTACGTAGGTTAAGTGCCGTAGATCTAGAGGGGATTTACCCATTCTGGTCAGGGTGAACAAGTGTGAGGACTGCCGGTAAATGCCTGTTGGCTAGTACTTTGGAGAATATTTTGGCATCTGTATTAATAAGAGATAGCGGCCTATAGGACGACATATCTGGGGCGGGCAGCGCGGTTTAGGGAGAACAATTATTAACGCCTCTCTCATGGACGGGGGCAACATGTTACTCCTGGAGGGATTCCTCCCAGACCCGCAATAACAATGGCACAAGCTCCGCACTGAACTCCTTGTAGAACTCTGCACACAGGCCGTCTAACCCAGGGGCTTTATTTGATGTTAAGTCTTTGATCGCCTCAGCAATCTCATCTGTAGTGAGAGGTTGATCCAGCGCAAGGCGGGTCTCCTCATGGAGTTTTGGCATCGTCAGTCCCTCCAGGTATGTTCTGATCTCAGTAGCTGATTTAGTGTCTCTATTACTATACAATCATTCGTAAAACCCAGCAAACTCAGCATTTATCTCATTCTCATTCAGTAACACCGCGCCACCGGGCATCTGTATAGTAGTAATTAGATTAGGGTGTCTGTTCTGTTTAAGTAGATTGGATAGTGTCCTACCTGCCTTGTTGCCCTCGCCATACGTACAGGCTCGGATCAGGCCGCCATGTACTGTACTTCCCTAGAGGCTAGATTTCCAAATTCCCGGAGATGTTGCTGAATGTCTGCTAGTATGGCCTTATCATGGTTGTGTGCATAAGCGTCCTCCAGTAATTTCAGTTCGCCTTCAGTTTGGGTCAGCTCAGCCCTGACTCCTTTTAGAAGACCCACGGATTTAGACAATAGCGTGCCTCTGACCCAGACCTTGAAGGATTCCCATACCATGGAACAATTATCGACAGAGTCGATGTTAATTTCAAGGAACTCTGGGATTTCAGTGTGCAACCCCTCCACCACCCCCCGGGTCTCTCAACAATCCTCCGGGCATCCTCCACCTTCTCGGGGGTCTGGGGCAGCTGTGAAATGTAACCTCAAGTGTTATCGGGGCGTGGCCAGACAGTGTGCGGGACAGTATTTCACATGACTTCGTTTCAGCAATCACAGCGGGGGAGGCAAACCAGTAATCAATTCTGGACTCGGAATCATGTACCGACGAATAGTACGTGTAACCCCTCTTAGTCGGGTGGAGCACTCGCCAGGCATCTTCGAGGGAGAGCTGAGAAAGGACACTTCGCATAGTGAGAACAGCTCTACTTGGTGCTCTGATAATCATGCTGGATCTATCGAGTATCGGGTCCATAGCAATATTGAAATCTCCTCCCCAAACTATAGTAGGGATATCGATAGCAGCGATCAATTGGTATACATCTGTATAAAATGCAGGGTCATCAATGTTCGGCCCATATGTGTTGACCAGCAATATCCGCTGTCCTGCAATAAAGCCCCAAACAAGAACATACCTACCATGGGGGTCTAGTTTATGGCCCTCAAGCCGGAGCCCGGGTTTCGGGTGTATGAGCGTAGCGACACCCCTGGACTGGGATGACTAGTTGGTACAAAACCTGGACTTGCCCCAACCAGGCATTATGGACTCATTATCAATACCAACAGTATGAGTTTCCTGTAGCATCAAAATTTGGGCACCGTGCCTGACAATGTAATTTCCCACCTTCTTAACCTTCAAACGATTATTCAGTCCCCTTACATTCCACAATACAAGTTTAACCCTCAGTGCATGAGCATAGCTTTACAAAAAAATGTTCGGATAGTATCGCCAACCTCTTGGATGTACTATCAGCCATTATGGACCGTGTCAGTGTCTCCCAGACCACTTGTTTCAACAGTAACTTATAACCATTTCCCACAAGAACTTTCTCAGAACAGAGACCCATGCAGTGGGGGAACCTAGTTCCGCAAACCAGTCAACCTATGTGCGGATACACAAGCGCAGGATGTAAAGGTGACGCGGGAGCTTCGGGCTTAAGCAGCCATTTTCTCCGTGCGCAACAGCGCCCCCCTTCTCATAAATGTTTGACGTGATTATCAGTTAGGAAATGCCCTCAAATAAGGTCTTGTATCATTCAGTTTCCTACTAGTCAAAAGAAGATGCGAGACTGATTTATATGTTAGGGCTGAGTCCTGCGTTTTTATCCAGTCCCCTGTTTCAAGCTTAAAAAATACCTTTGTAGGGTTGTTTATCAAGTCGTTTTCTGTTGATCCTAAGTCTTGCAGGATATCTCTTGCTCTTTGGGCCCATGGTTTCAGTAGACTTGAGTTTGAATCGTGGAGCTTGTTATGGATAATGTCGACCAATTTTGGGCGTGAGGGGATGATCAATTTTCTGAAGAGGCTCAAATAGTTTCTGTCGTGAATTGAAGACAATGATGAGATACAGAGTTCTCTTCGAATGAGGACCATTGGAGTTGATAGAGGCAAATTCAACACGGTCCTCCAAAAATAGCTTTCGAGCTTCTGCCAAAGATTTCCCGGGAGTGACAAGAAGGCCTCTGTTCCATATAGGATCGCTGGCACAGCTTTTGTTCTGTAAAACACTGAGATTGGTTGCAGTCAGAATTTGCAGAATTTTTTTCTGATCGTTTTTGCCTGGACTGTTAAATGTTTTGTCTTCTCCCATAGTTTCAATTGCATGTTTTTATCAGTAGCACTGTTGCTTGCGGTGACCCCTAGGTATTTGAATTCCTCCACCATTTGAATTCTTACACCTCCAAGTGCCACGAAAAATTGGCCTTTGATTTTGCCGATTTTTGAAATGTCAGTATCTGTGTTTTGGAGTTGTTGATTTCCAAATTATTTATTCAAATATACTCACTCAGAGAGTCCAACTGTCTTTGGAGACCTATTGGGGTTTGGTCCAGGATGATTAAATCGTCTCCGTATAACAGTTGTGAGTTAAAAGAACCACCCAATTTTGGTGGGAATGATCTAACCTGGGGCTCGGAGTCCTTAAGATCCCATAGGAATGCACAAAACAAAGTTGGGCCTAAGGGGCAGCCCTGCTTCACTCCTCTTGCAGTAGAGATCGGTTTGGAAATCATTCCAAATTGATTTAATCTTACCGATATTGATGTGTCCATGTGAAGCGCTTGAATTTGGGGATGGGCGTTTGTTTCTTTCTAGCTTTTCCCAAAGAAGCTCCCTGTTGACCTGGTCAAAAGCCTGGACAAGGTCGACAAATGCCACATGAATAGGTGACCCTCCAGCCTTGGTTTTCTCTTTTAGGGTGTTAATTATGAGAATGTTTACCAGCGTTCCCAGATTTTTTGCAAAGCCTGCTTGAAAAGGATCAGAGACATTGTCTTCTTTTGCCCAAGATTGAAAAGCATCAAGTAACGTAGACCCGTACAGCTTGCCAATAACATCTAGCAAAGCAATCGGTCTATAGTTCTTTGGGTTATCTCTGGGGCCCGCCTTATAGATTCGGACTATAGTAGCTTTTTTCCAGGCCTGTGGCACTGATTTTGTTTGTGCGATTCTGTCAAAAACAGCTTTGACGAAAACTGCCCATTGTTCCTGAGCTTGTTTCAGATGTGCGTTCGTTAAGGCATCCGACACCCATTTCTGTTCCCCAACACAGTTACTTAATGTGTTTGCAGTGGTGTTTGTTGATGATTTTATTTTTTTTCCAAAATTCTCTTGAATTTCGGCCATCTATCAGGCAAAAGAGTGCTTCGGAATCAGCTTGATACATTGCTGCTTTGTGGGCTTTTAGCCAATTTTTATATGTCTTCTTTGCTAAAGCTGCGGCCTGTAGATCTTTAAGATAATTGTTTTTTATTGCCAATCGAAGGATTTACCTTAGTTTTCTCCTTTCTTCAACCAGATCCTTATCATATGTATGAATATGATTAGCCGAGTTGGGATTAGAGTTCTTGTCCGTTTGTTTATATATATTTTGATGTTGAATTTAGTCTGGTGCAGTGTAAGCATCGGAATATCCTGCCTTGTTCTATGAATCTATCAGGTTACCCACGTCCGTTACTTTAACTTTTAATCTGATTCTTCCCCCCAACTCTTCAATTGCTGGCTGCATTCGTGTTTGTGTCTCTTTATGGGATGTCCACATGAATTCTAGCAAATTATGATCGCTGTTTTTGGTTAGTAAAACTTGAAAATTAGTGATGTGGGGGAGGAAATCACTGTTGACAAAAATATGGTCCAAGGTTGCGCTAGAGGTGCCTTTTTCCCATGTTGGTATCACGAGGGCTTCCTCCGCTCTCAAGAAGTGGAGGTTCAGCATGTCCTACACTCTTTCTTGATGCAGTGTTGAGGCTACCTGTTGTTTCTGCCTCTGTATCATATGGGAACGATGCATTTAAGTCCCCACATATTATCAGATGCGCCTGATCATATTCTCCAACGATTGTTTGCAAAATTAGATTCACTTTGTCGAGGAATTGTTCGTCACTTTGGGCCAACGGATTCCAATAGGAGTTGATAATTATAATTTCCACTGTAGAGGGTCTAGCCTGATGGGGAAGACTCTCTTTCCACTTTATTTCCAACACTTGAAAAAATAAGGATGATTCAATCACCTTTGTCACTTGTAGCTCGTTACTTGACCTTACCAGTGTCAAGAGACCCGAAGAGGGACGACCAAAAAGTCCCTTTACAGCCGGTGCTAAAAATGCCTCAAATCCGTCCATGTATGGTTGGTCTCTGAGCCATGTTTCCTGGAGGCATAATATGTCAGTCGCCCAGAGGGACGTCGGACTGTCTCAATAGATGATCAAAACCTCTTGTATTCCACGAGCCGAATTTCAAGAGACCGTTATATGTATTGAGGGCCACCTCCGGGTCTTCTGTAGTTATCCGTTTCTGGAGTGGCTACTTTTGATTAGCTGAATCTAATTCTCTCGAGATCCAGGTCCATTGTTTTCCTTCTTTTAGGAGACCTTGTTCTTTGTCTCCCTGTTGCGTGGTAACACCATCTTTGTTCGGCTCGTCATGGGCAAAGGTTATCATAATTTTCTTCATAGGACCTTTAGGTATTCTTTCTCTTTTGTTAAGGTCTATGTGTTGGTTGATGTCATCCATTTTTTAAGGATTTTTGAGGTTTTTTAGGTCATCCAAGAGTCGAACTTCTTCTTTTTCCATGATGACAATGGAATCATTACTGTCTTTTCTCCCATTTGGCAGTTGGCCCCTTTTCTCCATTTCATTGTCATTGGATGGCCTTTCGCCGGAGTGTGCAGTTGATTTGTTTTTAGTATGCGCTGGTTTAACTATGGCTTGCCTGGAATCCCGGGTCCATAGATTAGTGTCATATTCAGTTAAATCATAGCCCAGGATAAAGAAACTCTCTCTCTCTTGGATGATCAGCAGGCGCACTACCAACGAAGGGACATGCAGGAACAAGTTGATCAGTTTTCCTTTTGTTCCAAATTCCACAAATTTTATGTCCTCTGTTCTTATCACTCTTAGAGGAGGGATACACTGAAATAAGGCCATTACATTCCTTCTATTTAAGATTACTTTGCTCGAGTTTTCTATAGTCTTCAACTGAAAGTTTCTATCACTCTTTACTTTCTCCTTGTATGTAACCCTGTTAACTTGATTTACTTTGTCTCTTGAGTTTGTACGTGTATGGCGTTTTAAGTCTCTCTTTTTATCGGTTTTATTTCTTTGCCGAGATTCTTCGTCGTGGACCAAACTAAGCCTTTCCTCTCTTTGAGGCAGAGTCCTATACTTCTTGACCCTCACAGGCTCTTTGCAGTGATCCCCGCTTTCTGTGTTAGTGGTTTCCTGATTCTTGGAGACTGCAAAGGCCCAGTTTGTTTTGTGGATTATGTCTGGCACGATCCCGTGATGGAGAAGGACCGTCTTGTTTCTCCTATCAGCAATAGAGAAGAAGGGTGGAGAGGAGAGACTCTGATTCTCCTTGTTTATGTCATAAAACGGTCCTTGTCGTGGCTTCTTCTCAACTTCTTGATGATGGCAAGTAGGCTCCTGGTCTGCAGTTGAATGAGTCGATAAATCCATCAAGTCCATAGAATCTTTTTCCACTAATTCTACCTCCAAAGGTTCTAGTAGTTGTTTTTGAGTTGAGTCAACATATACAGTGTTGGGCTCTGAAATGGGAAGCTGTTTTTTTGGGATTCTTCGTTTTTGCTAAGACTGCTAGAGCCCTTTCGTCTTCACTTTCTTTCTGCTGGGCTTCTGCTGCAATATTAGGAGTCGGACTTTCGCCAAAGGTTACGATTCTTCCTAGAAGACCCTTTGCATTTGTTTGTGGCTTGAAAACTGGGTAGATGGACTTATGTGTGTTTTTTTGGTCCTGTAGTGGACATGGGAGCACTTTCTCGAGCTTGTCACCTTTGGATATCCCCTTTACTTTCAGTACTATGCAGCCGTTTGAGCCTTTTTTCTTGGAATTTTGTAGGTCTGGCTCACCTTCTTTAACCTCAATTTTCCTCTTTTCCCTTGACTGGATTGATCCCTGTGTTTGAGCTCTGCTTGATCTTACTGCTTCTTCGTTGTGTTTGTTTAACTTATTCAGTTCTTCTTTATTCGTGACAGTCCGGGTTGGAGTCTCTGTTACTCGTCTCAATTGTCTCTGTTGTTTGAGTTGCTCTGGATAAACTGGTCGGATTTTCTGTTTCCACACTTTGATTCTTTGTTAATGGTCTGTTAATATTTGTCTTTTGAATAGTTTCTTTTCCAACAAGGTCTTTTTGACTTTCACAGGCCTTAAAATAACCCTCCAGGTAAATCATTTTTGTGTAGATCATAGTAATGAGTGATGAGTGGTCCTTGAGGGTATCGTTGATCCCTTCGTATAATTTAGCAAAGGGTGATAATGCAATTGTGAAAGTTGACATCACGGCCATCATATCAGGTTTCTTTTTTAAAGACTCCTTCTCCGATTGTTCTGACATTCACGACGATGAACGCCTTTTGGGCAATGAATGCAGTGAGTTATTAAGCTCATCTAGATTAATTGCCGTTGTAGACATAAGCTTACTAGGGTCATTGGCCACAGGCCATATGTCTCTAATTGGCTGCAAGTTAATGTGACCTGATCCGTAGAATGAGTCCTCCATATTTGGGTTAACTTGTGCTTCTTGGGGCTGTGCCGAACCAATATCGGCTAAGGGCTCTAAGGCAGATAGTTTGATTATATTGGCCTTATTGGCTCTTTGGTTTGTTGGTGATATAATGGGCAAGGTCCTGTTTCCGTTCACTGGAGGTTCAGTCAAAGGGTGGTTTCGTGAAGGTAGTTTTTCTGTGTTTATATCCATTGTTAATATTTCGCCAGTCACCTCTGGAATTTGAGTCTCGTTCTGTGCTAGACCTCCTAGTGGGTTCCTAAGACTTCTTTCTTTGTTAAGTTCCAGTTGGCTTGGAATCTGAGTTTTGATGTTTAGACAAATCAATGTTAAGAGTGTTACTCGATTTGTTCTGCTGTAGGTTTGTACCTGGCCAGGCGAAAGTTGACGGGATCTTTTGGCTCCAAACTGGGGTTAAGTCTGCTCCTTGTAATATTTCCATGTCCGATAGTTCTCCGAGGGCGATGTGCTTTTCATCTTTTTTTTTTTTGGGAAAAGAAATTACGGAGAGCTGAGTCATCTGAAAGCGTCCTTGATTTAAAAGTTATTTTCTTGAAGATTCTCAGCGGTTTGTCATTGTTCTCCGTTTGACTTACGTTTTTTTCTTTTTTCTTCAAAAGTACCGGCAGGGAACCCCGCACTTTCCCTTTTTTTGTCACTTTAATAATTTTCTTTGCCAAGCTTTTTTTTTAATATTGCCCATCTGTTTTCTTCCAAGGTTTGTTGTTTCCTGGTTAAGTTGAGGGATTTCCACGTCCGTTGAATTTAAGCAGTTTCCTGGCTCAGTGATGGCACCTAGGAGTTCTGTGTGATCAAATGTTATTTAAGGAGTTCAAGGAATCCTTCGGCGGCTCCAAATTACTGGTTAAATCAACATACTGTGTGGCCTCTTCCACATAGGTATGGATCAAATTCTCTGTGGCTTTTGATAATGGAGGTGGATGAATGTCAATAGTCACGTGTAATTTTTTTGTATTTGATGGAACCTCCCCCACCAGTAGGGGAGGTCACCCCCCCCCCCCCAGGGACGTCCATCTCTAAAGTGGAAGGGGGGGATGTCCCTTGGTTGGGCATGACCGACCTCGTTTGCCAGTAACTGGCTTTCCCGTTCGCTATCCACGAGTGTTGGAGTGTTCGAAGCGATTTTGTCACAGGGAGCCTTCATCTGCTGGATGGCTAAGTTTAACCCGTTGAGCACGGGGGGTTGTGGCGCATCTTGCGATATATAGATCTGAAAGGATCCCCCCCTCTCGATGTCTCAGTGAGAACCCATTCTTTTCTCCACAGGGTTCTAAGGTATCCCTGATTAGACCTGTCTCACCCCCATGGTCACAGGCCTGAGTGACCGGCTTGACTTCCAACCGCAGGGCCTTATTTTGGTCCTGCAAGACCTCACCCACCGATGGTAACGGAGTGCATATTGTCACTAAGCTTGGTGGGTCTGAGTGGTCTATCTCAGATTGTGAGGATACATTTTGCAGTAGAATGTTAGTTGAAGAGTTATTAGAAAGTTTGGCGGTGACTGTCTTATCTGCTTGTTTCAGTGGACTGTGATGCTCCAGTCCATTGTTATTCTCCTCGTTGCAGTTTACTCCGCAGTATCTGCCCTTACTCTTCTATAGTCTTCCGCGTCATCACTACCTGCCGTTGGCCCCCAATTGGCGTTTGTGGATTTGAAAGTTAAGTACTAGGGAGAGTGGCAGCCCGTTCCAGCCGAACAGCAGTCAACAGCGCGCCCTTTACTCCACGCAGGCTTCACGCCGCAAGGGTGCCGCTGTCCTGCTTTTGAACTCCACTTCCAGGGGGAGTGTCACTGGAGTCACGTGACAGATGTCACGTGGGTGTTCGAGTACACGGCCCACTCGCGTCAACTGCTGTCAGCTCCAGCTGACAGTCTTACGCGAATAGGAGCGGGTCAGTATTCATGATAAGTTTTCAAATGCAATTTTCTTCAGAGAGAAAGAAGAAGTCTCAGCAGCAGCTGCAGTGGGCTTTCGGCAGCGACACCAGTAAGCTATACTTCCAGCCGAACAGCAGTCAACAGTGTGCCCTTTACTCCACGCGGGCTTCATGTAATGTGAAACCTTCATTTCAGACAGTGTTGTCAAACAAGTCTATTTATTCTGTACGTTTTCAATCTTTGTTTTCATATTGTAAAAGAAAATCAAAATTCATTAAATATGTAATACAACGTTATTAGTGTTTTGGAGGCAGGTGCCCTTGTGCCAACATGTGTTTTGACCGAACATATTATATAGCTTCCCGTCACGTGATTTATAGTCTAAATATTGTTCCTTTTCTCAATCAGTTGTCCATAAAAGCATGTATTTTGTCAAATCAAATTCATTTTTGGCACTTAGTATGCAGCCTTCCAAATTGAATGTATTTAATTTGAGCCATTCTGTACAGTCTGGACAAGTGTTTACAGCCAAATTCCTTTAGGTTATGAATGGATCAATTTTGGTATCAATAATTTTGTGAATAGCACCACCCACACAATTATTTATGCACAAATTAGGTTACTGAACTTTCATTTAGATGGCAGCTTGCGGAAGCGCTTTAGTGCATTGACAAATATCTCCTGTATTAGCTCTAAGAAACCTGAAGAGGAAACCGGGGAGATGACCTGAAGAATAGTTCCTAAAAAGCTGCAGGGATAGTCGGAGGCTGCGTAAACGCCACACCGTGCCCTAGCTAAAAACATGCAGAAAAGCCAAGCGATGGGCTGGTGTGACAAGCTCAGTGCCACCGGAATATCATCAACAAATCTGGGGGAGATGACCTGAATAGTACATAGAAAACCCCGACAGGAGCAGCCTGCGAGGCATAATGCATAGAAATCCACCTTAAAATAACATTATGTCACCGGAAGCATGAAGCCCCATACTGTTCAATGACCGACCGTGTTGACGGATGGATGTGAACCAAAAATCTATTATCACAATTTAAACAAACACGTCATGCCTCTGCAGGTCTCTATTTTCTCGAACAAGGTATCGGTGCCGTTAAGGCCACTACGGTGGGGATTGACACAGTGAGAAAGCGTGATAACATGTCACGCTGAGTCACCACAAAACATGGCTTCTTGATCTACATCCTCCCTGCTAGGGGCCTGTGGCCACTGCAGCCTTTTTCCTCTTCTCTTCTCTTATCATGCTCCTTTGGCCTGCACAGACTAAGGCCTGAATACTCAGAGCGGGGGCCCAATAGACCACCCTCTGCCCAAGCCTAGGCACTGCAAGACCATTGTGATGGGGATGTCATGCAGTGTGAAATGTTGGCCAGAATAGCCACTAGCTACATAGCAGTATGTGCCTCCATCCTCTGTTTCTGGGCAAGCTTTCCTACCCTTCCTGTGGCCTCATGTCCTGGCCCTTTGGCATGCCGGACTGGCTGGCCTTCGAGCAACTGAGATCCCCACCCTGTTAATGCAACTTGACTGTCCAGTTGTTCTCCTTCAGGACAGGCCATTAGAATCTTGAAATTAAAAGGTGAGCCTCTGTTGCTTGGTTGGAGGGAAATGTTGTATTTGAGGTGTTGGTGCACTGCTTAATTCTTGAAAAAAACTATTACCGTGGCCATATATTTTCTAGAACACTTGAGCTGACCTCAACGAACGCCAGCCCCATCCACTATCGGGTGAAATTGCAAAAAAGGAAATACTACTGTAAGTGCTTCTAAACGAGACTAGTTCATGAATGAAATGTTTTCAGTGTTTTGTTGATTTATTTATTGAGACTGTGGAGGAAGGACAACTGCATTTTTCAACAGGGCTTAGCTACTTATAATGGGACTTCAAGAGCACTTCTAACTACTTTGAATGGAACCGTGCCAGCACTTTTCCTGAGGCTGCTATACTGTTCATGTAAGATAACTAGCACTTTAGGTTCTCTTAAATAAGAGATTTGGGATAAGTCACAAAAATGTATGCAACAGTTGGGTGCCGATACTCAAGCTACAAAGTGTCAACTGTATTGCAAGCAGCTCCTAGCAACCATCGAAACACCTCCCTCTTCTCTGGACTTGTACAATCCACTGGCACGTAAAGTCTAATGTGTCCAGTATTCTTGAGAGATGCAGAAGTGTCAGCTATGCCAGCGATCTATAAAGCATGCTTTCACCCTCTTATAGTGGTGTGATTAGGCTTTCTGCTGCCCTATGCCCAAATAAGTGCATGTGCGCCCCCAACTGTATTCCATCTCTGCCAGACTCTGCACCTTCACCAGATTCCGCCCTTTCAACAACCTCTGTCCATGTTGTCCAAACTACACCCCTTCACCCTATTTTAGCTCCATAACACAAGGGTGTTTTTATAGTTGCAGGGATTCGAAAGTTATTGCTTCCTCTCTATTAATTGGAGCCTGTCATCTTCTATGTTATGTTAGTTGAAAGACTGTTTTCAGATCTCTGCTGCCCAACGTTTGGAAAAGGCAGTGTGTTCTACAGTTGGGTGCACAAGAGGTAATTGTTACAGCTAATTGTCTACTTTTGGTTGGGTCCGAAAACAATCTTTTAGAGGAAGCGATGAGAACATCTGTCTGCCAATTGGACACAAGTGAGAAAAGATGCAACATAACTGTTTACAGTCTTGTAAAATGTTAGATTTTGCATATGAAATATGTGCAAGTGGTACAGGCACGTCTTATAAACATGTTGAATAAAAATAACTAGACCCCCTTCTCATGGTTACAGTTCTGGTTTTAGCAGGGGCAAAATGGAAATAAGGCAAGTTACCTTCTGCAGCCGATGTACCTCCAGTCCCTTGAGCTGGTACGCCATTAAGATATAGAGGAATCACAAGTGAAATGTGTAAACTTGCCTGGGCATAAACTCCTCAATAAAGACAGATGGAGAAGGTTCTTGGAATCTTTGGCTGTGAATTCTCAGTGTCAGGGTGATCCGGTCCAGCGCGGAAGCAGCAAGAACTCCTACCTCCCCTTGGTGGTCTTGGCGCCTGGATTAGATAACGCAGGGCCCCGCGACCCCCACAGGGAAAGAGGGTTAGGGTCCACGGATTGGTTAGGTAGAGGGTAATGGGAAAACTGGGTTAAGGATTAGGGAGTGGTAGTGGATAGGTAAGGGGTTCAAGGGAAAGGCATGCTCCTTGGCTCTGTTCTCTGCAAGCCGTTTTGTCAATTATTTTGCTGAGGTTTTCATTCTTTACCTCAGTGTTCACACTCTCACACTCGCATTCATCTTTCATGCATGCGTTACCCTTCTGTGGGAAAGCCTTGCTCAGTTGGATCAGCACTGAGTTGTAAACAGAAACAAGTGCAGGTGCAGTGGAACCTTGCATTCAGACTCGGAATGTGGGCACATAAATTTGTACTTGAGAAGACACAATAAGGTTTCTTGACCTAGAAGTGCGCACCAGATGAGTGCTCTGGTACTACCAACAACTACAACATAATTGCATTCAGAAGGTTCAACATGGAAATAGAAAAGCACTTAGCTCTGGCTTTCCCTTCTTGCTCTGCTGGCCGCCAGTGCTGTCTGCGTGGGCAGCTGGTGCTCCGCAATCGGTAAGAATCCCCTGATAAAAAAGGAAACAGTTCGTTCCTCTCGTATGCCGCGGATACTGCTTTTCACCTAGACATGGAATGCTCGCAACGTGCGAGCGAACTACGGCATGCATCTGGGTTAGTATCTGAAGTTTGCAAACAAGTGTTTCCCAAAACTCACGTCTGTCAAACAGTCAACTGGAGCCTTCCCAGAGTTAGTTAACCAAGTTAGTATGCTCTGCAATGTTTTAACAAAGAATGGCACTTATGTTTCGTAACGCGGGGCCAAAGAATGTCTTCCTGGCAGCGAGGGTGGGCCCCGCGTAAGGTTTTCACTGGAGCTCAGTATGATGCGTCCTCTCGGGAACAATCTCGAGCGCGAACAAGAATTCGCTGGCTGCGCATGCGCGAAAGCCATCTCACGCATGCGCGTTGCTTCGGGCGTCGGCCTGGGCATTGCCTAAGGCTTTTGCAGGCTCCGTGTGCTGAATGTTTCTTTAAATGAAGCCCGGGCCGCTGGGGCTGTAGTTCTTGGCCCTGGGACTGCTGGGAGATGCAGTTTCCTGGATTCTTCTGCCTTGTAGATGCCCTGTAGCCACACAACACATTTACACATCGAACACAGATGACATCTATTCAATGAACCACCCCCAATTGTACCAGCAAACATGTTACACCTGTTCCTACGTTAGGCAAGTCTTGGGTTTACGATACACAGTGGAGTAATGGATAAGGGCAACCCTGAACATTAATGTATGGGAAGCAACAGCAATCCTTGTAACTGCACAATGTAGGCACCTTTTATAACAAATGAAATGGTACATATTGTTTTCATCATTGCTGTTTGTGCAATTGTTCAAAATACCCAATACTCCAAGATTAAAATTGAGCAATGGGTTGAGTGTTCCAGCACAATATTACCTTTGTGTGTGTGGTTTAGGCTATGGATCTTGCCAGCTTGCATTTAAGGTAAATTTAAATGATTGTTAACTCTGTAGAGTTTGACTATACAATGCGTAGGAACAGTTTGAGATTTGTGGGTATAGATATAGATGTCCTGCAGTCATTTGAAGTACTGCTTCACAGTAAAAGTCCTACCTTGTATTTAAAAATAAAGATGTTTTATAAATATCACAGTTATGCATTGTGTGGCATAGTTTGCAGTTGGTTTTCCCAGTAGTACTGAGCGTGCACCAGAATAATATTCCAGCACAATATTACCTTTGTGTGTGTGGTTTAGGCTATGGATCTTGCCAGCTTGCATTTAAGGTAAATTTAAATGATTGTTAACTCTGTAGAGTTTGACTATACAATGCGTAGGAACAGTTTGAGATTTGTGGGTATAGATATAGATGTCCTGCAGTCATTTGAAGTACTGCTTCACAGTAAAAGTCCTACCTTGTATTTAAAAATAAAGATGTTTTATAAATATCACAGTTATGCATTGTGTGGCATAGTTTGCAGTTGGTTTTCCCAGTAGTACTGAGCGTGCACCAGAATGTTATCAAAGACGCATGGTAAATCGAGCACAGATTCCATTTGCCTGCTTAGCACTGAGCAGCTTCCCGTAATACCTTTATGGGACACCTTTTCAGCTTTGAAACATGGTACCTTTGGTGCACAGTTTTTGTTCTCACCCTTCTATGGCTTTGGGTATCATTTCATAGGTTTCTTGATGTATTTTGCATTCACATTTATTCTTCGCCATTTTAACTTCTCGATTATCTATTTCATGCTTGCATCTTTTGGGTGACCACAGACCACTGAAATGTGGGGTGAAGGAGGGAAATTTGTGCTTGCTTCGAAACATCATTTAAATGCCAGTTACACTGTAAATCCAGACTCTTCCTGTGTACGTGAAGAAAACCCGCAAATTGTCATTAGGATCCATCATAGTTCTCAATTTTGAACTATTTGTTAGTTTCAATGTTAACACAAAATACAAAACTACTGCTTTAGCTCAACAAAATGAAATGTGCAAAGTATGAAACCTCAGTGTGCCAACCTTTTGTACTAACGATGGCGCATAAGGGTGACCCTCTGTACCGTGGATGCCCGGCTGCCTACACCTTGTGTCATGCACCCACCAAGGCCAGCCCAGCTGCTGGGTGCTTTACGTACCAGCTATATAGCAACAGCATGATCGTTCTATGCTGACTGAGGCTTGGCTAGCACAAACTTGTATTTCTTTTTTTTGTTGTATTTTATTTGTCTTTTATTAAGCACTTTAAGCCAAAGCGCTGACCATAAAAATGAGCAACAGTACAATAAAAGTGAATGAGCAATTAGGTCCAGGAAACGATCACTCAGGAATGTTGAAGTAGATGAAATTTTAAAGTACCATGGAAGAGAGAGTAGCCAGGGATAGAACAAAGAGAAAGTGGAAGAGCATTCCAGTGAGGAGGGGAAAGAAGTTCAAAACATCGAAAATGAGACTGAGCACAGGGAGGACGAGGAGCCAAAAGTAGGAACTGAGATGAAGACCGAAGAGAGCGAGAGGGAATGTAAGACGGTATTAGTGCAGCAATGTAGCTAGGGGCCAAACAACGGAGAGACTTGAAAACAAGACAGAGAACACTTATTTAATTTGAGAATGAAATGGCAGCAAGCCGAGTGTTGCAAGAGAAGAAGAAATAGAATCCTGATAAGTGAGACTGCACTGTAGAGGACTAGAATACTTAAATACTGATCTAGGAGGAGCAAGATGAGAATTAGAGAGCTCAAACAGACCAGTAGAACAGTACAAAAGTTGAGAAAAGATTAAAGAGGAGATTAAGAGTTTAGATGCTTGAAATGTGAGAAACGGGGCAAGCCTTACGGATGGTGTGAAGATGAAAATGACAAGAGTGGAGAAAAAAGAAGTCTGATGCAAGAAAGAAAGATTTGAGTTAAAGTAGAGACCAAGATTACGAGCTGTAGATGAGATTGGGAGTTTAGAAGAAGGAAAAGATATGAAAGAAGGTGGAAGATGGGTAGGAAGAGTGTTAGCAGGAAAAAAACATGTCAGTCTTCCCAGCATTAAGAGTAAGAAGGTGGGAAGACATCCAAGATTGAATAGCAACTAAATCAGCCGAAAGAGTGTGATGAATTTCAGGAGAAAATGATAGATACAGTGTGTCATAGGCATAAAAGTGATGGGATAAGCCAAAAAAGGGAATAATAGCTGTGAGATGAGATGTGTACAAAAAGAAGTGAAAGGGGCCTAAGACCGACCCTTAAAGTACTCCATGGGCAAGCGAAAGAGACGTAGAGGATTTGCCCGTTTGATTAGACAAATGGGTAGGAGTGAAACCAAGACAAAACAGAAAATGTAAGACCGAAAGAAGAAAGTGACGCCAGAACTAAAGAGTGATCCACAATGTCAAAGGCAGACGATAAATCTAGAAGAATAAGAAAAGATGAGTGCTTAGAATAGCAAGCCGAGAGTAGAGAATTTAGAACGGAAACAAGAGCAGCTTCTGTAGAATGAAAGCAACGAAAAGCCAGATTGAAATTGAGGAAGAAGAGAAGAATTAGAAACAAATGACCAAATCTGGGAGTAGACAAGGCGTTCTAACAGTTTAGAGAGGTATGGTAAGAGAGAAATGGGATGAATGTTGAAAACAGTCATAGGATCGACATTGGGTTTCTGTAGGATGGGGATAATAGATGCGTGTTTAAAAGATGTAGGAAAAATAGAGGTAGGAAGACAGATGTTAAAAAAAGGAAACAAGGTAGGGTACAAGAAGAGGATACATTTTCAGGATTAATGCAGAAGGAATCGGGTCAGTAGGAGAAGCAGTAGGGTGGGCTTTAGCTATTAAAAGAAGAACATCAGTATTAGATACTGGAACAAAATGAGCAATGAAAGCGTGAGTAATGGACATAGGAGAAGGTGACGCATCGGGTCTAAATGAAGCCTTAATGTCACGATGAAGAGAAAGAACTTTAGAAGAGATAAAATGAGCAAAATCAGAAGCAGATAGTGGAATATACAGAATGGTCTCGTGAAGGCGGAGAAAAGTTGTGCAAGGCTTTGGAAGAGATGCCTAGGATAGGTAGATTGAGTGTGCTTTGCGGAAAATAGACATTTATAATAGTGAGCATGATAAGAAAAGTAGGTAGAATGATCAGGCGTTGATTTAGACTTAAGCCAGCGCCTTTCAAGACGGCAAAGAAAATGATGCATAGAACGAAGATGAGGCGATAACTAAGATTGGGATGGTTTTAGAGTGGGATGAAAGGAGGACAAAGGATAGAGTTGGTCTAGAGAGAGGGAGGGGGATGAGGGACTAACAGACGCAGCCTCAACAGCATTAAGAGCAGAGAAGGAAAGAGGACAAGGGAGAGCAGAGATGCAAGTAGTATTCAAAAGTGTGGGGTTGAAGTTACGTGGATCACGTCAAAATAATGTTGATGGGGGAGAGAACCAGGGAACTTGGCTGGGTTGGGGGGGGGAGGAGTAGTGATACTGAAAGCAGATTGTGATCCGAAAGGTTAACAGGTAGAGCTAGCACAAGAGAAGCAGAGAAATTAGATCAATAGAGGAACCAGACATGTGAGATGCAGGGGTTGCAAGAGGCAGAAGAAAGTGGGAGTCAAGAACTGAGAGAAAAGGAATGGTAGAGTGAGTGGAGGATGAATGGAGACTAAAGTCACCTAATAGTACGACGGGAGTAGGAGAAGGCAGAAGATGATCAATGTCTTCACAGAAAGAGCCAACAGAACCAGGGGGATGATGCACAATGATAAGAGATAGGAAAAGTCTTAGAGAAGATTTTATAGATACATTCAAATGAGGAATAAGACGGGAGAGCAAGAGGAGAAGAAATAGTAGAAAGGAAAGAACAGTAAAGTATGCCAGTGCCCCCTCCATGATTAGTGACATGGGGAACATGGTTGAACGAGGTCAAAGATATGGTTAAGGAGGCAACAGCAGTAGTATCATGAGGAAGATCCATGTTTTTGTAATGCACATAAAGTGTAAATGTAGTCTTCGAAAAATAAGTCCAAAACTGCGGCAGATTTGTTACAAAGTGACCTGGCATTCCAAAGTCCTAGGTCAATAGCCGCAGTGTTTGCAGAAAGGGGTCTGGGGGATAAATGAAATTGGTATTGATACACGTGCATGTTGGTCTTGCAGCAAAGTGAAGGTAATCTGGAGGCCTTAAGCTAAGTACAGTCACAGTCGTGAGTAGTGCTGCCAGAACCTTGATGAAAATAGACTTAAAACCAGGAAATTAATTGCCTGGGAGTGCTGGGGAAATGGCGTTGAGGCAGGATGGCATGGTAGCAAGATGTAACGTGTCTTCATCGCGGAGAGCCGCAGACAGCCATGGCTGACTTAGTCCAACTTCGCCTGGGCTTTGCCCAGGCCAGACATGATTTAGAAACAGTCAAGATGAGAGAGAGGCAGGAGGTGTGGCCTCAGGCATTGCTAGGCAATGCAGACGCGGGTCACTTCCAACGGAGGATTGGGCACAGGAAGAAAATGCAGCGATGCACTGGGCGGGCAGCAGGTGTACCAGGCAAAGCCTTCTATGCCCTCACAACCGAGAAAAGACCTGCAGTCGGGTGGATGGCAGCCTCTCTCTCTTGGATGCACCACAGACCCCGCAGTCAGCCAGGGACGACTTGGTCCGACTTCGCCTGTGAGCTCCACGTTTTATTTTCCAGCAACGCTACTAATTATCTCTATTTCACTGTCATCAGCAAAATCTGTTTTGGTATTGTCTTGGCTACCTATTAATTTCACAATACTGATGAGTAGGGCCCCTCAACGGCATGAGTGGTGTCGGCCCTGCATGTGCATTTAGATGAATGCATCGAAGATGAGGATATTTGTGCAGCCTGGCCTTCTCCCAGGCCGGACATGATATACAAGCAGTCGGGATGAGAGTGAGGCAGGAGGTGTGGCTTCAGGTGTTGCTAGGCAATGCAGAAGCGAGTTACTTCCAAAGAAGAAGCGGGCACAGGAAGAAAATGCAGCGCTGCACTGGGCGTGCAGTGCATTCATGGCGCAGTTTCAGACCACACGGTCTATCTATTATAGGTCATACAACCAGGAACGTAACATTCCCTTTTCCATCATCCTTGGTTTACAAGTGGTAGTTCTCTGGTCTTGGCGCAGTTTCAGACCACTCAGTCCCCCCATTACAGGTCACGCAACGCGGAACTTTTGGGTTTCCTTTAAAGTTCAATATTGGAGTTAATGGCCAGTTTCTTAAAGTGCAGCTGCAATTTTAACACATTGGTACATTTCCTTCCATTTAGCTTCCTTTAACTTTTTACTTCTATGTTCATTAAGGACGGTATATATTATATCATTGCATTGATATAGTGAATGTCTTTTGGTTTCTGTTCCTTATTCAAAATAAAGGTCAGCTTGCTTTCTGTATTCCAAACAGAGTTCAATCAATGTGCTTTCATTCAATTCAATGACTATGGTATTCAAAAATAGTTATTTTGACTTGTTCTATTCAATTCACTCTTTCATATGAGCAACGTGGTCCTTTTCCTACATTGCGATGTATTGCTTTTACTTATTTTACCTGATTCCATATATTTCATTAAGGTCGGTATTCAATAGAAGTAATGTAATCTGTTTCAATGTTGAACGTTACTTTCATTCATTTCATTCAGTTTGGTATTCAACTGTAGTAACCTGTTCCCTTTTATTCAATACGGGACATTAGCTTCACTCAGTTCATGCGCTTCGGTCATAATACATGGACCTTTATTATCTGCACTGCCTCCTTTGAGTGCCCCAGGTATTCTATGTGTCCCCGACACTTACCCAGTCCCTGCAGTTCCTTCACTTAGCTTCTTCCTCCAGAGGGACTGCGAAATAGCTGGGCTCTTCTCTTCACACTCGTCAGCTAATGAATGGAGCTTCACCTTCGGCTGCATGCTGCGTCTGCTGCTTGCCTCACCATGGGTTGGATCTCCAACCCACATTCCCAGTCCAGCGGGAGACCAAGGGTTTCCTCTAGCATGCTGATGTGTTTGCTTTCCCTCTCCTTCTGCCTCCACTCTGGTTCTCACACCCTGATTCTGACTCTCTGTCTGACCCATGCTCTCTGTTCTGCCTGCAGTCACGGCTTTTATACACCTGTGTTGGGCTAACAGAATACAGGTGGTTGCCGAGAGTTTGCCTTGCTTGACCATAATTGAATGAATTAGTGGGGCATGCCTGACCTTCAGGCCTCTTCTTCGTCACAGTACTTGAACGGGCAATGGCGGTAATTTGCATTGTTCTTAGTTGTTCCTTCTTCATCTCAGTATTGTCATACAGTTTTAATGGGGAGATTTGTGGAGTACATTTACAGTAAGCCATAAATGTCAGGCAAAATCAGGTTGACTATCCTGAGGAAAAGGGGGATACCGTAGCTTACCCAAAGGTACCTCACTCCCAATCCCCAAGGCTCCTCCGCCCAGGTGATCTACCCTCACAAGGTCAGGATCCAATAGTGATGGCCTTTCCCTGGCCACCTGCATAGAGGGTGCACGGGAGTAGAAGTGAGAAAACCCTCAGTTTTCTTTCAGTGCTCACAGTTTTAAAGTGTAAAATATTCCCATGCTTATGTCATAATTATGTCACACTATGTGATTGGCCTGATATTTCAATTGGCCTGCCTCATAGTCAGACAGTCATATAGAATAAACACCAATCATCTTCACTGGGTGATTATAATTTCTATATTTGATTAAAACAAATGGGTTCAGACCAACGGATGTTAATATCCAGCCACACTGCAAACCTGAGCCATTGGAAGATTACATTATTTTTTAAAGAGTCCCATGGAAAATACTCCCAGAGGTGAGGACTGCTCTGAGGTGTAACTATGGTCAACTTGACGTCAACACAATATCGGGATCAATTGTACACAATTGTTTTTTTGAATTAATACAAAATAACCTCTGCTTTTTGACATATTTGTACTATAAGATATTATGTACAATCCACCATGTTTTTATATACTTAATATTCTGACAGTGGATGGAGAATTGAATACATAGTTATATTAGAGAAAACGGCTACAGCGATGATGAATTTTGGCTCCATTTTTCAGGTACAGCATGGATTTCTGGCACACATTCCATGTTCTGTGGTTAGCAGAGTTATAGTTTTGACACATTTGGCACCTTGGTATTTTTGGACCTGCAGTTCCAGTCTTGCAGCCACAGTTCTCAATGAATACATAGTGTTTTCATCTTGAAACATAACAGCATTTCCTGCTGTCAATTTAAAGGTATTCCAACTCAGCCTTTGGGGTCAGTTCACAAATAAGTTCCTAGTATATTTGTTTAACTCCATGAAATTTGTAGGGTGCTATTTGTAATGCAGCAGGAGATTATTGGTATTCCATAAACACACTCTTGACTTGGTAGAGAATGAGAGGCGGAAAATCAGGAATAAAATAATGCTTTTTTTCTGGCATGTCTCTCAATGTAACTTCATACAGTTTGCATTTGTCTTTGATTTTCCTACAATAAATCATCTGCCTCACGCTTGAAAGAAGTTGACAGTTTTTCAACCTCAGTTTGCTTTAGGCATACAGGTTCTGGGTTTCACTTATCTTCAGAGTGTCAGGCCGTCTGGAGCGCAAGATCTCTATACCACCGTATGGAAAAATTAACAATGAAGATGTTATGCCACACACGGAGCCAGCCGAGCGGCAGTGAAGCTGTGCGAGGGGCAGAGCTAAGAACCCTGTGATGCCTTCATGCGCCATGAGAGAGTGCACAGGTGTGTAGCATACAGAGCTTAGAATGTGATCACAATTCTTTTTCGCAGCGACTGGTGAGCAGGGAACTGAATTCTTAGGTGCTGTGAACTTTATCTGGGAAATTTCTTTACCCATTGAGAGAGTGATGCGTGGACTGTGACTTCAGAATTCTCAGGAGCAGCACCACTGTAAGACTTTTTTTTTCCTTTGATACTCTTACTTGGACACCAGTGTTGTGTAGTAACCCTCCCATGTGTGTTGCCCCTTTAAGGGGATGTGTTCCGCCCATGTGTATTGCCCTTTTAAGATGGGCCACGATGGTGTCCGTCGTGGCCCAAGCTAATAAAAGGGAGCCCTGCAGGCACGTGCAACAGAATGGCTGCAGACTCTGAAATGGAATGACCGGAGTCTGTCTCTCATGAAGGCCTACAGGCCCACCCTGTGTAAGCAGGGCCTACAGGCCAGGTTGCCATGGGGTGCCCTCTGCCAACAAGGCAGCCAGGGTCTGCATATGCGGGCAAGGCTTGCCCTGCCCTTCCAAGACTGGGTGTCCCCCGAGCAACCTCTTGAGGCACTGGGCCTCCGAGGTGCTGGTGTCCCATAGCACCTCAGAGGGCTGGTGTGATGCACATGACCAGCCCCCCCCGTAACAATGGCAAGGAGGAAGTCGAACTCCCAAAAAAAAAAGAAAGAAGATGAGGTGAGCACCCAGCCCTCACTGCAAGCCAAGCGATTGGCCTGCGCTTCACTACCTACGTTGTGGTGTATGCCCGAGCCACCCGGCGGTGAGGTGTGGCCTCTGTGGCATTCCACCATAAAGAAAAGAAGTGTGCTCCTCCCCCAAGGGAGAAGGAATGGAGCGCCCGCTGCTGCGATGAAACTGATGTCTTCCGCCAGGGGAGAGTGGTGCTGCCCTCCCCTGTGGCATCTGCCGCAAATAGGAGTCATGCTGCCTCCCCCAGGGGAGAAGATATGAAGCGGCCAGAGCTGCAAGAGAAGCAACGTCTCCCGCCTGGGGATAGAGCTGCGCGGCCCCTCTACCCGTTGGGAGAAAAAAGAGGTGAGGTGGCAGCCCGCTGTGCTGCATAGGCAGGAAACAGCCGGCAATACCCCCTGCGGCATCCGCCGCCATAGGAGGAAGCAAAAAGGGTGAGGCCACGCTGTGGCAATAAAACAACCTCCCACTGGAGGAGCGAGTGGTCCTGCCCTGCCCCCAGGCGAGAGGCAAAGAGGAGAGGCACCCTTTGCCATGGATCCTGCCTGGCTGCGGCCCTCTGCGGGGAGGGTGTTCATGCGGCCAGGGAGAGAGGGATTTTTATTTGTATGGCAGCTGTTGTTAAAAGAGCCACATCATTCGTGTTTTGCGGAACTTGAGGATGGTGGCAGCATTTCTAGCCTCTCCCGGGATTCAGTTCTAGACAGTTGGTACGTTGCAGGAGAAGGACTGCTTGCAAGTCTTCTCCTTGTGGGCTCACTTGACTCCAAACATTTGATAGTTTTGCTATGTGAGGCCCAAGAGCCTGCAGAGGTGTGGAGTTTAACCATTGTATGATGGTCTACCGTTTGAGCTTGATTTATCGTGATACATGCCATTTTGAATATGATCCTGGTGGGGAGGGAGAGCCAGTGAAGCATGTGCAGTGTTGGAGAAATATGGCCGAATTTGCCTTCACAGGTACTGAAGCAGGCTGCACTGTCGTGGGCTGCTTTGAGGGGGGCCAAGTGGGTAGCTTGAAGCCCAGTAAGGAGGGCATTGCCCCATCAATGTATGAGATAACGAGGGCTTGAACCACCGTCTCTGAGATGCTTCTAAGATTCACCTGAGGATAACTTGCTGCCCCTTATGGGAGTGAGCCCAGGGATTCAATTATGTTAGCCATAGTTACTTTCAGTTATGCAACCAGTCCAAGATGGCCACCACAAGTGACAACTTGGATAACACTGGGTGGCACAATGTCGCAACAAGACCACCAGCTCATTTCTTAAGGGCACTTCCACTGGGGGCACAGGCCTTAGCTTGTTAACTTCACTCGTGGCTCTCCAGCATCACGGTCAAGGTATGGTAGTTTCTCGGTGGTGTTTTGAGAAGACATCTGCAACTCCACTCAGATCGCCACTCTCTGGGCTTCTGCTCTTTTCGTCAATGCCACTGAAGCACTAACATAGTCAGTCCTCCTGTTTGAATTCTGCAGCAGAGGGAGCCAGAAAAGCAGCGGAACTTCTTCAGGCAATTACTCAAATGATCACTCTGATCCCAAGGCTCACAAGCATCCCCTTTCAAAATAGTCTTCCCTCATCACCTTCACCACAGACCATGTGCCCACAGCTGACAGCATCATGGAGCCAGTGGCAGAAGTTCAGAAATAGCATCTTGGCCTTGGCCTGCTCTGCTTTCTGAAACCGGTAGTTATAACTAATGTGATGGGCCTGGTAAACTTTGGCATCAATCATGTTCCATAACTTTCCAACACCCATACACAAAAGATGCCCACCCCCCAGCTACTCTTGAAAGTTTGTAAAGAAATGTCATGAATTAGGACTGGTAAACATACTTGCCAACGCTACAGTTTTAGGCAGTACGCTACTGCTTTTTAAGCAGCCCTACCGCCTATAGATTTCAATGACAGATCCTGCTGCTTTTTACAGTGGCAAGTAATTTAAGTGACTCGAAGGCAGGCTCCAGAACAAAGCATGTAACACATTAATTATTACTTTGATTGGGCTCAGACCAAGCCACTGACCTGACAGCTACTTGACTCTGCCCTGCAATTCTTGCCGGGACAACCCTTAAGTGAACCACCAGTGAAGGCAAGTGGCACAGTGTAACACCATCAGACAGCATCTGCCTATCAGGCTTAGGGGGTATCAGTCACCATGTCATTCAGTGTTCATTCAGAATTATACACTTTTTACGTTTCAACATCTTTCCATGTTGTGCTGTTTGATGGGTTGTGTATTTTAGAATGCTTCAATGGTGCCAATAATGTATGTTTTGTATTTTCCTGTGATGGGAATTATTATATTTGAAACTTGAAAAACCCCTACATCTTTTTGGTCACAGAATGTTGGCAAGTATGCTGGTAAATGGGGGCATTTTTTTTTTATTGTGCTAGGACACTTTTTTCCCCAGTCCAACTCATTGTGCATCGTCTCGCGTTAGTTACTCTGTGATTTCTAAACTACTTTGTGGGGATTTTCAATGTTTGTTTACATGTTTTGTAAGAGCCGTAAAGAATCCGCACTAGCCAGCATAGTCGAAAGTGTGGATCATGGGAATCGTAGTCCGAACCTTCTGGAGTGCAGCAGGTTGCAGAGCCCGGTTTTGTAGCATTGCTTTGTGCCCTAGATAGGAGTATATGTATGTGTGTGTGTGGGGGGCGGGGTGGAGGGGTAGGCCGTGCCCTTGCAGGCATGGGAGCAGTGCCAAGCTGAGTGGATGACCGTATTTACTTGGAAGAGAGGACTCTGGGTATGTGCTTGGATAGTGAGAGCTGGGCAGCCCGTGCTGTTCCTCCTGGTGGAATGTTATGCCTCATACACTTCAAGGAATCCTGGAATCTAGGCAGCTGGCCAGGGGACTTTGGAAAATTCTTCTCTCGGTCTCAGACTGCTTTTCGTTCCTGTTCAGGGTTGTAATGAAAATATGTGAGCAGCTCTCCCACCCCATGTCCAGAACGCCTGTTCTCCTCTGTGATGACTGGCCTGCAGCAGGTTTACAGAGCTAGATTGATCCATAGGTTCATACATGCCAACATGCTCTGTTCCAGAGACCCAATCCGGAGATGCTTGTCCAGTCCTGGTTTTAACTTTGCATTCTAGGAATTGTAGTCCTGGGTTTAAAATGGGGGAATCGGCAAGTTCCCGCAATACAAAGATAAAACCAGGACTGGAGTAGTCCTCGACTGGAATGAGAACTGTCGGAATATGTTCAAGTTGTGCCGCCCAAGCGCACAGCAACCTGCGTAGACAACTCATCCTTCACTCGCCTCACCATGAGAGAATCTACAGCGACAAAGCAACGAGCCGACAGCCTATCCAGGACAACCACCAGCCCAGACTTACAGAGGGCAGTCAATCTATTGCACCAGCTTAAATAGGAGTATCATCAGCCCAGGAAATATATTGGGCAAGATTAGCCTTGAAAAAGACCTTAGAGGCCGAAACACGTGCCGGCTTGGCACTCAAGACTGTCTTCATTACCACAATAAAACCACCTGGATTTATATCCAAAATAGTGTGCAGATATCCATCTGTACAATTAAATAGCGCAAGGTATCCGGCACTCTGCCAATTCTACAGCCCATACTTAGCTGCCATTGAAAATGGAGAGCCATCCCACCCAGCGATTCAGATGGATGCGGTTAGTTCCTTGGTTAATATCAAGGGTCTGTGCTCACGGGCCAGGGCTAGCTCGCCCAAAGTGTATCACGCACTCAGCACGCAGTGGCATGTTCTTAGCACCCTGCACTGTGATCTAATGTGGAGTGGTCTTGACCAGCAGATTTCTGCCATCTTGGCAGACTCTATATCCGTGACCCTGAATGAAAGGGCGAGTGGGGTGAGTTGTGGGTAGAGTTGGCAGCAGGATAGGGGGGAAGTCATATGCGAATTCTGTGGTGTTGACTCGTGCATGCCAGAAGTACCCGCGTCCTGAGTGTGGTTCTTGGTGGGTAGTGGAAGAGGCATTGGAGTATGTGGGGGGGAGAGCCCAAGATCGATCAGTTCAAGTCATGGCTGAAAAGACCGAATTGTCCGCTGATGTGGTGGGTGTGGGGAGGAGTGTGATGGGGCTGGACAAGTGATCAGTGGAATTGCTTTGTTAATCTCAGGTGTTTTTAGCCTGCTTGCTACCGCGTTCCCATGTACAGGGCAATGGTTTAGAGAGAGCACCATTAGTTTAAGGTTGCGCTATAGGAGTATTTGCTTTCTCCATTGATACATGATTCTTGCTGTTTGGATTTATTCTTGTCCCTGCCCCTTAAAAAACACAATCTCCCATGTTCCCAATGTTCTTGTGCATTATGTGCAGGCCTGTGGCGTGGTCGGAAACGCACAAACTCCTGACAGAGTCTTGAGGGATTTATATCCACACTGCTTTACTAAAACCACCAGTGGGTGGCAAGAGAATACTCAGTTCCATGAGATGGCATGCTTTGAGTGCAGTTTTTAGCCCATAAGACGGAGATTACTCTGACATGCATTGGCTTCTGTACTGCATGCTGCATTCTAGAACGATGAAATACATATGGACTGAGTTTATTTATTTAATTGTGCAGAGAATATAGTTGAGAGGGCAAGGAATGTATTAATAGACATCAAACATTATGAATGATTAGGTAAATACTTACTGTGAGCATCAGGGTGGACCAGGAGGAATCCCTGATCCTTTTTGTTGATGGTCGTGAGATTACCATTCGGGTTCCATTTTATGGAAACTGAAGAGAAAGAGTCTGATATCCCATAAATCTTTGTCAGATGCCTTGTCTGTAGACTCGGGGGATGCTCATGTGCCTAGACTGAGGAGGTTCCATCTGCCGATGTTACCGAGAATGTTTGTCTGGTTGTGGTTCATCTGAAGGCTAGGTGGTTTACCTCTAGTACACAGTCTGGGCATTGAATTCCAGCGCTCCATAGAGAGGCAGAAGGAGGACGAGCCTCTGTACATTTCTAATTGAATCTCTGCACTGTTAATAAGGATGCTTTGCTGAGACGAGGCATTCTGGATGGCTTGTCGTGGAACAATCTCCTCGTGGTGGGTTCAGTGGAAGATGTGATGACTTATGCATAGTGTTTAAGTGAATCTAGTGGAATGTTCAGAAGGATTGGGAAGAGGAGTCTGTGTCTCAGAAGAAATCTGCAAACCAAAAATGGTGGTGCCTGGAAGGTTTAGAATTAATCTTAAACTCTGGCATTGCTCTGGGCAACCCTCCAGGCCATCGCTCTTCGCCTGCCAAGCCATTACAGAAGGGGAAAGACCATATGCAAATAAGGCTTGGTCCCACCCCAAAAGGGACAGTCCAGTCCGAACTGCAAGGTAGCATCCCTTCTACAGGAGACCACAAGAATCCCCAAACATGTTCAGCCCTGTTGGAGCTCATCAGTGAGGAGTAGCTTGGGTCTCTAGGCCCAGCAGGCATGGGAACCACACCAGAGCATACCTGTCCCACTCAGGGTGACTACAGCAAAACAAAAGAGGTGATGGCTGGAACGTTTAGAATGAATCTTAACCTCTGGCATTGCTTTGTACAAATCTGATCTCTGCATTTTGGTCTCTTTGTAGTCAGTTCAGTAGGCAATCATGTAGCCCCCAGATAGAGGCTGTTGACCAAGTCTCGTTTTGAGAGGAGTACTCATAGAATCACTGTCCTTTTACAGTTGTAAGACAAGGAGAGGTAAGGCATGACGCACCAAATCGAGTGGAGGTGAAAGAAGCAACTCATTAAGAGGACTTTAATATGCCACAATGGTATGAGCTCACTGTCCAAGAAACTGGGCATTTGGATCATTGTTTTAGGCAGAAGTCATTTTTCCATGTCTACAGGCCAGGGGGTGGTTTGTGCTCAATATTGTGGTGCCTCAAATCATATGTTTGGTTTTGGTTGGCTTAAGTTTAGGTCTATTCGTCCTCATCCATGAGTCAACATGCACGAGGCGTGTGCTAAAATATGACGCATTTGATGTAGAGTTGCTTGTAAGCATGTAGATGACTCTGAGTAGTTGAAACGTGTGGCCTGAATTATTGATCATTTCAAAGAAGGGAGTTGTGTAGGTTTAGAAAAAGGAAAGGTTGAAAGCTAAACTCTTGGGGTACTCCACACATCGGGATGCAGGGGCATGGCCTGTTTCAGTCCCGTCTGTGAGAAAAGAGGTGATTCTGCACACAGTGGCTCCTTTTAATACAATATCTTCCAATCTGTTTAGTATAATTATGTGACTGATAGTATCGAAAGCAGCAGAAATATCCCATAGGATGAGTGGACTTGGGTAGTTGGCAATGGAATTGTCTTTAGGCATGTCCCACACAGAGCACCATGTAGTGTTCCTCTTGTTGGTCTGAGCCCTTCTTGTGACCCACGGAGGAGATTGTTTTTTTTCCACATGTTCTCGAGCTGATTGGTAAATAAACTTTGAATATTTTTGAGATAAATGGTGTGTTGGAAATTGGTTGGTAGTTTCCCGGGTCGCTGGGATCAGTGGTATTTAATTTGTAAAAATATTTTTAAGAGGCTTGACGATAACTGTTTTGAAGGTGCAAGGGCCAGTGCTTTGTTCCACTGGAAGTATTGAGGAGGTTCAGGGAGGGGATGCGAGTTCGAGTTGCTGTGTTATTGCCTACCCTGAGCAATGCTGGCTGAGGTGAGCCGGGTGATCAGGGTAGGGTGGTCGATGGTATCAAAAGCTGCTGAAAGATCTAATAAAATCAGGGCCCCCTCCCCACCCTGATCAAGCAATGGAGTCATATTATCTATAACAGAGGCCATAGCTGACTCAGAGCCCCGACCCGGACGGAAGCCGGTTTGAAAGGGGTCCAAAGAGCCAAGAAAGGTACTAAGGAGAGGGGACACCAACAGTTTCATGAGACAAGGTAAAAGAGAAATAGGCCAAATATTTGACAAAACTGCAGGATGAAAGCCAGGCTTGTTAAGCAGAGGGATGACAAAAGCCTGCTTAAGATTATCAGGGATGGTCCCATAATGAAGGGAGTCATTAACTGAGGAATGATGTCATTAGAATTAAGCTTTAGCACAGATAATGGAATGGCATCATTAGGAGAGGCTGACTTAAGCCCATTAAGTGCTTCCATCGCCTCCTGTTGGAAAGGAGGACAACTGAGCATCTGAAGTAGCAACCAAGCCAGATAGGCAGGAAGCTGATATAGGCAAGACCTCAGGGAGGCCAGAAGAGTCCATCCCTTTGCGAATAGTGGCTCTCTTCTCATCAAAGAGCCGAGAAAGAGAGTTGCAGAGTTCCTGCGACAGGGGAATGGCAGGCTGAGACTTAGTAGGTGCAGATAGGGATTGGACTGCAGCAAGCAAAGCTCTGGGCTGGTTAATGGGCTGTTCCATCCCAGAGCTGAAGTACAATAATTTCACAGCTTTAATAGCTTTATGATACTCAAGAGTGATACGGCGAAGGGAGATATACGGTCATCTAGCGAGTAGGCTAAACGCCACTTCCTTTCAGCCTGTCTGACGCAATCTCAAATCTTTAAGCTCAACAGTGTACCAGGGCTCATACTGAAGAGTCGTAACACATCGCTTATAGGGCGCAAAAGCATCGCCCGCCAATATGAACGCCTGCGCCAAGGTCATCAGAGTACACTGAGGAGCAAGTCTACAGTCTTCACGGATCAGTGAAGAAAGACTTGATGGGAGGATGGTGTGGCAGCCTCGATACAAGGCATACTGTTGCAGACACAGAGGAGGAATAGGCACGGTCATCCAGGAGAAAGGGACCACCCAATGGTCAGACCAAGTAATGGGCAGTGCAGTGAAACCCGACAGAGTCGTTGGCAAGGCCAAAATTAAATCAAGGGTGTTCCCAAGTTGGTGAGTAGGCGAAGTGACCAGCTGGGAAAAACCCAAATCCGCCATGGAAGCCATACATTGTTTGGCCAGAAAACTTGAAGTTTTGTTGATAGGGAGATTAAAATCTCCCATCGCAACCAAATTTGAGTATTTCTGACGAACTGAGGCCACCAACCCGATCATTGCAGAATCTGCTATCATATCCAGGTGTTCGATAAATCAAAAGAACACAACACTTGTTACTAGCGGATAGAGTAAGCCCAAATAAAATCCCATTCATAATAAAATTATGTTCCAACTGAACAGACCGTGTTTTAAAACTGGATTTCACAACAGCAGCAGCAACTCAACACCAACACGGGGGCGGGGGGTTGCAGTCACAGCATAGTATAACATGTTCATTGGGAAGAAACTGAGCAATGGTAGTGTCTGAGTGCATATTCAGCCATGTTTCTGTCATAAAGGCACAATCTGGCTTAAGATCTTCAAGCCATCTAAAGCGTGAGCCGTCAAAGAGCAAACATTAACTAGCAGGCCAGTGAAGGCAGGTGACACAATGTTGGACAGACTGATCCCCAAGACATGACATGTACTGAAGTTAGTGGGAAAATAGTAGATGGTGAGGCCAGAGCATGATAAGCAGATCCCATAGACGGGGAGGCTGGTCGTCCAAGGCCTGTCCTGCGCCTGTCCGCGGCATGGCCATGTGAGGCGGCACATAAATGCTGTGAAAGAACGAGTGCAAAACGAAAGAACGCTGTGCAAGAGCAAAAAAAGAGGACTAGCCGAGGAGCGGTGTCCTGAAATCAATCATACAATGTATCCCACACAAGTAAAAGGAATAAAATCACAAACTAAAATAATGCATCAATACTAGTCTATGAGCGTAGCAGCCTGACCGTTGCAGATATAATAAAATGTATTAGGTAGAAGTAACCAGCTGAGGGGTTTTATAATGGAAGTCCAAAGGACGACCTCACCTCCGCTGAGAAACCATTCTCGTGCACCTTAAGTCCTGAAAAAGCATCAACAGTGAATGTGAAACACATGTGGACATTTTTTCAAATGACACACTCATTGTTTCACATTGTGTGGAAAGGAGCTTAAAAATGTCAACAATAGATTCCAAGATGACTGCCGGAGAGTGAAGTTGTACTTCTGTGTGCTCCGTGCCGGGCTGTAGTAAAGGAGTCAAAAAAGCATGATGAAAAGGAAATAACTAGTAGGAATTTTGGGGTGCGTGGCTAGCAGCCATGCTGTGAGGTCGACTATCTGTGCAGCTCCCACATGATCCTTTTACATCGATGCTTATACCAGTCCGATTTCACACAAAAAACGCATGAAAACGGGGTCTGATGCTGTGTGGATCAGCGCTGCATGCAGGGTGACTCCGAAACACGGCACACGTAGGAGATTGGAGTGGATGAAGATCACTGCTGTGTCTTGATGAGTTCCCATTGGGGCACAGATTCATTGACTCTCTATCTACAGGCGATTGGGGGAACGGCCGGATTGAAAGGCAGTAAAGTGGGCACAGAGCGGCCCGTGTGATGCAAAGCTAGCTAGCACTGCAGGAGAGCTCGAGGTGGGAGTCAGGGCAAGGAGCCCTCCTGCTCGCTCCAGTGAAAGGAAATACGTGGCGCTGGGCCTATGTGGCTGGACCTGACCTGGATGACGCAACAAGGTATTACCCAAATTTACCTTTTACAATTGACCTTTTGCACAATTGACCTAATTATAGTGGTCCTAATTGACCTTCTGCACAATTGACCTTTATATTATTTTAGTTATTTTATATATGTATTGGGTTGGTTTTGCCCAAATAATGTAAGTGGATTGGGTGGAGGGTTGCAGGGGTTTTTGGATTGGGTGGGGGTTTCCCGCCCACAAATATGTCCTAATTGACCTTCTAAATTAGGTAAATTCTCCCGAGGTCAATTGTGAAAAGGTCAATTAGTATACAACCATCCAACGAGGCCAGAGAATATTGTGTGTAAGGTATGTGGGCTGTGTTAGTTCTGTACATCGAGGACGAGGCAAGAATACGGAAGCTCTGTGTTGGAAGAGCGGCACCGACACATCCAAAGTGGTGAAGGCAGGGAGGGGACAGACCAACATTATTAGACCAAGCGGGTCGGTTGACCCAGGCCACTGTGGGACGCGCTCCATACCAGTCACTGCAAGTTGAAGCACAGGAGGGGCAGGAGGTGCAGGAGGCGCAGGATGGGAGCGCCGAGAGGAAGACGAGAAGAGTTCTTCCTGCAAGCTGAAAACCTTCAGGGATACACCTGTTGTGACACCCATACTAAGTTGCTGCAGTCTTAAATCCAGATGCCTGACAAGAGTCGCAAAGGGAAAGCCCTACAGACTGGTATAGAAGCCTACGTGTGTAAAGAGGAAAATAGCGCAGTGCAGTAAGAGGAAATGGCAGCATCATCGCATGTGAACCCGCAAGAAGAATGCCCTATCCTGGCAGCAATAGCCACGCTGAAGACGTCACTCGAGCATAGAATTGATGCGGTTATAGTGGATGTCTGTCTACTGCGCCAGGATGTACGTGAATTGGTGGACCGCCTGGGTAATGCAGAGAGAAGAGTGCAGGATAATACAACCAACATCGCCAGCACCCAGACCCAGGAGGTTGGCATAATTGAGCAAGTGAAGATACTGGAACACCGGGTGGAAGATGCAGAGGGAAGAGCATGCAGGAACAATGTCAGAATAATGGGTGGAGATCCTATGGCTAATGTGGAGACCATGCTCCAGCAGGAAGTGGGCCCGGGCACACTGACGCTGGGGTTCACTGTCGAGAGAGCACACAGAGCGTTGATGAGGAAGCCTCCACCGGGTGCCCCTCCGAGGCCAATCATAGCAAAGATCATGAACTACAAGGACAGGGAAAGGGGTTTGGCCTTCTTCAGAGAAGGAGGAACTATAACCAGAGGATCTTCGAGGTTGGCAATTTATCCAGACTCCACTGCACTGGTCCAATGGTGCAGAGCAATGTTTGTTGGTCCTTCCTGGCTCCTTATGTGATCCTGTAGTTCCATGGGGTTAGTTGCCATAAGCATCTGCAAGCTTGCACTGCATCTCTTCAATGCCCTGAGTTCAGCATTTCTGCACTTGACTAATGAGAAAAATAACAAAAGTTTTTGACAGTATGTATATGTATCTGTCCTCTATCTACAGAACTATGTAAGCATGTTCTTCGTGTGTTCACATGTGTTCACATGTGTTTGTGTAACTTTGTGCATGGCTGCGAGTGTACTTCGTGACTAACGTTGCTATGTCGTGGTGTCACTAAAAAGGTGTGCACATTGCTTTCTTGGCATTAGTGAAGACGGGCAAACATGCGCTACATGCTGATATATTCGGCCGAACTGAAAGTCTCGCACATCGGAAGATCGCACGTCTTTTAAAGTACTGTGGAGGCACACTCTTGGATGGACGCGCAGGGGATACCGCAACTCCCGAGCAGGGACCATAATGTGCCCTAATGTGGTGGCAGGGGAGCAGTCTTTGGTTATTCTTCAATCTGGCTGCAAAGGCTGCTAAATATGGGAATGAACACGGGATCAGGTGGTACTGGGTTGCTGGACTAGTACATGCACCCAGAAGACCGCCGCATATACAATTATCACGGACCCTAGTTGTACTTTCAGATGCTAGTTTTGAGGCATCGAGCTGCTGCACGTCACCCAAAGGGGGGAAGTCGGGGATAGGAGAGGCAGCTGGGCCTGAGCAGGCGATTCACTGCTGGCCTGTTGTTTGGTTTAGTTGGTAGTTATTGGGCTGTTTTTGCAGTTTTTGGGGATTGGGAGATGGGAGGGGCAGTGTGGGAGATGGAGGGTGAGACGAGGTTACAAATGGTTGGGACGTGGGGAAATTTGTGGTTGGGGCCCATAAGGGAGAGGGCAGGGAGCTGGGGTAGAGCGAGAAGTATGGGTGTTAGCAGACAAGTGGAACCATAGAAATTGGACGTTCAGAGAGGAATGCATAGCAGTGCACAACGGAAGATCGCACGTCTTTGAAAATACTGTGGAGGCACACTCTTGGAGGGACGCGCAGGGGATACCGCAACACCCGAGCAGGGACAATAATGTTCCCTAATGTGGTGGCAGGGGAGCAGTCTTTGGTTATTCTTCAATCCGGCTGCAAAGGCTGGTAAATATGGGAATGAACACGGGATCAGGTGGTACTGGATTGCTGGACTAGTACATGCACCCAGAAGACCGCCATAGATGGAACTATCACGGACCCTAGTTGTACTTTCAGATGCTAGTTTTGAGGCATCGAGCTGCTGCACGTCACCCAAAGGGGGGGGAGTCGGGGACAGGAGAGGCAGCTGGGCCTGAGCAGGCGATTCATTGCTGGCCTGTTGTTTGGTTTAGTTGGTAGTTATTGGGCTGTTTTTGCAGTTGTTGGGGATTGGGAGATGGGAGGGGCAGTGTGGGAGATGGAGGGTGAGGCGGGATTACAAATGGTTGGGACGTGGGGAAATTTGTGGTTAGGGCCCATAAGGGAGAGGGCGGGGAGCTGGGTTAGCGCGAGAAGTATGGTTGTTAGCAGAAAAGTGGAACCATAGAAATTGGATGTTCAGAGAGGAATGCATAACAGTGAATGGAACAGAGATTGGGAATGGCTAGGGGGGCGGACATTGGAAGTGTTCTTCAGCGGATTTCTAGGGCGATGGGAAACAAAGGGCCTGTATGTGCACGGCTATGGCAAGGCATAGAGAAGTGAACATAGTCACCTAGAATGCGAGAGGCCTCAGTGAAGAGACTGCGCGTACATACCTACCTGAAGAAAAGGAAGAGTATTCAAATGGCACTATTGCAAGAAACACACCTGACCGCAGACAGACAGGTGACGCTGGCTAGAAAGTGGGGAGGCAAGATGTATGGCTCACCTTTCTCATCATTCGCAAGGGCGGTCCTTGTCTTGATTGCTCAGACGGTCCCCTTCCAATTGCTGGTGTTTGAAAAGGGACGAAGGGAAGATGGTGGTTGTGCACAGCCTGTGGGAAAATAGGGAAAAAACCTACGTGCCAAATCACGATGCCACAGTGTTTTTCAGGTCGCTATACTCAAGGATGACCACATATAGTAAGGTGACATGGGTGTGGGGACGAGACTTTAATTGTACTCTTAAACCTGTACTAGAAAGATCAGACACTAAACACACGAAACTGGCACCACCGGCCACAATTCACGGCCGCCTGCTGTAGGATTTGAGACTGGTGGACATATGGAGAGCGAGGCATGGGGTTGAGCGGAGCTACTCGCAGTTCTTGGTGCTTCATGCGGTACACACGCAGATCGATAATATGCTCACAGGAGAAGAAAGGCTGGGTGGCTTTGTGTTCATAGGAAATGAGGCCAGAACACTATCGGACCATGCCCCACTGAAAGCAACATGGCAGAGCGTGGCCCTGAGACCCTGGATACTTACCGGGCATCTGAGGGTTGAACTCTGCAAGATTAATTGTTTAATGACGACCTGCGAGACCAGATAGAGGAGTACTTTAGTATTAACATAGACAGCATGGTGAAGATGAGCACAGTATGGGACACATTTAAGGTAGTCACACAGGGAAAGGTGATTGGGAAAATGGGTGGCCAAAGAGCAGACATATTAAAAACCCTGGGAGACATCGAGAATGAGATAGCAACTGCGTAAAAAGCTGCCTGCTGTGTCGGGACGATGGACGGAACTGAGACAAAAATGTGTGAAAACATGCGAGAGACTGGGATGCTTGGACTTCGCAAAATATACCCAACAACTGCATGCAGAAGGGGACACATCCGGCAGACTGCTGGCATGGCTATGTAGGCAGGAAGAACTGAGAGACAGGGTTAACGCCATCACTGATGTACACAGGGAGTTAGCCAGAATGCAGAAAGGGATAAACAAGGTGTTTTTTTAGATTCTACAAACACCTATTCTCTGACGAGTAAAAGGAAAAGGGGAGGACATAGAGGAGGCCTTAAGACAAATAGACTTACAGAGACTGGGAGAAGACCAGGTGGATGCACTAGATACCCCACTGACATTAGAAGAAATCACAGAAGTGATGAGGGAACTCCCAACCTCCAAGACCCCGGGACCGGATGGACTCATAGTGGAATTTTACAAAACATATGCAGGAATACTAGTGGCTAGGCTGCTCCGGATCTATACAGAAGCATACGAGCTGGGAGCTCTACCCAGCAGCCTAAGGGAAGCCACTATCATACCAATCCTTAAACCAGGTAAATCACAGCAGTGCTGTGCATCGTACAGTCCCCTCTCTTTGGTGAACCAAGACTGCAAAATACTGACGGCAGTGTCAGCAAACAGACTGAGGAGAGTAATAGGGGACCTTGTGCACATAGACCAAACCGGGTATGCCCCAGGGCGGAACACCACATGGAATCTGCAGAAACTTCACCTTGTTCTAGACATCACTAATCCTTTGACGGGCGAAAGTGCAGTGGCCTCGTTAGATGCAGTCAAGGCCTTTGACTCGGTGCGCTGGGACTGGATGTTTGCGGCCCTGCTGCATTTTGGCATTGGCAGGGCTTTCATGAGATGGGTAAAGATGATCGATCCAGCACCCAGGGTCCGTGTGAAGACAGGCAGCCATATCTTTGAGGTGTGGGAAGTGCAGAAGGGCACCAAACAGGGCTGTCCATTATCACTGATGCTGTATATTCTGGCATTGGAGCCACTGGCTGTGTTCCTCAGGAAGGAGTATGGAGAGGCGGGGATAAAGCTAGACAGAGTGTTGCACCTAATCTCCGTGTACGCAGATGACCTTCTCTTGTATGTAAATAGGCCCTGGGAGTACCGGGAAGAGCGTCCCTCTTGAAGATGGTCGTTCTCCCCCATCTCCTGCATTATTTCACTAATGTCCCTTATAAAATACCAGCTATTTTCTTTCGGAGCCTGAACGTATTGGTGAGAGACTTCCTGTGGGAGAGAGACAACAGAATTGCCTTGAATACCCTACAGAGGGCCATGTGGCGGGCAGAATGAAAGTACCCCATTTCAAGTGATACTACCTGACGAGGCAGCTGCAACATGTGGTGCGCTGGCTAGCCGATGAAGCTTCACAGGACACTGCTATTACAACCGCTGCTGAAGCAATATTTTTTGAGGGAAGTATTGTGGGTTAAGGAGCTTGCTCTAGGGAGACCTTCCCTGCTGTTGCAATTGGGCAAAGACATATGGCGGAGAAGCTGGAAACTCCTAGGTGACTCAGATCCTTTGCTCGGTGCATGTTCCCCTGTTGGGAATCGTAGCTGAACTGCAGAGGACACTGGCGTAATACAGAAGACACTGGGAGGACAAGAGGATAGCTACTATTGGGGACCTAGTAAGGGGAGATAAAATGATAGCTTTCCAGGCCCTGGTTAGCGAATTTGACGTAGACAAAGGGCAATTCCTGCTATACATAGGCATGGTCAAGAGAATTGGGGAAAGATGGCTTGGCCCGCAGAGTGAAGTGGAGACCAATGAGAAATTGGACACCATGTACGATGTGTCAGAAGGGGGACACATGGTCTCTAGACTATATGATCTGTTTCTGGGCAGGTTGGGTGCGTCAGAGCTGAAGGTGCACAGCAAGTGGGAGACAGACCTAGAGAGAGTACTTACAGATGGTGAATTGGAAAGGGCACTGCTCTACACTAAACGAGTATCTAGGAACGCCAGGTTCAAACTTACCCAATTATATGTCACTCACAGGGCATATATGACTCCATTCAGGGTGTCCCTTATGGCAAAATGAGGTGACCCGGCCTGTCCAAGATGCATACAGGGGAGAGCAGACCTGATACACATGTTTTGGGTGTGCCCGGTAATATGTACATTTTAGGGGAGGGTGGCACAGGGTGGTATCCAGATGCAGGTGTGGCCCCCAGAGTACTGCTAATTAGGATTGTTCCCTAGGGGCGAGCGACAAAAGGCTCACTTGACCAAAATGAAGGATTTGGTGTGTGTATTAGCAAAACGCAGAATTGCCATGGCGTGGAAATCTTCAGAGGGCCCTAAAATAGAAGCCTGGTGGGCGGACCGAAGGCGATGGTCACTAGCAGAGTCTGCTGTATGGTATAAATCGTTTAGGAAGGACATGCATGACGGTAATGAGGGAATCGAGGCATGGAACGTCCTAGTACAGAATATGCTGTGAAAATTAAACTTAGAGGCTGTAAGCTCCCGGGCTCGGAGGGGGCAGGAGCTGGGAGGCACTGATGCGATGGGGAACATGAAGTATGTTGGGCAGGAATTGTTTTGGGAGGTGGTGGACCTTCCAGAAAGTTGAAATGGAAGAGGAACAACTGAATTGATATATACATGTATTACTGAAATTACATGGCGAAGCTTGTCTGTATTTGCTTGTTTGTTGAAAAAAATAAAAACATGTTAAAAAATAAAACTAGTAGGAATTTCCCCTCCCGGCAAAGAAAGGAGTTGAGAGAGCAGAGGAGCAGAAGATACTGCCACACCCCACGCCTCAGATGAGTCAGAGTCAGCTGAGGTGGACGAGGGTAACACCGACGCCAACAACCAAATAAAGCTGGGTTGGCAGCTGGGAAAGGAGCGGACTGAGGCGGTAACCCAAGATCCCAGGGTCAGTCGGCGGACCTTTCCAGTGAAGAGGGACCGGTGAGGCAAACAAGGCCGTATCAGCGCAAGCAGAGAAAGGGATCAGAAGAGCATACCAATCGAATGGTGAGCCGCTGGTGGGGCATGCCGCGCAGGAGAGGGGAGTGAGGCAGAGGCAGCCGGTCAACAGCATAGGGCTTCACTAGCGGGATTTCTGCGAGCAGAAGTGTGCGTGGGGCGCGGGGGACATAATTCTGGAGGGAGCGATCCAACCAACAAGCAGAGGTCTGAGACCCACGTGCACACTGTGAAAGACAATTGTTGTAGCCCCCAGGCACAGATCAACCGTTGAAACTCAAGCCTGACCACAGTGTTCCTAGCTGCTGCCCAACCCTTAAGGCTTGTGACAGAATGGGACCTCCAGTAGCCACACCAATACTACGATATATCAGCAAAACAAGCAGACGTCAAGATAAACAGCCAGCAAGATGAGCCGCGAAAAGGAAAAAGTGAAAGAGGAAACTGCTGTGCCTCACACCTGGAGCCTGGGGGTAACATGGGGGACTTCTGAGGGGCAATCAGTCTGCAGGAAGATCACAGAGAGGAGCGGCTCTATAACAGCCAATGAAAGTGTGAGGGGGAAAACAATTTCCAGCAATAGCCATTTATAATCCAGATCCTGGGTGTGCTGTGAGAAAGACGAGAGCGACAGAATAGCCGCCACGGACTCCGGTACTTACGGCAAGACCCCAAGGAGGAGTCAAGGGCCTATTAGCGTATTCAGATGCTACGATCAACAGGGAGGCTGACTCCAGCTGTGCAGAGAGCAAATAAGGTCCAAAAAGGGGCCAACTGGAAAGGTGTTGGCTGCAAAACTCTAAAGAAACCCCACTAAGTGAGACGGAGAAACAACACAAAGGAGGTGAGGGTCACCAGGAGATCAGAGGCATGGCACTCAATAAGGAAGATCTGATAGATTGCTATAAGGCTTTGGAGGAGAGCATGATGGCGACCTTTCAGGATCAAATGGCGAGCCTGAAGGAAGATCTGAAAAGTTCCTTGAGAGAGGTCTGAGAAGAAATCAACACAATGGGAAACAGGGTAGACATCACTGAACAAGGCTTGTCTGAAATCTCCAACAAGGTTCAGCAGAACTCAGACCTCTTAGAGCAAATCTCCACGGCAACGCATAATTTGGAAATTCAGGTGGAAGACCTTGAAAGTCGATCCAGAAGGTCGAACATAAGAATCAAAGGCCTTGCGGAAACGAACACGGATGCAGAGTTAAAATTAATAGTGCAACAAGGCTTCACAAACCTCTAGACAGTATCTTCTCCAGTGGACATTCATATTGACCACATTCATAGGGTAGGCCCAAAAGGTCCGGACCAGGAGAAAGACAAAGATATGTGCTGGCGGCACTGGCCTCATATGAAGAGAAGGAAAACATCCTCAGGGTGGCAATGGATACAGGCATTCATTACAATTAACGGATCACAAGTTCTCCTGTTCCAAGACTTGGCGGCTACAGAAAAAGAAGAGCAATGGATCCTGTAACAAAGTCTCTGTCTGACAACAAAATCACATACAAATGGACATTCCTTTTGGCATACTATTCTCTATGAGTGGAAACGGAGGGCCACTATGTGTGCAGAAGGCCTCTCAATCCTAGGGATTGAGGAGGTGGAGGCAGACTTTAGAGAGATTAGGCGTGATATGATATGATAGTTTATTTGTATAGCTCCTATGCACAATGTGTTTCAAAGCGCTTCAAGGCAAGGCAGGGAACACTGGAAAAATACAAACAGTGAATATTCTTACAAGGCCTTCAACAATAAGAATGTGAAATGTACTATCACAATCGGCCTGGTGACATTTCGGATGGTGCAAGAGCTAAAACACAGATAAGGGAGGGAGGAGGTGGGTTGGAAGGCAAAGGGAACAGGCAGGCGTCTAACTTACTAGGTCTGATGACATTTGTAATATAGCCGGAGGATTACAAGAGGAGTGGGTGAGGGGGAGGAGAAGGAAGGAGAGGAACAAAACAAGTGGCTATCGTACTAGGCCTGACGACATTTCAGATGGTGCCGGAGAGGAAGAGGGAGTAAGAGAAACGAGAGGGAGGGGGGAGACCAACAACGTAGCTATAATACTATGTCCGAGGACACTTCTGAAAGTGTAAGTGCATAGAGTAAAGAAGGAAAAGGCAGAGAGGAGAGGGTAAAGGAAGAAGGGGAAAAGAGGAGAGAACAGAGTGAGCAGTGAGAAAGAGTGGAATGGCAAGTGGGGAGACACTAATGCAGTTACAGAGTCGGTGAGAACACATAATGTTGCAGGAAACAGCAAATGCAAGACAGGATTCAGGATGAAAATGGCATAGCATGATACAAGAGTCAAGAGTCCACAAAGTCAAAACCAAGCATTTGCAACAACACAGTGATGGGAGAGCAATAGTGTATCAAGACAAAACTCCTGCAGTGGTATTATGTAGGGGGGCAGAGGGAGAGGGCTAAGAGGGATGGGAATGCAGGATAAACAGGACTAAGCGAAGGCAGGAAACGCAAGCCAACAAGAAGGGTGGGCATGGGAATGGCACACAACATCACAGCATGCTTACCTGCTGTCTGAGCAGGGATTCGGGCCCTGGGTCCTCCTGGTCTGAACAGGTCCATACAGGAATTGCCTTTTTCTTTGTCTACCCTTCCCTTCGGACGCCTGGGCAAGAGACGCCCTTGATCTAAGAGTTCAGAGAAGGAAGGAAGAGGCAGGGCTAAGAAGGTAGGCAGGGCTTAGGCTAGATGACCTAGACCCACTTGAACCTGCTCACCATCTGCAAAGGAAGAGAGGCTGGAGGGCTCCTAAAGTGGGAAAAAGAGCGGCAAGCAGGAAGGCACCAGGTGGGTGGGGCCTAGGCCAGGTGACCTAAACCCACTTGCACCTGCTCCCCATCTGCAAAGGAAGAAAGGCTGGAGGGCTCCTTACGTGGGGAAAAAGAGCGGCAAGCAGGAAGGCACCAGGTTGGCGGGGCTTGCTAAATTGGGGAAAAAGAGCCGCAAGCAGGAAGGCTCCAGGTGGGCGAGGCTTCGGCCAGGTGACCTAGGCCCACTTGCACCTGCTCCCCATCTACAAAGGAAGATAGGCTGCAGGGTTCCACAAGAGGGGAAAAAAGAGCAGCAAGCAGGAAGGCACCAGGTGGGCGGGGCTTGATAAGTGGGGAAAAAGAGTGGCAACCAGGAAGGCACCAGTAGGGCGGGGCTTAGGCCAGGTGACCTAGACCCACTTGCACCTGCCCCCCATCTGCAAAGGAAGAAAGGCTGGAGGGCTCCTTACGTGGGGAAAAAGAGCGGCAAGCAGGAAGGCACCAGTTGGGCGGGGCTTGCTAAGTGGGGAATAAGAGCTGCAACCAGGAAGGTACCAGGTGGGCGGGGCTTAGGCCAGGTGACCTAGACCCACTTGCACCTGCTCCCCATCTTCCAAGGGGGGGCGTGGGGCCCCTCGGCAAAGGAACAACTGCAAGCAGGAGAAAAGGAGATAAACTGAAAAGCCCTCTCACCAAAAGGAAAGGGGACGACGACCGATAAGAACTGTAATGGCGGGTATCGGAGGAAAAGATTTTTAAGGATGCACTGGGAATACATGAAATACAGGGAAGTGGGAAAACACATAAAGGCGGGGAGTGGGGTAGGTAAAAGAGTGCAGCTAGTTCAGATATTCAGACAGGCACGGACGGGGGCAGGCACCGGGGTACAAGTTGGAATCTTTAGTAGGTTAGTGCAACCTTAGAACCTCTGGGAACCGTGGTGCGGTTCCCAAGACTATTGGGATGAATCGCTGGATACTGTGGCTAGACCGGTAAGGGAAAAATGCTTTTGGGGTTAGGGTTTTAGGGAAGAGGGGGATGCAGTGGTCTATTTCCAGTAGACATCAGTGGAGTCAGATGCAAGGGGACCAAACATATAACCATGGATATAAGAACAATGACATTAAAATCCTTTCACATTACATACGGGGTCTAAATACCCCAGTAAAGTGGAAAGAATTGGAAGCACACATTAGAAGAGGGGAAGCGGATATTGTATTGATACAGGAGACTCACATTAGAAGGGGAGACAGATCCAGGGTACATATTCACCAGTTCTCTCAAATATACCAGGCCAATGCTAAAAATAAAACGTCTGGGGTCCTGATAAGTCTCGGCAATGTGCTGGGGCCAAGGGTGCTCCACTCCCAGGTAGACCCAAATGGTAGATCCAAATTCTCCTGGAAAAAAAAGTATTAACTATAGGAACTTTTTATGCCCCCAACTCGGGACAAGATGCTTTTATATACAAGGTCCTGGGAAAGCTGGAAGGTCAGAATAACACGCGCTATGTCAGAGGTGAGAAACCGAACAAAGATTTAACAATTTGCCGCTCCTACCGGTCCATTGTGTTCTTAAATTATAGACGCTAAAATATACACAGGATTCTGGCGCACAAGATTAAAACCGTATTGCCTTATGTGATAGGACAAGACCAATCAGGCTTTATCCCGGGAAGGCAAACTTGGGATAATAGGAGAAGGGTCATACGCCTCATAAAGAAAGTGGAAATTAAGCAGATTGCAGCCTCATTGATCTCCCTAGACGCCAAGAAGGTATTTGATAGGGTAGAATAGCTTGATTTCTTACAGGGAATGAAATACATGGGGTTTGGACCTAACATTATTCGAATGGTAGAAACAAATTATAAGGACCCTCGATATGGTTATCTATCAATACACATATATCCAACACAATACAAATAGAGCGGGGGGCTAGGCAAGGGTGCCCTTTATCTCCCCACTCATATGCACTCTATTTAGAACTATAGTTAACTTCGACTAGGCAAGACCAAAATATAAAAGGTATCCCATTTGATGAGGAAATTAATAAGAGGGCGGCTTGCGCAGACGACATGCTGATGACTCTGGTGGAACCAGACACATCAATCCCAGCATTGGTGGCCATACTGGGTTTCCCTAGATTTACGTATGACCCCAAGGCAAAGTGGGGGGTTGGGACTACCTAATATGAACAGATGCTATGAAGTGGCACAGTTGAGAGTGGTGCGAAAGTAGTTTACAGACAGCAAGGAAAAGGTCTGGGCCCGTATCGACACGGTGGTGGCGGGAGGTTCATTAGCTGGGTGATTATGGCTTCCAGGGAAAGATAGGCCTCAGAGCACCAGAAGAAGTGCAGTCCTTCGGACAACATGTGACATTTGGGAAAGATGGCTAAAGAAAGGTCATCTATCAACATGCCCCTCCCCATGTACTCCCATGTTTGGGAATCCAAATTTCTCCCAGGGTTTGGAGAAGGGCAAATTCTGTCAATGGCTGAAATAGGGGTGCTTGAAGATTGGAGACATGGTTTGGGATGGAGAGGTAGCAACATTTGAAAAATGCAAGACTTATATGGGAATAAAAGAAACAGATAGATATGAATACACACAGCTGAGGCACTGGTTAAGGCAACCTGATATTCACTGCGCAGCGACCAGACAATTGACCAGATTTGAAACATATATATCCACACACTCTTGAGACAAACAATTAACATCATACACTCGATCTTACAGGAATGTACAGGTCTTAAGATCCAGCGATACCAAGCACCCTGGAGGGAACAGTGGGAGAAGGTATCCCACAGGAACACTTGGAGGGGCTGTGGATTAACACCCTGAAACTGACCAGGTCTGGTGCATACAACTACAAGAGGCTTGGTACAAGATGATGCTACAAGGGTACTACACACCGAGTAGATTACATGAAATTTATAATACAGTCTCCCAGGAATCTTGGAGGGGATGTAAAGGGGTAGGGGACTCGAGGCACATATGGTCAGACTGCCCCAAGATCAAGGGATTCCGGGAGGACATTAAGGGTCGGATGAATAGCTTGATGCTGGAATTGCATATCATCTCCGTGGGGAGCGCATATGTGGACAACAAGACCCGGAAGATCATTCAATCTCGAAACCCTAAGCCATGGTGCCAATACTAATAGCAGCATGGTTGGTGATTGCAAAGAATTGGAAACAAAAAGATCCACCCACGGTGACTGTTTGGCTACATAAACTTTGGGATATAGTGGCCATGGAGTGGATCACCTACCGGATACATGGAGATGCAGATAAGTTCAGGAATGATTGGGGAGAAGTGATAGATTACCTTAAAAGCAAATATGCAACAATGGTGCCCTCAAGAACTGAGAATACTGGACTTAAGGTGAACCTATATGGTATTAAGATGTGGCCCTATAGGAGCACAGGAAACGAGTAAGACAACTGGACTCTAAAAGCTAAGATAGCTGGATACACACAGTGGGGGAGCGTGAGGTAGGGGTGGGTTGGGAGTAGTTTAGTGTTGTAAATTGTTATAAAAATGCCAATAAAAATAATTTTAAAAAAAGGTCAACAATAAGACTATATTTGACTAACAATAAGTTAAAAGGAGTCTCTATGAGAATATCAACAGTAATAACATTGCTTAATAATTAGGTAACTGAATGTCTTCAACTATTGAAAGCGCTGGTGAAGAATGCACTATGAATTGTATCAAAAACAAGTTTGCTTTGTAACCCCATGGGAAGTACGTTCTGGTGTGCAGTACAGTATTGCATCAAGGTATTGGGCTACAGGCTGTTCAGAAAGTGTACAGACATTCCAATGAAGCAAAAATGTTGCTTGTTAGGCAGGTGCAATGGCAAAGTCCATCAACATTCTTACCCCTCTGTTCAGGCGGCCTGGAATAAGGAATTTACACAGGATTGCTCCAATCTAAAATGTTTACTCTGCCTCCCCAGTAGGTTGCAGACACTCATAGATCCCATATTGAATTCAATAGTTCTATCCTCCTCAGGGTACCTTGTATTGGGAGCTTGCAACCACTCTGCTCACTATGCTGTGTGTAGCTTGGAACCAAAAGGTCCACTCTCTGCACTGTGAGGAGTTAATTAGCGCTGATTTTCCTGGCATTGTTCTCTTCACTGTGAGACCCTTGGCACGACAGACATCTCCAGGACTCTAATTCTGCTGCTATTAGCTCAGTGCTACTGATATCCCACAAGCTTTGCTCATGTTCTTTGTTGAGATGTTCTGTTACACCAATGTACCTGATGCTCTGCTCTGCAACAAGAAACTTGGCATCACTGATGTCCCAGAGGCCTGACTCTGTGTAGTTATAGCAAGCACCACTGTAGACTGTTTTCTCTGTTGTTAGTGTATCTCAGGTTATGCAATAGATGGTTGAAGAACCAGCTACATTGTTACATAGAACTGTTATGGTAGAAGGTTCCAGGATGAGTGGTTAGGAGTGAGGGAGAACCGTGGACAGCCTGGAGCAGGGACTCGGGTATAGATCTCAATAAAGCATGTTTATCTAATCACCGCTTCTGATCTATGATTATTGAGGTATTTGTGACAGAAAAGGAGCTGCTTTGCTGAGCTGGAAAGAGCAGTGTGAACTAAACAATAGGTTCTTGCTGTCACAGACAGAGTTGACGCATCACCAGACAAGTTGAGAAATCCCAGTGTGTTTTCTAGTGAAGTAGGTAGACTGAAGGGCATGGTACACAACATTGTGATGAAGGAAACTGTAGTACCTGTTGTTGCTAAGCTGAGAGCTGTACTTATGATGTGGAGAGAGGTTGTAGGGAAAGAGCTAAAAAAGGGATAATAGAGCGCACTAGTGCAGTGGAATGGTTATCTCTGTTGGTGGTTGCAAGGAAACCCAAAGGAGATGTGACCTTATATGTGGATTTGCGTGAAGTGGACAAGAGTGTAGTGTTGGAACATCATTGATTGCCAAATATGGGAGAGTTGTTGAGTCTTATTGGAGAAGGCAGGGTATATACCACAATTAGATTTAACCTCACCATAGCATCAAGTGGAGTTACAGCCAAGGTCAAGGAAATATATAGCGTTCATATCTCATCAAGTGATTTTTCAATTTTGACATATGCCTTTTGGACTGATGTTTGCAGCATCGTTTTTTCAGAAGGTCATGTACAAATTGTTCAGGAATGTGAAGAATGTATTCTGTTTCCATGATGATATACTGGTTAGTGGGAGAAATATAGAGGTACAAGATGTGACTTTGGTGGATGTCCTGAGGATTTTGGGTGAGAGAAGTCTCTCGGTGAAGAGAGATAAATGTGTCTTTAGCAGGGAAGATTTGAGTATCTGGGGCATAGGATATCAAAAGTGGGTGTGAGGCCAAATGAAGAGCTGGTGAAAACTATAAAAGCGATTATGGCACTGAAGTCTAGAGTTGAGCTTAGATCATTTTTGGGGCTTGTGGAGTTCTGCCAAATGTTTATAAAGAATGTGTCAAGGAATGAGGGAGGTGTTGTGAGATCGACTAGAGTTTAAGTGGAGTCAAGAGTGTCAAAGAATGAGGTTGTTATTTATAACGATCTGCACGCAGGCTGCACAAATGTTCAGTATCACACTGCGCACAAAGCTCTGAAATATATTTTTATGTTGGATTGGTTTTAAATGCAGCGAGAATGCACTGTTAATTTCTCTTTACAAATTCAATGGGCCTCATTACAATAGTGGCAGCAAGGCAACGACAGCACTGTTAGTGCTACCAGTGCCGTTGTTACCATGCCACCACATTACGAGTTCTGCTCGCGGGGTCTGCTCTGCACGCCAGGTCTGACCAGGCGTGCAGAGCACCACTCGTGAGCAGAACTGGATGGTAGCAATGGTACCGTGATGAATGGTACCGCTGCTACCATCCTCCCCATTCCCATTGAGTCCTATGAGGGCTCAAATGGGAATGGGGATGTACCGGCTCTGGGTCCCGTGCAAGGGGAATTACCGGGCCTGCAAAGGTCAGAATGACCTGGTAATTCCCCTTTCGCAGAACCCAGAGTCGGACCCGAGTTTGCGGGTAGCCATACCGGTATGAATGGCATGGCTACCTCCAACCTCGTAATGAGGCCAATGTGTTTTTGTAGCACCCTATTCAGACCACTTCCCTTCTGCATTTTAGGATTATAATGGTTTTATAGAACATAAATAATTTCATTTTGGGAATTTTCATAATCACTTTGGAATAATCGTTTTCAGTTTCTTTTGTTGGATCAGCATGTACCTCAGCAGATTGGAAATCTCCAAGTCAGATAGGCCCCTTCCAATAATCTTCCTTGAACTTAGAACTGCCTCAGGTTCCTCTTCTCTGCCTGGAACACAAATCCTTCCTTCAGAAGCCCATATGGAATCCCAGTTCTTCAGTTGGTCTCTCTGATTAATCCATCCCTTTGGAATGTGTGTTCTTGCTTTTTATAATCTGCAATATTCCCATGCTTATGTCTCACTATTTGATTGGTGAAATATTTTCATTGGGGTGCCTCATAGTTAGATGCTCCTATAGAATACAACCCCCAATCTTCATTGGTTAATTATAATTTCTGCTTGTGAGAAGAAAAAACTGGGGGACCAATTGGCTTTTAATACTTTTAAATGCAAAATCATAACATGGGCATATTAAGTTATGAATATTAATAATTTTAAGAATATTTAAAAACATAGGTAATTGTTATTTGATTTGAGTGAATAGGAGAAATACTCATCTTTAAAACACATGTTTAGTCTTTCTAACTGGTATGGTTATAGTTTTATAAGCAAAATCCATTTTGAATGCAAGTGCAACAATAATTTATATGGCCCATTATTTCTTAAACAGTATTCTAACTTTGAAATTAATTTCCTTGGATAATGAAACCAATGCTAGCATGCCACACAGCCAATAATTAAAGTGGACTGGCTGTCACATGACCCCCTTTGTTTTGGTTTCCATTACGCTGTAACTGATCTGCATCATTACCTTTTAATAATGTCAAAAGTGATAAATGAATAGCAATAAAGTCTGTCTGAAACTATGACTTAGGAGAGCAGAGTGGGTTATCATGGGGACTGCCCTGGTGGTTATCAGCAAGCATACCATGAATTTTAATGGGTGTATTTTCAAGTATTATATCCTTAAACTAGGTTTCTATTGTAGTGGCTTAGTCCAGATGGCCCTTTGTTTCTGGTGGGCCTAATGGATTTTTCATGATCATAGGCAAGCACGGGTTGTACATTCCACATGGTCAAGGCAAGTCTAATGGTAGTCTTAGCCTACCCCACATGAGAACTTGTAGGCAGGGCAGAAATGAAAAAGTGAGTTTGTCACTGTTTTCACTGGAAAACTAACCAGCATTACCCCAAGATAACTCGGAGCATCTTGTGTGTTTTGTATACCTGAAAGGTCTATTCACTTCTATTGTAATGTCAATTTGTAAGCCATTACAAAACACTCTGGCGTGCATTTATAGGCCCCAAACAGAAGTCCCTTTCACATAAATACCAAGATTTTAAACACTGAAAAAAACAGCCTGGCATTTGTTTTGTTTTTCAGGTTAAAGAGCCATGTGGAAAGGGGCTTACCTGTCATTACCAATGGATAAGCAGCATTTTAATTTACAAAAGGAGGAATCAAAAATCCCTGTCACATGGAAAACATCATTTTTAAAAACTGAAAACAAAATCGGCCTGCACATATGTGTGCAAATAAAAAGTTTTTGGAAAATATAAAAGTGAAATAAATATCACTGCGCACAGAAAAATTTCAGGAAAACAAAACATGATGTGTGGGTTGACAAAGAGCAATGTATATTATGTTTCACCCTAAAAACTCCAGTGACATTTGAAGAGCCACTTTGTCTACATGAGAAAATGTCAGCCCAAGGCAGACCCTTTTGCTGGCTGTGGGCAAACCCTCACAAGGATATCTCCCAATTCCAGCCTGAATGTCACATCTGCGATCTAATGACCAACCGCAATAAAAATGTCCTGCTAAAGGCTTCGAAATTCAGTGTTCTCCAGACCTGTTGGCTCTGAAAGCATTGACTCCAAGAAAAGTTACTGCTCGGCTGGACCATGACTAAAATGTGTGAAAATGGGGGCACCTACTTCAAAGAGCAAGCTTCCAACACAAAGGAGACTGTTAAAGGCACAGGCTGACCCAGTGAAAACAAATGGCCATATGGCAGAAAATGGCCATTTGTCCCACATGAAGACTCACATTTTATTTAAAAGGACTATTATCATTTAGGCCTTTTTCTCAGCCATCATAAGGCAAATGTATTTCATCTGTGTACCATTTTTAATGTAATTTCAAAGCAATTTGGGGGATATAAAATTCATCTTCCTGTGACTCTGGCCCGTTAAACTAGGTTTCTGGCTGATCTGAACATGTTCCAAATGTGAGAGTTGGTGAACGGGTTAACAATGAAATTAGGGATATGCTTAATAACTTATATCTTCATGACTGTTGTATTTTTTATGGAAATGGCAGAAATGTGCCACATGGCTATGCTACATCGTATGGATTTGGTGGTTGGCTTATCTAATTCTCCATGATTAGCAGAATCAGAAAATGTTTAGTATGGCATTTGCTAGTAAAATTATGAAGTTGGGATACATAACTAGTTTTTGCCAAAAAGTTGAAAGGAGAACAACGGGGCGATTACAAATGGCAATTGCCATATGTTGCTCCAGACCCCTAAACCAATCCTCAATTGGAGGCTGGCTTTGGAGGAGAGAGAAGGGTAACTGTCCAATCCTAGTGGAAGGAATTATTGCAGGGTCCCTCCACAAGATTGTAAAATTGGTGATGTCATCGCTGCTATATATGGTGGACTGAACTAGGACAGAGACCCAGAAAAAAGGAGACCCAGAAAAAAAGGAGAAAGACAGAAGGTCAGAGAGGACAGACAGACCATTAGGAAGGCTGAAACTTACCATCTGACAGCTGTAAGGAGACACCAGAGGAGATTGCTGAGAGCGCATCTCTGTGGAGTGGTCTATTCCTAGGAAGGCACCAAAGCTGACTGGATCCTATGGTGGAGAGCGAGAGGCCATCTTTGAGAGTGGAGTGACCAGACCGCTGCCCTATCTTTCCTGAGGGTCCTGAGATGCAGCTGGCTTTCATGAACCTTAAATAGAGGCTTGCTATGTAAGTAGAACTGAGCCCTGGGAAACTAAAAGCTTGGGGAGTCTGCTTGCCTTTGATCCTTTCCCTTTATAGTGGGTGGGGTGGCAAAACTGTGTAGATCTTTAGCCTATGTAACCAAAAATATTAATGTAATTAGGTCCCCATCTGGTTGAACACTACGGGGTGAATTTTGTAAAAATTCAAAATTGGTAAAGCTCGCGTCCCAGTGTGCGCTGAAAACTATAGCCTATAATTTAATTGGGTAATCCTTGTTGTCTAGCTGACCCCAACTTCTTTAAGGAAGAGGAGTGTCTTTGTTTTTAAATCAGCCCAACCTTTGTATCCACCTTCCCTAGCATAGGCCTTTCTGTCAGGGGGGGTCTGAAATCCAAATTTCCCACATCATTCCAATGTTTCTGTCTGACTTCTCAACTTAGCCTAAAGCATGGGGGTTGGGGAATCTGAAAAACAAACCGATAAATCACCCTGTGTTTATTTTAAACCAAAAGTGTGGCCGAAATTATAATATTTCCATGTGTATTTTTACCAATATTGAAATCCTACTGCTACCCTTTTAAGCCTGCAGGAAAATCAAAATCGCACAACATTACATGAGTGCCTTTGTTATTGATCAGTGTAATTATGTTGTTCAGTGAAATTTGCAGAAAGTAAGAATTGTCTATGTTCTTTTTAACTCACTTTTGTGATTTATTTATGCTGAGAGAAGTTGATTATGTTGTGCCATGGATAAAGTGGTGTTTTAGGCATTTCTGTACTAGTTTGTATTACTTGTAATTTAAATAAATACCAATACATTCCTATACACTGGCCTGGTTCTTGGTTCATTGTTAGCTCAGGGGAGAGGGATGCAAGGGGCATGATGTGTCTGAGATAGGACTAAAAAATCATCTGTTAAACTGTTTTTGTTGCATAACCACATGAGCGGAGCAGGAATGAACTCTCCGTGTTGAGGGTGGCTTCTCAATAAACCGTTACAACACCATGCTTTGCCATGTACATAATAAGGTATATGTAACCCTGGACGAATCCACAATTGACAGTTTAAATAAAATGTCATCTTTTAAACTCATTTTTTCCAAAGCATGTTTTGCATTTCCTGCTAATTCAGATGCATGATTTACAGGAGATAGGGTGATTATTGATGAAAGAGAATGCAGCTCTGCTCATCAATGGCCGTTCTTGTTTGTAGATTCCAATGTATATTCTGTTTACTGTAACCAAGGTACTGTTTTTCCTAACTAGAAAGTTCCTGTCACTTCTCGAAGCAAGTCACTGCCTGCAACCCACAGGTGCATACTTTTTGCGGTAATTGAAAGAAATATATATACATGTGAAGGAAAACATTGTTCCGGTCACCCTTCACTTTAAATTTAGACAGTATCCATGTCTCACATTAGGTGAGTTCCATTGCATTGGGAAAAACCTATTCACTTGCTTTATTGGTAAAATGCTCCTCCATACCACTGAATCACATATGTCACACTTGTAGAAACAATGCAGTTTTCCAATGCCTTTTGCTTTAGTTGATTGTTTTTGGGTCCCATTTATGGTGACCGTGTCCTTCAGTGTTGGCTGTGATTGCCCCACTACGAAGAATGTTTTGTTTTATGGCAGAGCTTTAAGTGGGCTGAGGCGGCACCCCGGTAGTCTGCAAAAAATGCTACTGATCAGGAGAGCGGACAGGGCTGTGGTGATTTCTCCTGTGCACCTCGGTCAATATCGTCAATGAGTGTCAGAAGTCTGTAAGTATTCCCAAGGAGACTTACGAGAAGACTAAGCGTGTGGATTTAGGGAAATGAGAAGTTGTCCTCTACTTATGTAGGACAGGCCAAGCTGAGGCTGTACAAATGAGTATGCATAGTTTTCAGACTGTTTACAGTTAAGTTAACTGTTGACACAAATTAAATGAGCACCAAACCCGGAGTGCTTTACTTTACCATACGGTTTGCATGCTTCAATCACTATTACAGACATATCTGTCAGTCATACAAATCTGTGGTCAATCTTATGTTCCCAAAGGGCTCTTTGATTTAATGCAGAGTAGCCTGGAACCCACATTGATGCTATTTAACCTCTTCCTCATCAGTGATTTATTGACAGAACAGATCATTGTGCTTTAGGCCATGCCCAGCACCTAGGTCACATCCCCCTTGTTTGAGACTACTAACCCACGATTTATGGCGAATTTAAAGCACTACTTTATGGGTGACCTTGGTACATGTGTATGCTTTAGGGATGGACATGGCACATTGTCTTTCTCATCATTATGGAGTGTCAGCCCCCTCACCTTTGTGAATGATCATGAGTCGGATGTCTTCCCTGCTCCCAACCAGCCCTTGGTTACCATTGCAACAAAGTATCTGTGTGACAAAGGTATCGGGCATCTGGAAATAAAGTAACACATCCAACACCGTGTATCCATAGCTGGTTAACCTATCGCATTTGTTTTCCATCGGCTGCTGCACCCAATAATAAAGGGATACATTGTGCATTCCATAACCAGCTGTTTCTAAGAGTGTCATGAAATAATGGTATTACCTGTTTTTAAAGAAAGTACTCAACATTATTAGATTTTTCATCCTTGTTTTTAATGTTTATATATAGCCACGGTGTAACAGTCTGTTAGTTTTAATTGCATTTGGTTTTAGCAGAAGCTATTATCCTTAAAAATGCTTCGCTTTGCACACCTTCTCCCAGAATTGTTTGCGTTTTTCTCGGATCCTTGCTCTTAAAATGAGGTTTAGGCCTCTCATTAATAGCCCCAGAACCAGTGTTCGAAGTGTACGAAAAGAAGTAGTGGAACTATGTTCCCTGCTGGACTGCCCCACCCCCACAAGCCCCATCCCGGCGCCCCCTGCCACACACAATCCAACCCCCCTAACATACCTGCTATTTATGGTAAAGTGCAGTGCCCTGAAGGGCAAGCTTCAACTTCTTCCTACACTTTTATTTGAAAACTAAACCATTCCAGAATGGTTTCTTTTTCAAATAAAAGTATAGGAACAGTGAAACTTAAAAATAAAAAGTATGGGAGCACAGCTCCCGGCTGCTCCCACCCACTCCGACCTCTGCCCAGAACAGCTTCTGGGGCAAAATGATTGCCCTGCCTTCATAAGCGCTCATGCCCAGCCGTCATCAGGGACAGACGGCGCTGCTGCATGGGGTCCGCTGTCCTGCACCACCTGTTTTCCATAGTGTGGGGGTGGAAACCACCCAACCTAGAGGCTCCAGCTACCCATGGTCTCGGATGCCCATGCACCACCCTCAAATAAGACTTACCTGGTCTCTCTTTTCCGGAGCGTCATCTGTGAGAAACCACTCTCCTGTGAGAAGCTGTACATCATCCTCTGTATGAGACCACACTTCCTTTATTGTGGGAGGCCATGCTTGCCTCCCTGTGTGAGACCGCACTTCCTTTATTGTGGGAGACCATGCTTCCCTCTCTGTGTGAGACCACACGTCCTTTATTGTGGGAGACCATGCTTCCCTCTCTGTGTGAGACCGCACTTCCTTTATTGTGGGAGACCATGCTTCCCTCTCTGTGTGAGACCACACGTCCTTTATTGTGGGAGACCATGCTTCCCTCTCTGTGTGAGACCGCACTTCCTTTATTGTGGGAGACCATGCTTCCCTCTCTGTGTGAGACCGCACGTCAGTTATTGTGGGAGACCATGCTTTCCTCTCTGTGTGAGACCGCACTTCCTTTATTGTGGGAGACCATGCTTCCCTCTCTGTGTGAGGCCTCTCTGTGTGAGACCGCACTTCCTTTATTGTGGGAGACCATGCTTCCCTCTCTGTGTGAGACCGCACGTCCTTTATTGTGGGAGACCATGCTTTCCTCTCTGTGTCAGACCGCACTTCCTTTATTGTGGGAGACCAAGCTTCCCTCTCTGTGTGAGACCGCACTTACTTTATTGTGGGAGGCCATGCTTGCCTCTCTGTGTGAGGCCTCTCTGTGTGAGACCGCACTTCCTTTATTGTGGGAGACCATGCTTCCCTCTCTGTGTGAGACCGCACGTCCTTTATTGTGGGAGACCATGCTTTCCTCTCTGTGTGAGACCACACTGCCTTCTCTGTGTGAGACATTCCGAGGCTTCCTTCTATCACCTTGGACAGCTCTCCCATTGGTATTAGATGGGTGTGGGGATGCCAACATAACATGGGAAGTGCTACATGGACCAGGTATATGGGGGTTAACCGGAGCTCCCAACCTCTCCATGCCCTGCTTCCTTCCACCAGGGTTTGATGTGTCACAGCCTCTACGTCATAGCCAGGGAGTTAGGCTAAGAACGGTCTTCTTTCACATACATGCACTCTAAAATGGTGTCCCTTCACCCACTCTCTTCACATACTGCATAACGCTGTGACCCAAAGTCTGATTGGCAGCAGTAATTACCCGCAGAAAGATTATCCCAAAGAGCCATCGCTCAATATGGTGATCCTCTGCACAGTATTTCCCAAATATACACTCGGACCAGGGCAAGTTTTCACTTGGTAACAGCCACATCCCAAAACACTGGGGGTGGGAAAGATGTTCCTAACATGGCTGAGGAAGGCCAAACCAGTGCCTACAAGCAAGAACTTGACAGGTTCTGCTGCCTTCACAAAGGAAGCAAAACATACTGCTTGGATTGAGTAGCAATCCCCTTCACGCTCACTGAGGCGGGAGAGACTCCCTTGCCTAACTTGGATGTATGACATTGCTCCTGCTGCCTGACTTCAATATGGTGGAGCCACAGTTTCAGCCTTATCACTCCAACACAGGCCATTATAAAAACAAATTAAGAGCAGGAGCTGTGAATCTGAAACATGGGAAATCCTTAAAGCATTGGAAGTCCCTGATTTCTAGGAAAAGGGAATAACCAATCACTGAACAGGGTGGGTTTGAAAGAGAAGGGGGATACGAGTGAAGAATCAAAGTAGTCAGTCGTCATATAAAAGGTCATCAGGTCCGGTAGAAAGTTGCACTGGGCATGCTCGCATCCTGGAGGGAGAGGGAAGAGGGGAGTGACTAGGAGACAGCAGACCCCAGAGGAGGCCAGACATCTTGGAGAAAGCCAAGTGAATACAGGGTGCTATATCTCAGACCCTGCCTGAACCAGAGGAAGAGACACCAGCAAGTCTGCTGAAAACTATATCTCAGACACTGGCAGGTGCTGGGCACAGAGGCAGAAAGACACGAGCCATGAGGGGCCAAACTTGCATACCCATGATAGGAATACCCCTCCAGACACTGTTGAAAGTGACCAAGCCCAAGGAGGCAACCCCTTTTATGTTGTAGACCAACCCCTTGACCAGATAGATGAGTAGTCTGCAAACTTTGGTTCTCCAGATGTTTTGGACTACAATTCCCATCAGGCATACCCAACATGGTTGGTGGCGAAGGATCATGAGAGCTGCAAAGTACTGCCTAACTGTCAGGAGGTTGGTCCGGAATCTCACGCTGTCATCGCTCTTCTCTGGGTCTGCTGCAACTGCCCCCGCTCCCCACCCACTGCCGCCCCCTCGTCAGAGAAAGCCTTCATAAATCGGGTCACAGAATATTGCTATGCTGCAAATCCCCACTGGGGCATTTCAAACATTTAACACCTCTTTGTTAATGTTTTGATGATCAGATCTGGGCTGGAGGGTGACACATTTGCTATTTTGCAGCACATGCTCTAATGAAGCACCAGTTAAATATCCAATTCCATGCCTTATTTTAAGACAAAAAGTTACACTGTCTTGCATTTCCATTGTGTGTTTTTATATGGCACAGAAAGAAGGGCTTGCATTTGTGTAGAAATTAGGATGGGATAAAGGCAGAGTTTATAGTACTTCTTGGTGCTGCGAGGTGTGCACGCGCTGCAGAAATCTGAGTTTTTGATTTTCAAATTTAGGCCTGTAGTCTAAAACATCTGGAGATCCGCAGGTGTCAGACCCATGCCACAGACATTGATATAAACCCATTCACATGGGCGCACTGGAGCCAAGGGGCATGTCAGGTGCTATGCCCTAGAGACTGACCAATAGATTTGAGAACCTGAGGGAGACTAGTCTCCCTGTTAGGTTAGCAACCCCCAACGCCGACTTCATCCCTTCCTAGCACTGTTTGGTTAGATTTTTCTCTGGGGAGAATATCCTTTTTTTGTTGTTAAATATCCCCTTTTCTGCTAAGAGCTTAGCCCAAACCCATCTTGACAGAGTTAATCATTGAAATGCTCCATCCTATCTAATACCATGCTTCATTGGGAAACCTCATGTCGTCCTCTGGTCCGTCACACTTCATCCACTGCGTGAGACCACGCTTCACCCATGTAGTAACATACTTTCTCTTGCGTCTGACCACACGTCGCCCTCTGTGCGAGACCACACTTTACCCATGCAATAACATACTCTCTCCTCTGTGTGAGACCACCTGTTAGGCCTGCCGTATGCACTGCTCACGCATACACCGAAATAACGACACAGAGCCTGGGGTCCTGTCAACTTTCTTTATTCTCTCTCTCACACTTTCTGCCCTCTCCTCCTCTGCCCCTCCCCTTCCGTCTTTCTCCCGCTCCCTTCGCCTTGGTCCTCTTAAAGGGGCCATGTCCCTTTTCCCTATACAACACCTCCCCCGTGCTTAACACGAAAGCCCAATTACATCTGTTCGATGAGTCTAACTGCCTTCTTTATTGTCCGAGGGGGTCCCCCTGGTGATTCGCGGCTCTCGCCAGTCGATTCCACTGGGGGCTCTGTTTCTTCTTCTTCGCTGTGGTCCTCAGTGGGTGTTCCTTGTGCCTCGGGTTCCTCTAAATACAGTTTCTTGAAGAATGAGGAGTTTCGGGAAATGTCTCCTAGGTCCCCAGTCGCTGTGACCATGGGTCCCTTGATGGCCGTGATTAGGCGCGGCTCAGGACTGTACCGGGTGTCTGTTTTCTTGCGCTGCTTTTGTCGCACGAGGACAGTTTGCCCGACCTCTAGCTGTTGTTCCTTCGCTCTCCTTCTCGTGTCCGCCCATTGCTTTGCTTTCCTCTTCTTTTCGGCGTCCCGCTCTCTGATGGCTAGGTCTTCCTCGGGTGTATAATCTTCCCATCGGGGAATGCGTGTTCGGGGTTGGTACCTCACCATGAGCTCGGCTGGTGGTTTTCCTGTCGCGTCATGTTGGGTATTCCGATAGCCCCGGAGCATGCTGCAGATGGCCTTCGGATGTGGCGTCTGCTCTGCCACTGCCTTTTGTCTTGTCAGTTTGATTGTACCCATAAATCGTTCCACCATCCCATTGGCTTGGGGCCACAGCGGGGTGATCTTTTGGTGGTGGAATCCCAGGTGGTTTGCAAAGTTTGCGAATTCCCTTCCTTGGAATGGAGATCCGTTGTCGGTTTTGACAACATTGGGGATGCTCCATTCGCTGAACAGTTCATCCACTATGGGTGCGGTTTCCTCGAAAGATGTCGACCTCGTTTGTTCGACAAAGGGAAATCTTGAATACTCATCTGTTATTACTATTATTACAGCCGGTCAAGTGGCACAGCGAGTAGAGCGCTCGCATCCCGGCGGGGCCAAACTCCGCCTTGGGTAATAATAAGCAGCGCTCAGATACCTGAGGGTTCGTAGCGCTATATAAGTGCCAAATTATTATTATTATTATTATTTAGTAGATAGCCCCCTTCTTCTAGGGGTCCGTAGAAGTCCATTGCAACTCTTTGCCACGGTCTTGTCGGGAGCGTTGTTAGCTGCAGAGGGTTTGGGTTCGGTCCTTGCGCTGCTAGTTGGCAGGGTCTGCAGTGCTTAAGCATATCTTCTACTATCACATCCATGAATGGGAACCAGACGTAGTTCTGGAGGAATCGTTTGGTGTTCTCTATGCCCCTGTGGCCTTCGTGAGCTAGGGTTGCTAGGGCCTTTCTCAGGTCTCTGGGTGCTACTAATCTCTTCCCCCGTAACAGGAGTCCTTGGTCGGTTGCTATGAGTTCTTCGTGTATCTTGGATAGCCGGTCGAGTTCTTTCTGGTCTACCTCCTCCATTTCCGTTTTTCTTGTTCGGTGCTCTCTCCATTTGTTGGAGCGGGTGAGGGAGATCGCGGCTCTGATTGTCGGGTCTGCTTTGCTCCTTTCCTCAAATGTTGTTAAGGAGATGGTGGGTGGCGTGGCGTTTGCTGACAGGTATGAGATGTATTCAGCGGCTTCATGTTCTAGTGTGTTTTTTTCGTCCCTTAGGGGATGCCTGGATAAGTAGTCCGCTGGATTGGCACCTCCCCCTGGTTTGTGGATGATGGAGTAATCGTACTCTTGGAGTCTAATCCCCCACAGTTCAATGCGGGGCGGCATTTTCGTCCTGGGGTTTCCAAAGATTGACAGCAGGGCTTGGTGGTCCGTGACCAGAGTGAAGTTTCGACCAATGATGAAATGGTGGTACTTTTCACATGCCCATACAGCGGCTAGGCTCTCTCTCTCCGCTTGAGAGTACGCTTTTTCAGTGTGTGACAGGGCACGACTGGCATATGCGACTATTGCGTGATGAGTACTGTCCGAGGGGTCGGCCTGGGCTAGGATGGCTCCTAGTCCCACCGGGCTCACATCGACCGTAATAATGGTATGCCAGTCTGGGCGAAAGTATGCCAGTTGACGGTTATTGGAGAGGCCTTCCTTGATTGCCATGAACGCTTTCTGGCAAGGTGCGTCCCAGGTGAATGGTGTGTTTTTCTTTAGGAGGTTGCGGAGCGGGTCAGTTGTTGAGGCATAGTTCGGTAGATAGCGCGCGCAGTATCCTGCCATTCCCAACAGGGAGCGTAGCTCAGTAGCAGATGTAGGTGCTCTGAGTTCGGTTATTGCTTTTATTTTGTCCGGGTCGGCTGTTATGCCCTTGTTCGAGAAAGTGTGTCCGAAGAATTTTAAGCTTGTTTTGTTAATGTCGCACTTGGGTTCATTGAGGGTCAGTCCCGCGTCCTGTAGGATGGAGCAGACAGTTCTAAGGGCTTTGTCGTGCTGGTCCTGATCTCTCCCAAATATCAAGATGTCATCCCTATAGTTTAGTTCATTCATTTCCGATGCTATGAGCCGTATGATGGTCTCTTGAAAGATCTCTGCGGCTGATGATATGCCAAAATTTAACCTTTTGTATCGGAATAGCCCGTCGTGCGTTGCAAACGTAGTGATGGGCCGTGACTCTGGATCCAGGACAAGTTGATGATATCCTTGGTTGAGGTCAAGCTTCGAGAAGAATCTGGCTTGGTTGAGCCTGATCAGCATGTCTTCTAAGCTCGGGCCCGGGTGCCTTTCCCTTTGGATAGCGGTGTTTGGGATGCGCATGTCAACGCATATGCGAAGACGGCCGTTATCTTTGGGGACAATGACTATTGGCGATACCCACGGTGTTGGACCATCTGCTTTCTCTATGATATCGTTGGAGAGAAGAAGTTGTATTTCCTTTGATACTCGTTCTTGAAGGTGGCAACCCACTTTGCGCGGGTGTTGTGGGACCGTTCTGACGTTGGTGTCAATGTGCAGCTTGATGCATGAGTCTTTTAACATGCCCACCCCTTCGAATAGCCTGGGGAATTGGCGTTTGAGGTCTTCTTTCGATAGGGGCTTGTCTGTTATTGATCTGATGAGTCCGTGGGGCAGTGGTAGCCCTTCTATTTCTTCTGACGGGTCGTAGCGTAGGTCAATTAGCACGAGGGCCTTAGCTGTTCGGTAGCTGAGGAGGCAGCGGTTGACGGATGGGCTCCTCACGACGTGTATGGTGGCTGGTATTGTGATGTTTCTGTGCCGTAGGTTGCATTGGAATTTCCCTTTAGACGACATGGGCTGTGTCGCTCCCCATTGAAAAATGTGTGTTCTGGATTCTTGTAGGGGGTATGACGACGCTATGTTGCTGTAGATGTCTTCATTCATGACATTTACTGTCGCTCCTGTGTCAATGATGAATCTGTTTCTGATGTTGCCCAGTTGGACCGTTACTCTGGGGGCCGACGTGTCTTCATCTTCCACACTGAGGAGACATACGTACTCTCTGTCGTAGCCATCTTGCAGGTATTGAGTGTGGTCATTCTCTCCTGGGTGATGCTGGGGGGGGAAGTTGAGGTATGGGTCTCTGTCTTGCTCATATAAACTTGTGGTCTCTCCCCTGTGGGTCACTTCATACTCCACGTTTTGCATGATGTTACTCCTGTGTGTGTCATATAGTTCATGATCTTTTTTGTCTGGCTCGATCTGGAGGCCTTCAAGGGCTCTTATAGTGTTTGGCCGTGTTTCTGTCCGTCTGGCGCCGTTGGTCTGTGTGGGCTTCCATCGTGCGAGCGACGGGTCTCGGGCGTGATGATCCTCCTTCCGGTAGTAGTTCTTTACACATCACCTGGAAGTGATTTTCCATGCTGCATCTCATGCAGCGTTGGCCGATGGCCGGGCAGGGACCTCTGTGTGGTTATTCGAAACCACATCGATAACATTGGCGGTCACTTTGTGTCCGTTGCAATGGGTACCTCGTGTTCAACCTTATTTGTTGTGCTGTGTTACGGGCATAGGAATGTATTGCTGCTATTACCTCACCCTTCTTGGGGTTTTCGATAGCCGCTGCTTGGATGTCCACTCTCTCGTAGACTCTGGCTAGGTCTAATACTTCCTTCAGGGATAAGGGCTTCTTTAGGAGGTGTTTCCGGAACATCGACGATACACAGCCTTCTATTATACGCAGCCTGATGGCTTCCTCATCATTAAAGTTGGCGAAGTCACACTTCGATATTTTCCTCTGAAGGCAAATGACAAATTCTCCCATTGACTCGTGGGGTAGTTGACTGCATTGATTGAACGTATATCTCTCATAGTCGCGATTGGGTGAGATGACAATTTTGTCATTGATGGCTTGTCGTAATTTTGCATATGTTGAACGGTCCTGTAGCGGGATCGTGCGTATGATGTTCTTAATTTCTCTGCCAGCTACATTTGCGAAGATGCTTAGTATGTTGGGTGGTTGTTGCGTTCCTATGGCACCTACAAAATCCGCAAATTCTTCCATCCACTCTTCCCATCGTTGGCACTGGTCATGTTGTGGGTTTAGAGTGAACGGCGCGGGTCTCCTCATTAGGCTGGCGTATGAGGATGGTACCTCTAGTGATGCAGGCTGTGTATTGGGGTCCGCAGCGTCTGAAGCCGACATGATGGTGTCTCTAACGTTCCTTTTATTGGTTGGTAGCACTTGGGTGCATGTGGTGGTTACTTACGGCGTTATGGTCCTTTTTGTACCTTTACCACTTGGGTGCAGGTTTCCTTTTCCTGCGTGGTGTGGTGATCGTCCTTTCTTCGATTGGTTTCCTTTCTTTTTTTTTTTTTGAAGGTGTCACGTGGGAAGACATGGGATTGTTTTGTGGGATCCTCTTTGTGTAAGTTGCGGTTTCTGCGTATGGACTGTAAATGTCACATGGGGAGGCACGGGGTTCTTTTGCGGTAGCCCCTTTGTCTGAATTACGGTTGCCGCGTGTTAACTGCAGATGTCACGTGGGAAGACACAGGTTTTTTTTTTCTGTGGGGGCTTCTCTGTGTGGGTTGCGGTTTCCGCGTGTCACCTGTAAATGTCACATGGGGAGACACGGGGTTCTTCTTCTCCCGTCGTATGTGAGTGTCACGTGTGGGGGGGGCACGGGTTCCTTTCCCGAGGTGCGGTCTTTCCCGACTGCTTTAGCCTGTCACCGTCGGGAGACGCGAGGCTCCTTTCCCCCTCTCCTTACTTCACGTGGTCGTCACGGTGCCAGTCTCCACGTCGGACTGGGTTCTTCACTCCCGGGCGCACGGGCCCGCACTGGTCCTCCGACGCTCTTCTCCTCTCCTGGGCGCAAGGGCCCGCTCTGGTCCTCCGACGCTCTTCTTTCCTCCCGGGCGCACGGGCCCGCTCTGGTCCTCCGGCGCTCTTCCCTTTCTTCTTCGGTCCTCCGGCGTTGCCCCTTCGAGGTGCGCAGACTTCTTCTGTGCGGGCGCACGGGCCCCCGGTCGATGGCGGGCACACGGGCCACACCTTCTCAAAGCACATGGGCCTTTAATCAGCTATGGGCACACGGGCCCTCCGTACGGCCCTCTCCTTCTCGGGGCGCACAGGCCTCCGGCTGCAGGGCACACGGGCCGCTGCAGGACTGCTGGGCACACGGGCCCTTCTCACACAGGTCTCCTCTTCTCGAGGTGCTTGCAGGGCACACGGGCCACTGCTGGGCACCAGGTGTACGGGGCCGCCTCCAACTGCCGGGCACACGGGCCCTCCACGCACAGGCCTCACCTCGCACGGGCCTAAATTGCCAGCCACACAGGCCCTCCTCAATTGCTGGGCTCACCGCCCTCCAGTTGCTGCTGCCGGCACGCGAGTTTCCGCATCGGCTTTGTCGCCAGTGTTAGGCCTGCCGTATGCACTGCTCACGCATACATCGAAATAACGACACGGAGCCTGGGGTCCTGTCAACTTTCTTTATTCTCTCTCTCACACTTTCTGCCCTCTCCTCCTCTGCCCCTCCCCTTCCGTCTTTCTCCCGCTCCCTTCGCCTTGGTCCTCTTAAAGGGGCCATGTCCCTTTTCCCTATACAACACCACCCAAAACCTATATCATAACATACTCTCGTCTCTTTGTGAGACCACACTTTACCCATATAATGAGACACATTGGGCCTCATTATGAGTCTGGCGGTAGCCATGTAGAATTTACCAGTACCCGGCAATGGGGACTTACCGGGGCATTACAACCCCGGCGGACCCGGTAAATCCCCATTACTGGGTGCTGGTAATTATTACTCCCCATTCCCATTTGAGTCCTGTTAGACTCAATGGGAATAGGGAGGCCGGATGCACCGGCACCATTCATGAATGGTGCCGGTGCATCCGTCGAGGTCTGCTTGTGGGTGCCGTTACACCTGCCAGGTCAGACCTGGTGGGCGGAAAGGCACCCACGAGCAGAACTCATAGTTTGCTGTTCCGGTAACAACGGTACCGCCAAGCTTACTGGTACCGTTGATACCAGATCGGCAAGCTTGTAATGAGGCCCACTCTCCTCTGTATGAGACCACACAAAACCCATATCATATCATACTCTCGTAGCGAGGCTCAACCCCTTCCCTGGTGCAAACAGCTAATTTCAGAGGGCAATTCTCAGATGGAATTCGAAACAACCTAAAGGTGTTATAGGTGTTATAAATTTATAGGTGGATAACAATGCATGACTTCTCAGCAGCAGTCACCTTAGCTGCTGTGTTACCTTGCAGCTTTCTGCTTTGGGGCTGCCACTGAACTTTAAAGAATTCAACGTTGCATGTGGATACCAGATGCTGCTCAAAGTCACTGCATTAGCAACAGTGCAGTTCATGTAAATGGCTTAAAAGCCAATTTTATCTCCTGCAACACTGACAATGTGTGCATATTCATTTAGGAAGTACAGTCGGGAGCTGAAGTATGTAAGCATCTCTCCAGGGACAAAGGATGATTCCTGCCCTCGTTGTTTTGTTACAGAAGTAAGGGGGCAGTTGCCACCTTTGCCCCTTTAAACTCGGCGCAATTAAGAGGTTAAGGCCCCACTGCTCCTGTGCTTCGGCCACATATCTTCCTGGAACTGCCTCCCACCACATCTTCAGTCTATTATGAACCCCTTACAATCCAAACGTCATCTGAAGACCTTCTGGTTTCCCAGTTAAATGTTACACCAGCTTGGAGGCCAGAGGTTTCTGGTGTGGTAGGGTCTTGATGCCTCCTTTGAGTTGAGTAGTGCGCTCTACAAATGTCTAATCTGCCTATCGTGTGGTGGAATAGCTTACAGGAAACTCTGGAGATTTCCAGGTGGGCCTCTGCCCCTTGGGACCCTTTGTGTAGGTACCCTGGCGTTCTGCTCCTCTGACCACACTCCCACGTATCTTCAACCCTCTCTCCTTCACCCATACATTAATTTTTATGTTTGGCCAGTCCGGTCCATGATACCACATGGACAGTGTTTTATCCTTCACCTCCATCCTGAAGGCCATCCCAGCCACCTACGTCCAGTTCTCGTACCCTGTGGCCGAAACACTACAGTGTCGATCTATGACACAACTCTACCTCATACTTACCTGTACACACCAGTTGTTGTGATTTTTCTATGACAATACCCACAGACAAACTGAGGTCCTGGGCTGCTCTCACTCTTGTTTTGTGAACCTATGTTGATTGTGTATTCAAGAGACTTTGCACCACCAGAAGGCCAACACCCCCCACACTCGTGAGGGTGGTACCAAGCGGTACACCTAGAAAGCCAAATGTATAACTGTCCGCTTATCTGTTATTATGCAAATAAGTGATATATTGTATGTATCATTACTAAAATTTGGAGATTAAACCAATATATTCTGAATCTCCAACGTGTGGCTCTCCCATCCTGAACCTTTTTTTGAATGTACATTCACCCTCCTGGGCACATCAGGACCTAGCCAGACGCCCTGTATTATTTACCCATAGGTAGGTATCTGTCCTCTAACTATAAAACTGTACGCTTGTGTTCTTCGTGTATTTGAGTGCGTGTTTGTGTCCTGAAGTGCGGATGGCAACCGTGCTTCATGTCTAACGCTGCCAATAAGACTATCGACGTCAGCAACATGGATTCTTGGCGCTTTAATCAATACTGTCAATTGAGGTGTCTTTAGTTGCAGCCTGGGGCTCCTCGTCCACCCTGGGGTAGATTTGTACCACACCTGGCCTATAGGGCTAGCTGAGGGGGTATCCCTCGTCATACTTATCAATCATTGGAGCACTGGGAATTGGTCTGAAATAGTATGGGTGAGCACAGTATCTCCTGGCCTCCTTCTGTGTCATATATCTGATAGGAGAGGGAGGAGGGGGTCAAACTTCCCCATTCCTCTTCAGTCGCCACTCTGGTCGACCCGTCAACCACTTCCTTATGTGACAGTCCCTTTGCTCTGGGCTGCCATATTTTCGTTATTCCTCCAAGGTGTTCATAATAGTTTGTGTGGTCTTGGAACGACCAGTGCATGTAGCAGCACCCTTCTGCAGGGTTGCACCAAACCCGCTTCCCTGCATAGAACTTTTGGTCATGCAGATTATCCAGCTTCAGAGATCCTGCTAGAAATAGTTTGCAATGCGCAATCTTCGCTGAGCTTGCCTCGTATTGCAACAATCTCGTCCTTCCTTCCTCCTATCTTCACATCCATCAGGATCTGCATTCCAATAGCCTCTTCTGCTGTTTTCTTGCATTTTGCCATGCAGATCTTCATCCCACACACTGATACTGGTACCAGAACGAGGGCTCCTGCTATTATCTTCAGTCCGTCTGACAGTCATGATGGCATCCATGACCATATATATGCTAGCCAGCTTTTGGCCTTCCCTGTTCCTCGTGCTTCATCTTCTATTTTCGCATGCGTCTGTGCCAGCTGTGCTACTGCATCTAAGAGAGTTCCGTTATCTTTGTTGTTAGCTGGTATACATGTGCAACAGGAACTCCCTATCTTTGCGCAAACTCCTCCTTCCATAGCCGTGATGAGATTCAGAACTTATCTTTTTTTGGAGCACCACCAACCTTATTGCTCTGAGTTCTTCTTTTATGGCATTGAGCCCATTCACCGTAGAGTTAATCGCTATCATCAACTCCCAACGAGTGATCTGTAACGACTTGGCGTTTGTGTACGTCTCTGTCCCTGGTATTATTAATGCAAAAAAAATGTGTGTCCTGCTGAATAGCCTGTGTTCTACTGGGATCTCAACTAGTGCTGTTTCTCATGCCTCTGAGAAGGAATTCCCCCCTCTTTTCACTCTGCTCAATCCTCCCTGGTTCTAAGTCTTCTCTGCTTTGGCCGTTGGTCTCACCCCTACCTTTTCCTCCTTTAATTGTTTTTCATCTTCAGGTACTGATCGAGATTTACATCCTTCTTGGGTATGACTAAAAAGGCATGTTGAGTTGTACCAATGAGCAAACTCACCCCCCATTCAGGTGGAAGCGTTGAATGCGCCTTTGATCCACACGCCCAGTAGTGGTCCATCATTACCACTGTTCTTGCTCTCATTGCTGTAAATTGTTCAATTTTTTTGCATCCAACGTTCTCGCCAACTTCAAAATCACCATTTTTCTGATAGCACAGGGCTGGTGTCTTCAGAGGGATTGATAGCATTGGTCCAGCTTCTTTTTCTACCCATGCCAGCAATTTCGCGCCGGCATCTTATTCCTTCAGGCACTTGTTGTTCGCTTCCTGCACCTTGTTCACTGATGACTGGACCAGTGGCAGTGCCTTGCTTCCCACTACTCCATCCTGCCATCCATCATTAGGGTACACTCGTCCATACAATAATAATGTTGGCCTTTCCCAGCAGCCCGGGTCTCCTCCTATCTCTTTCACTCTTGTCCAGGGACATGGCACAGTTCCTTCAATGTGATAGTCTTTGTTTCTCCCTTCTCAGGTCCATCACTTATATACGGTATAATGTCTTTATGTAATTATCTTCGTATGGAAATGTTCCTTTGGACATCCATCTCAATGTTGCTGTCCTTCCTTGGAATCTTCATCGTGTTTGCACCATTGGAGATACATCAGGTACTGTGCTCTTGCTGCTGGTATTTCAGTTTCTATGAACGTTCTAGACCACTCATGGAATAGGGGATTAAAGAGCAGACATAACAGCTCTCCCGGGGGGTTGGCTCACCTACTTTTGTCATATGTTTTTACCACATGGTGTTAGACACTCAAGCAGTGTCAGTGAGATACATGTCTTCTTCCTTCATTTCTGTGTCAACACTGCGCTGAACTCTCCTTACCTAATCAGCAGTGTCTTCTCATCCACCTGACATGGTCGTCCCACCTGCTGGGGTTGGTGGAATGTTAGTAGAGGATACAGCGGTAGCAGTAGCAATAACATACAATTGCCAAAATATGAATCCCATCAAGCCACTGGGAATTACTACACACAACATAACAATAATGTTCTTTATTGTTCCCTTCATATCCACTTACGTTGCTTGATTCTTGCAGCCTTGTGATACAGTTGCCCGCCTGAAATGCGCAGAAAAGGCTTTACTTTGTTAGTTTTTGTCAGTCCCCTTAAGCCCTGTGTACCAAATAATCACTTATTGCAAAGGCAAATGTTTCCTCCCAGATCTTTCTTACTGAGGGGTCTCTCAATATGGCCAGCACTGGGGTCTCACCGTACTCAAGTTGTGGATAGGTTTGGGCCAAATACTCTACAAAGAGAAGGTAATATACTGCAGGGGATTGTGCTCTAAATCGTCGGGGTCTTCGCACATAATGTACAAACTATTTAGAAAGTTTCCTGTTGATGGGTGGAAGGTAACATCAGTGAAACAAACAATACAATCCCCACAACATTCACATAGACCCTGCATGTGCAGAAAGGAAAATAACAAACAGACAGTGTATCCCTAGTCGATTTGTACAAGTATTCCAGTTGCTACTTCTGCTGCTTGGGATTGTGTGACCATGAGGAGTCCGGGTCTCTCTAATTGGGTAAGGTCCGCACGCACTTGTAGTTCAGCGAGGTCCTGAATGGAGGCCCTGTCGGTCATGGAGACTCCCTTGCCAGGTGAGGCTACTGCTTGTAGGAGGTGATTCCATACAGATTTGCCTATTAGCATAACAGCGTGGTCTGCCACTGCCTCCACCACGTGGGCGCTAGTGAATCTAGGTGCCTCACAAAATTACACAGGAGAACAATATCTCCCACTTTCACAGAATGCTTTAGTTCATAGTCTTGTGGTGCATCGTCACAGTCAATCTCTTTGCCATCTTCTGGGCCCCCTGGATTCGTTGTATCTGGCCAGAGATAAAAGAAGCTCTAGCCACCAGAGAAGTAATGTAATCATACAAGTATTTCAGTGCCCTTGTGGGAGGAGCCAGGGGAAGATGCATATGCCGTCCTGTCACCACCTCATGGGGCATTATACGGTGGTCGGGCCCTGGCTTATTGAGCAATTCAAAAAAGGCTAAGGGAAAACAATGCAACCATTTTTTCTTGGTGCTTTGCTGAGTCTTTGCTATGCACTCCTTTCGGAGTCCATTCAGGCATTCACATACTCCATTTGCTTGTGGGTGGTACGCACAGGAAAATGTATGCTTAATGCCTAGCAGGGTTGTGATGTGTTGGAACAGTTTGTTGGTGAAGTGAGGGCTGTTGTCAGACCACAGGACCTCGCACATGCCCCACCTTGGGAAACCTCCCTAACCAGAAACTTTGCCGCTCTAAGGGCGTCAGCATGTGAACAGGGAACGGACTCGATCCACCTAGAGAATGGGCAAACAACCACTATCGTGTAGCGGTATCCTTGGAAAACTTGTATCATATCCACGTGGTACACATGGAGGTGCTGAAATGGGCCTTAAGGTTTTGGTAGGGCTACTTTGACAACTCTCAAAGTATGCCCTGCTGTAAACTGCTGCCAGGTCAAGCAGTTACTGACAAAATTAGTCACATGTTCATTTACATTTGAACAAAACCACGTTTCTCCAATGCATGTAGCAATGACCTCCTTCCCTGTGTGTGTTGGATAGTGCAATTGTGCTAATGCTGGCTTCAATTATGCTAGTGGCATGACCACTTTCCCAGTATTGTTCTGTCACCATAAGGCATCTGTCGTAGACATAGATCACCCTCTCCTTACCCATCGCTACTTTTCCTCCTGGGGTGCAACTCCCTGAAGCACCATGATTTGTGTCTCTGCTAGGGCATTGTAACCTTCCTTCATCACCATGTTCCTCACTCCTCCCTGGGCCTTTTGCCTCTTTTTCAGTTCCCACAATTGCCCAAAATATGCTGCACATTTTGCCTCATAATCTGCTGCTTCATTCCCTCTTGAGATAGGGTCTTCCTTTTTGGAATGAGCCTGGCACGTAACTAGTGCTAACTCTTTGGGATTTTCAATCACCTGGATCAATCTGCCCAATAATAGTGCATGCTGTACTGGGGTCCCGTCTGCTCTCCTGTACCCTCTCCTGACCCATTGCACCAGACCTGAGTGCAACGTCGATGTCACATAGGTGGAATCAGAATAAATTGTCACCTCTTTCTCTACACTATTTTGTAGTTCTTACAGGAGAGCCACTAGTTCTGCTGCTTGTGCTGAATAATGGGATGGTAGCAGCGCACTGATAACCACCTTACTTGTTCCGTCCTCCTTCAGCCTTACCACTGCAGTCCCAGTACATCTGATCCCATCCGTTTGATCAATTGTCGATGAACCATCAATGTACAGCATGTCGCCCAACTCGAGTGTGTCCTCCTCTACCTTGGGTGTCTCACTGAACATCTCTGTTCTTTGTGCAGTCGTGTGCCTAATCTCCTACCGGGAGAACGTCTGCCATAAATGTTGCTGGATTTACAGTCTTGCACCTTACTACCTTCAGTCCTGCATTCGATAATATCACCTCATACCCAGATGCTCTGTGTGTGGTGAATGTGCTCTTTGGCTTAAGCAGTATCACAAAGAGGGCATGCTCTACATATAAAGTGGTGGTGCACCCCATTATACTGCTGATGACATCTCCACAGTGAAGGCTGCAGCTGCCAAAGATTGTTCACATGGATAATGTCCTCTCATCACTGGTGCAAGTTTTCCACTGTAGTTAGCAATTGTCTTATTGCCCATGCTTGTCTTCAGTGTCAGTACCACCTTCATCATAACACTGTCAGTGAGTGAGAATAAGAAGAATATCTTTTTATATTTGTTTTGGTGACTGAGATCCATCAGTCATACTTTGGCGCTGACCTGGCTACATAGCAGATCACTGTGGGACCACAGCCAACGAACTCTACCCATCCGGGAACAGGTACTATCCAGTACTCTGGATACCTTGACTACTTTCACTACCAACCGGGACCACACATCATTTAAACTTGCCTTGAGAAAAACCCTAAGGTTGAAACACGTGTCGGCACTAGTGAAACCTAAGTAATTGCTGTTTTGGTATTCTTTGAAAGTCATAACCAATTTGAAATGCATGTCACAAAAGTGACAACCATTGTATGAAGCACATGACAAAAAATGAACCAATATCTATTGCAAACACTTACCAAGTGTGGAAATCAAAACTTATTAAATACCAAGTATCACCAGGTCAGTGCCAAAGTATGACAATTGGATCTCAGTCACCAAAACAAATATCCACGAACACTGGGGCAGCAGGAGCTGTGTCCTTCTGTGATCCCCATGTAGGCAGCAGGCCAATAACAGAGCAAGTTCATATAAGCGCCAGAGCAATCACAACAATAGCGCAAAGATCCACAGTTCCCATAAGCTCCAACCCTTCATCAGTAATATCTTTTTATAGTCTGGGATCCCTAACACTGGAGCAGTACTTATGGCTTCCTTCAGTTACTCAAACACCTCAGTCATCTCTGTGGTCCATGTCAGTGTCTTTGTTCCCCACTGTGCCTCTTTCAGAGCGCCCAGTAGGGGCCTCATGTATGTGCTGTAGTCAAAGACCCATGCTCTGCAGTAATTGCACAACCCTGAGAACTGTTGCATCTCCCTCATTGGCGTGGGCTGGGGTGTCTTGCGTATTGTCTCTGCTCTGCGTGGGGAAATCTGTCAGCCATCCTTAAATATCATCTGTCCAATGTACAGCATCTCCTTCTGGCAATAGTGTAATTTGGCCTTGTCCACTTTGTACCCTTTGTCAGCTAGCATTGATAGTGTCAGAGTGCACACAATAATGGAGAAGAGTAATCGACACTCTCCCCCGAACCACCGAAGCCGAATGAATCAACCCTCCACCCATGGTTGGCACAGGCGCCTGACTTGAGAACACAGGACACCACGTGGCAGCCAATGGGGGGAAGAGGGGTTAGGGAGAGGTTGTGGATAGGTGTGGGGGAAGTTAGGAAAACTGGATAGAGGTGTAGGGAAACCTAAGTTGGATGGGAAAGGGGGAGCACCAGGGAAAAACGCTCCTTAACTTCAACCTGCATACATATTAACCTGAATCTTGCAGTAACATGTACTTTTTCTGAACCAGCCCTACACAGACCTTAACACACCTTGATACGGGTGTACATGAAACAAACATACACATAGCAATAAGCTGAATGAACACATGACAATGGAAAGCTTTCCATGGATGAAGAAACAGAACACATGGCCCTTGGGGGAGCGTAGAAGCAACACCAAACACATCACAAAATCATGCCTCTCTCATAACGGATAAACCTTGTGGAGGTTCTAAACTGATCACCCCCTCTGTCCGATTGCAAATCACTGAAGACACCTTTCCCCTTCTCCATGCGTGCGAGTGAAAACACCCATACTCTCACACACGGTAAACCTTTAAGCGGAAAATGTTCGTTTGTTGTAGTTTTTCTTTTGCAAAGTCTAATGAGGCCCAGCAAGTTACAGTGAACACATTTTGTCAGCGTTCGTTTGAGTAAGAAAACACAGAGCATACGTCAGTAAGAAAAACACAGAGCGCAATTCAGTAAGAAAACACAGAGAGCACTTATCTGAGTTCCGAGAGGCCCCGCGGGACCTCTCGGAAGAAATGTAGACCGCCATGAACTGCTGCCGAATGACAGCATTCCCTCCCAGCTTCACATGGAACCTATGGTAGCCATCCTTAATCACCATCCATGCTTGGCAGTATTTCTTCCGCGTCCCGTTCCCGTCTCTCCGCTCATGCTGCACTTAGTCACAAAACTAAGCCACACCTGCGTGTGCGCCGTCGCTTCATTTATGCTGCCTCTCATCAATAGCAGCTGGCAACGCGCGCGCACAGAACTACAGGCTTTCACAGAACTACAGGTTTTCCCACAGCATGATGGGAATTGCAGTCGTGTTTCCTCTGCCGGCCCACTACTATACCCAAACCCTTCGGATGCCCTTCCTCCTAACAGTTAGCATGTGCACCAAGTCGCTCCTGCACTGATCTTCTGTCTCACTGCAAATCAAAATGTCATCTACATACTGTAAAACTGTGCTTTCTGTCTGTATGTTACTTAGATCCATCTGTATCAATCTGTTAAGGATGGATGGTGGCTCGCCGCAGCCTTGTGGTAAACAAGTATTTTTCCACTTCTGGTTTCTGTAAATAAAGCTGGTCAAGCCTTGTGAGTCTGGGTGTAGTGTTCACTGAGAAGAATGCATTTGTTCAAATCAATGACCATGAAACAGGCAACCTTCGCTGGAATGCTATACAGAATTGTCAATGGGTTTGCAGCTGGAGGATACTCTGCTCCTACAATGTGGTTAAGAGGTCTTAAATCCTGAATAAAACACCATGATCCCCCATTTACCTGGCACACTGGGTACACTGTGTGTTACATGGGGATTCTGATAGTACCAGAATGCCTCTATCAATAAGGGCTGTAGTTGTCTCATAAATGCCCTTGTCTACCTCCTTAGTAACCAGGTACTGTTTCACTCTTGGCAAAATTGCTCCTGGTTTCAGTTTAATCTTCACCCCACCTGTGCTCTTTATGCAGCCAATGTCATAAGGACTTGTGGTCCATAAACTGCTGGGTACTTTGGCCATGTCCTCCTCCCAGAATGAAGGCAGCGCCTCCAGCGCCATTGCCATTCTCTGTGGCACTTCTCTGTAATGTATCTTAACCAGTAGGTTACACTCATTTCGAACACCATCTCCAGTTCCTGTCTCTCTTCCTGGATTAGTTCTTCGTCTGTCACTGTAGTCAACCTGCACCCCTCTGCAACTGCAAGTGTTGCTTTCCATGCCCTCCTTGTGTCATCCATCCTGTGTACTGCAATCCAATCTTCCCTTGCCAACACTGCCTCTAATTTTATGGACACTATCGTTCCTTCTGGCTCGTCCAATGCTGTTTCTGGCTTGAACAGGTATTTGTTTGGATCTCGCCATACCTTCCCTGCAATTCCTGGCATCCATTCTGTATTGGGCTAGCTGTTGTGTACTCCCCCTAATCTCTGGTGCTTGTAAATACTGTGGTATTGGTGCGGCCATCTGTGGTACCTGCATCTGTGCTGGTGGTGCTTGTGGCATCTGTTGATATGTACCCTGCATCTGCCCTTGTTGTTTTTGGTCCCGGGCATAACAATCTTCTTGGCCCCTTTGATATGACTGCTGGCCCTGCTCGCCCCAATTCTGTTGTATCCCTTTAAATTGACACACCCTTGAAATGTGCCCTAGCTGCCCACAGGTCCAGCCCTGTGTGGCTCCCTCCCTTCTCCTTGAAAACCCCCCAAAAAGTCTCCTGGGTTCTGCTGCATCTGTTGTCCACACCCCCGAAATCCTCCTGAAAACCCCCCATGGTTGTGATGCATCTGTGGGCCAAAGCCATGCCTCCTTTGTAGACCTCCCCTTCCGTGGAACCCCTGCTGTGGGCTCTCCCGCCCCATGTATCCTCCCCCCATGGGTGGTAAGAATTGTTGTGGCTGCAAATGCTGCATCTGCTGCTGTGTCTGTGAGGTGGGGCTGGTTATAACCCCCCTTTCATCTACCTTCCTGTCTCCCGCCTTTTGCTTAACCTTCTCCTGCCATAGTCTACAATGATGCACTCTCGTGACCTGTATTTCTGGCCATCCTTTCACTTCCATCACCACCAGTTTCTTCAAACTCTTCTGAACTGGCTCTGGTAGTTCCTGCACTAATATGTGGTAAACTATTGCTACTGTTTTGTCCCAAGGCTCTCGAGTTTCAAGACGCCAAAACTCTTGAATCTCCTGAATGTACTGCACGGGATCTTCATCTTCCTCATCTTACGGATGTAATCGCCCCAATATCTGGCATGTCTGGGTATTGTGTCCTTAAAGTTTGCCATACTGCTGCCCTGCAGTTTGCAAATGGTGCCCGTTGTGTGCTGTGTTCTGTCTCATCACCCATGGAAACCCTGCCCTCTTCCACACATCATCTGCTGCGTCTCCTAAGATCGATACTAACAGTCCCTTCACGTCATCCACTGCTAGCCTATGGCCATCTGTCATATTCTCCATCTCATAGATCCATTTACCAGCTCCTGCACTCAACGATGGTAACCTACACGTCACATGTTCCTTGTCTGTGTGCTTCCGTGGCACGTACTGAGGTCTCGCCCCTCCTTTCCCCAATAGAGGCATCTGTGTGTATGCTGTCACCTCCTCAGGTGGCTTTCTGGTCAGTCTAATTTGTTGAGGCCCTCTCTCATCCCCAATGTCTGTGCATACATCCACTGGTTCCAATATATGCACCCTCATAGGCTCTAGTCAATTGTTCCCTTGAACAAGCGATGGCTGTCTCCCCCTTCCTTCGTCCTGGGAGATGCCTTAGTCTATGAATATAGGTGCTATGTAAGGTGCAAAAGTCGCCATCTGTTGTGTCTATTCATCGTAGCCACCTCCCCCTTCTCCCTGTGTATGTGTCCTAAGCTCTCTTGACACCCATTTGTCTGTCCCCATTCCCATGGACTGTGATCGATACTGCGCCACCCTCTCGTCCCCATCTGTATTTGTCCTTATTTTCAGACCCTGTGTCCATGTTGCTACAAATGTCATCTGTGAAACTCAGTCTTCTCTATGTCAAGTCTGTATTCGGCTTCATGCTAAGACTAATGTCTCTCAAATCGCCCCTGCTTCCTCCGGCCAAGGTCCCGAGGTTTACTTCACTGCCCTCATTTGCACTCCTGCCCAAGAGTTTGTGCTGCCTGGTTCTGTCTGTCTCCTTTCCTCAAATCTATTCCTTTCCCTATCCAGCACTACCTGCATCTTCACTGCCCTTATTGCTCACACGTCGTCCTCTCTGCGCGCTCGTTTCCTCGTTTTCTTGCCAGTCTATCCAACTGCAACTTCCTCTGTTCCCTCTCTGCTAACTTGCGTTTTTCTTGCTCTGCTATCGCTCTTCGTCTGTCTTTTTCAGTTCCCTCTCCCTTTTCTCCCTCATCTCCCTTTCCGCTCGCTTCCTTTCTTTAAGATCTCTATTCTTTCTTCCTGCTCTCTTTCCAAGTGCTCCCTCTCTTCCTCCCTCCTTTGTTCCCTGTCTTCCCATTCCAACTGTTCCTCTCTCCTTTTCTCTCTCTATGGCCTTGTGCTCTAATCTCACCTCCCTGTTCTTCTCCCTTCTATCCTCCTAGTCCATTATTTCTGCCCAGTCTCTAGTGATGCTGGCCCTCTTCAGGCTTTCTATGGCCATGCATTTGGTTAATTTTTTCCCCTTGTAGTTACCCTGTATGTGTGTCAAAAGTGATTGCTGCATGACTTTGGAGAAACTTGCACAAGGTGGCCATAGTTTGGTTAATTTACACTCTGTACTTTTGGATCATTCTATGCTATATTTTGTAGATCTATCCCTTATAAGGTGAAGTGTTTTACACAAATGCTGAAGGGGTGTATCCCCCCACACTTGCCCTGGTACATCTCAATACCTTTTACCTGACCTCAAGTCGAGGGTTTCGATAATCCGCTGTTTGGGAATAAAAAGTCACAATGCATTGATAATACTCTCCAGTTTCTACGAGCCTCTCAGACTCTACAACTTATCAGGTGTGGACTGTGCACCACCCTGCCTTTACATGCACTGCCTCCTCAGGCACACCCACAATCTTGCACATGCGCCTTCCGTGCACCGCCGCTCGTTCACCTAGTCTACCAAGCCCAAATTCCCAATACTAGCTTCTCACTGTCTCAAGCTCTCCATGTCCTATATACAAACATCACCAATCTACCAAAACAACAGAACATAAGAAAATCAAATATTGCGCGCACAGTGTAATAGCCCGTTACTCCCAAACCCACACAAAAACCCCACAGCTGTCTTCCTGCACTCCAGGCAGAGTATACCAATATTCTCTTATGAACGAACTGCACCCACTGCGTCGCCTAATGTGTGTAACACTTCACTCCAGGAGACTAAACTAGTTGACTCACTTTGCGCAATCTAGGCCAGCTCCCTTGCTAACCCTCACGGGCATACCATCCTCTATGATCTGAGCTAAAATGAGCAACCCACAGGAATACCTTATTTACATAACCTTTGTCAACCAAGCCCTTGAGTCAATAGTCTAGGTTATTCACCAGAATATTTTACCTCTAAGACCGAATGTGCCCTAAACATAGAAAAGGGACTTCCACCTCTGCACCTCTCCCTACTCACTATAACAATACTTCAACAATACTAAACAATACTCCACAATACTCTGTACCCTCTGTCACACCCACAGTTGCCGTTGAACTGGGCCCATACTTATGTTCTGTGGTGCACTAGCGCCGCTCGGCTACCGGCTCCCCGTCAAGGCGCTCGCCTCCCTGTCCTTGTCTGCCTGGACAACTCGCTGACTTAGGGCAGGATGATTTCCAAGGAGCTCCTGATAACCTGCAAATGGGCATGCGTTTTCCTGTCTTCTTGAAATATGCAAGGGTCGCGCAGCTTCTCAGGTGCGGCTGCGAAGGAGTCGACCTGGTGCCGGGTTGGCACAGCCAACCATACCTCTGCTACCAACTTGTTGGGACAAACTCCCAGGTATGCTAGAGGGCCACTAGGAGTTTGCAGACTCTTGGAAGGCCCAACACCTTCCACAGGACAGACGGAGATCTCAGTCAAACAGCAAGTTCAAACAGCAAGTTCAAACTGCGGTTTATTACAGCAAAACCCAACAGGGATAAGTAAAGGGACAGAAGAAATCCATGGACGTCTCAACTTCTCCTGGCTCGCAGGCCAGCTTTGCACCCGAATGACGTCAGAGTGACGCTACAACCTGGGCCCTTCTCCAGAAAACCTATCGACATCTGGGATTGGCCGTCAGGAGCCAAATAACCTATATGGTCGACTATATGTGTTATTCTACTGGCTCTCCCATTTCAGGTGGCTGGCCTGGTCCATCCCCAAGTCAATATCTATAACAATGTTGCAGTGTGAGGGTCTTACCATTGGTTCTTGCCCATTGCTACCTACCGCTAGGGTACTACTCTGAGATTGGTTAGAGCTGACATGCCCAGGCCTGGGATCTGCAAAGGTTCTCAGCTCTTGTTGTACCTTTTCAAGGTAATAAGAATCACTGTGTCTGCATTGTAACGTGTGTGTACCACCTTATTCTATGAGAGTGCTTGTTTGCTCAGTGCAACACTTGTCTCACATTGTAGCATCTTTGTTGCGACCTTCGCCTGGTCATGTGAGATCAGTTCCCTTTTTCAGCACTAGTTGCTGTCCATTGTGAGCAGGGGACCCTCTGAACCTCCACAGGCCCTCTGTGACATCTGTAGACTTTGGCACTGGAGACTGAACAAAAGCAGGAAGACGGACGCGCAGGCTGTTTCAAAAATCATCTTTAATACAGATTCAAAGACACCAGAAGTGGCAGCCCAGAGCTCCTGAAATCAGCTGCCTTGTATACTTTTTGCAGGCTGGTGCAACATTTTCTATGATTACATAATACATACTGATTGGTCCCTGCACCCAAAAGAAAACCACTCATCTGTGATTGGTTGGCTTAATTGTCACTCACCAAGCCCACATGACTTTATTTTGGCAAGCGTGGTCTGACTGACACATAATCTGATAAATTTGCCTGAGACCCAGTCGGATCTCATTATAAATCCTTAGATGTCTGCCAAGGAGCAGCCCTTATCAGCTCCTCGAGACCTGCCAAATTCACTTGGCAGGCTATACCTTGCTTATTTGTTGACAAGTAAGCAGCTGCTCCACCTAATTGGTAGTCTTCCCAATCTCCTTATCTGGTCTATTATCCATCACTGTCAGCATTGCCTGCCAAGAAATTCTAAATATATACGAAACCCAGCCGTCTGCCAAAGAATATTCTAGATTTACAATGAGTCAGCCCTTTGACACATGGACCTGACGCCATTTTGTATTCGGCATCCATCTTAGAATCTATTTGAGTCTGTCCAGCCTGAATGTTTGTTAGGCAGAAACCTGTGCGTTCCCTTAGGGACCACTGCAAAAAGTTTAAGACTACAGGTGTTAGCAGTAAACCCAATTGGTAGCAGGCTGTACCACCCAGATTTAAATGGTAGCTGTGGCTGAGCAGTCAGACTTCTCTCAAGAAGAGTTAGGCAGTATATAGAGTATACACATTAGGTACAAAAATACAGTAGCACAAGCAAACACTAACCAGAGCTTTGGTACAAAAGTATATAATTATTTATTTAAAAACACACTTGTAAAAATACACTGGCACTAATATGTCAAGCAAGTTCAAACAGTCACTAGAAATATATACACCTCCCTGATTAATTATTCGACAAGTCTTAGGAAAAGAACACCACTTATTATCAACACAGAGGTGAGCGCTTAACCAAGATGGCACTCCAATAATTATTTAAAAAGGGAGAGAAAAGGCAGAAGTAGGAAAACACACAATACCAACACTTTTAAAGAACCACGGCAAGTCAAGAAAGGAAGGGTCTACTGTAGAGCAAAAAGTTCATAGGCCAGGCCCACTCTTGGAGAGAGCAAGGTGGAATGTGCCCAAGTTCACACAGTTGAAGTACACTTTAAAAGTCTTTGCAGATAGTTCAAAAAGGAGTTAGATCAGTTCAGAAAAGTTAGTTAACAGGTCCGAGGTCACCCCAGGATAGAGAGTCAAGGATTTACGGGACACCTTGGACAGTCTCTTGCAAGGGAGACCAGGCGGGTCACAGTACCTGAAATGGTGAGAAACCTCCAGCGGGGGCAGTTGTTCCTGGCAGCGGGTGCAAGTCAGTGCTTCGTCCAGGGGAAGAGAAGATCTCAACGTGGAGGAAAGCTGGAGGTCGTTGCACTGCCAGGGAAAAAAACCAGCCACAGAGTTTCCTGGTTAAAAGGTACTAACCTTTTATTCGCGGTAGTGGTGAAGCGTGGCTATCTGGCTGCCGGGGTGCTTGGCACGGGCGATTCGACCATGAGACGATCCAGGAAGGTGAAAGAAGGCGAACTGGTTAACCCCACCAGCTCAAAGGAAGAAGACTCTCCTGGAAGAAGATCTTCTCTGTCGTTGGGAAGTGGTGAGTCGGTTCAGCAGGGCTTCACCATTGGTGTCGTCATTGCAGGTTGGCCCAGCTTCTCCCTCATTGGATTCTTTAGGTCCTGTGGCGACTTCTGAAGTTCCAGTCCCCAAAGCCCTGCTTTTATGCAGAAAACCCCTATTCATCAGTCCTAGCTGTCACTCAAACATGCTAAGTGGGGGGCCGGGCGGCTCACCACTGGGCCAATCACACAAGAGTGCGACTTGGGTTGCCGAGGCAACTCAGGCAAGGTGCCTATTATCCCCTCCCACACATCCTGTAGACCCAGACAGAGTGGCACCACATTTGGAGGCTTCTGTGCAGAAGCCCGCCAAAAGTGGAACAAAGGGCTCGACTTGGGTTGGAGTTACAGAGGCGAACACAAACACCCTTTTAAAACAGAGATCTGGCAAAAAGACCCAACCGGGCAATAAATATTAAATAAATAACCCGGCAGTATCTTCAACATTGCACCAACAAAAAGTGGTGCGTTTAAAATGAATGGGAAAATCCCATAGGAAATATTCCGGGGGAATATTTCGCGTGGTAACCACTGCCACCAGCCAGAAACTCGACAAGGGGGGACTGGACAGTGCCCCCTTGAAAACCAGACCCTGGGGAAATCGAATTACCCCTACCAGTACTTCCACAATATGATGGTTTGTACTGGTTCTGTTCACAATTTAAGACTAGTAAAGTCAATGGTGACTTTACATGCCCTGGGAGACAGTAGTCAGTCCCAGGGTATGGAGTCTATGTTTGGGGGTCACTATGACACCCCTGTGTTACTGCACTGAGGGTGCTGTGTAACACACATACCAAAAACATATGAAGCCCTATGGAGTAAAAGACCCCATAGCCCATAAAACACATTACATAGTCAAAGGACATTCTCAAATCATGCCTGAGCGGGAGAAAAAGAGGCTCACCCTTAGCAGGAGAAAATGATAAACCCCAAAAATCCAGCAAAGCTGCCCGGGGACTCACTAGGTTTGGGAAATTAGCCTATACAAAGAATTCTCCCTAACAATATTCTGTTCAGCTACCAGAACGGTAAACCAATTTACTTTTAAGCATAACTCATTTTCTGCTCAGTTTACAGACTGCATTTTAGATGTTTATGATGTACATGTAATACCTTAGACAGCTTCCATCTCCTGAGCCATTCTGACTCTAAAAATATATGCCGTTCTATATGTACTTTTTGTCTTCAAAAAGCACTATAATTCTGATTTTTGCGATACTGGAACCATTGATCAGCCTGGAATGTCACCTGCATTCAGTATGAGGGGGAGAAGGGGTCTAGGACCTTGTCTACAATTGTCTGCGTCAGCCGGGTCACGTGTTCCGAGACCATGGTTTGGAGCTGTGCAGCTCTGAATTATTAAGAATTATTCACATTTACTACAGATGGTGCTACTGTCGTTCAGGGAATAGAATGTCATGTGTACCTTGTGGCCTTGGCAGCGGGTCCTGTCTCACTCGTTTCCTCTTGTCCAGCCTGTATTCAGCCCAGCTTGATCCTCGAAGAAAGGCCTGTGGCCTGCTGTAATTTTCCTAAACCATTATGCCTTGTCTTTAGTGTTCATGCTATTCTACATTCTCCATAGGTTAGTCACACTTGGTTCTGTCAGGTCCCATAGGTGCTCCTGCAGTCCCATAAGGTTATTCACATATGATCATCTGCAAGCTTTGCTCAGGATCTCTTGCTTCTTGTGGTTTTTAATGGCAAAATAATAAAAGCAATAATGTATCTGTTCTCTATAAAACTGTGTACTCGTGTTCTTCATGTATTTGAGTGCATGTTTGTGTCCCGAGTGCAGATGGCATGTGTGCTTCATATCTAACGTTGCTAGGTCGGGATGTCTCTATCAACGTCATAAATATGGCTTCTTTGCGCTTTAATCTATACTGTCAATTGAGATGTCTTTAGTTGCAGTCTGGGGCTCCTCGTCCACCCTGGGGTAGATTTGTAACGCACCTGGCCGATAGGGCTGGCTGAGGGGGTACCTCTCGACATACTTATCAATCATTGGAGCACTGGGAATTGGTCTGAAATAGTATGGCTGATCACGGTATCTCCTGGCCTCCTTCTGTGTCATATATCTGATAGGAGGGGGTAAACCTCCCCGTCCCTCTTCAGTCTCAATGCGAGACTCAATGCATGCAGCAAGCAGGGATGTAGCTTCAAGAACTGCACCTGAAAATCATCCTTTGCTCACCAGTCCAGCCCAAACTCACACAATGAATCGGTCCAAAGACGTGTAGTCGTCTCATGCTTTGCACACATTTTACTATCATGGTGACTATTCTGAAAGAAGAGATGAGCACCATACCCAGTGTGCATTGCATGTTCAGAAAGAATGCACATTTGAATTACTATTACAGACATGTTTGATAATGCGGGTCATTCTTATGTTCCCAAAATGCACTTTGTTTTTATGCAGAGATGCCAGCATCCTATATTCAGGCCATTCACATTATTTAACACCTAGCTCCGTCCTTCAGTCCCGCCCACACCACTTGACAATCTGTCCTCTTTCTTACGACTCCTACCTCTACACACGAAAGGGGGTTTTGGGCATGGGGGGATCTACCCCTATTTAATTGGTCAATTTCCACCATTGATATAGGGACATATGTTCTATAGAATTCACTATTTCGGATCATTCTTTCCAGTGAGTCTAGTGGGAGAATCACCTTAGCCCTCTTCGGGGAATGGGGTGGGCTTGCTCAAGTAGCATACTTGCTAACCCTACCGATTCAGGCGGTAGGATACTGCTTTCTAGGCAGCCCTACAGCCTACCAATTTCCTTGTCAAAACCTACCGCTTAATGATGGCTCCACTAGGCCTAGATGCCTGAGCCCCACAGCATCCTCCTCCAGTGTATTGAAGGTGGGTGAGTAATGGCCCATTCATTTTGATTGATTGATGACATTCTGCCTGCCGTGAAAACAGTTACTCTCTTCCCCTCGTGACTGCGCCATGCTGTGTCTCTGAGCTGCCTGCCTCGTCAGAGGCATCTCACTGGAAATTCTTCTGAACTTCCGGCTTCTAAGCGTCTGTCTGACCCTCGAGATATGATCTGCCTATTAATGTAAGTGTTCCTGTTAATGGTAACTAAACCTCGAGCAGTGAGAAACCTGATGATTAGGCACATCCAAAAACAATAGCCCTCTTCCCTCCACACCCATGCCCCCACCAGCTTCATTGTGTCTTCAGTTGACAGAACGTCGAAACGTTTGTTTGAAACACATTGTTTTATTGTGAATATGTCACGCATTGGCAGGCTGTTCCCTCCCAGTGCTTTGAATAACTTTTTGCACAATCGTGTGATGCAGCTTGTTATGTACCAGCAATACCTAACTACATTATACGTAGGTTCATGTTGCTAAGGAAAAGAATTAGTAAAGCAAGGCCCTCCCGAATTGCAGAAAAAACGTGGCAACTTGTCCTAGTAATGTCTCTATTTTTGGAGCCCGATTCACGATTATGCACATCAAGAAACGCGCACCCACTTATCTGACAAAGAGGAGCACATTCACAAAGCGAGCATGAAAATTGTGTGCACATGCCATGTAATCGTGCAGAAGTTGTGTGAAGAATGTCAACACTGTGACAGGTTGTTTACTTTTTTCATAACTGTGGGAAAGTGCGTGCATCATCACAGGGGAAATGCATTTCTCAGGTGTCATGGCAATGTGTGCAAAACATTCTAATCATTAGAAGATACGTTGGTTGGGGGGGCGCACGTGTTAACAAAAAAATCGTTGTTGTGTAAATTGCATTCCAAAAGTGGATAGTTAGCAGAGTCCAGTTGCAGCACTGCCACTGTCTGTGCTGTACTGTAAATGCATGGAGCTGCTAGCTGCAAATGTCGTCTGAGTCTCCATGCATCTCTGAGGCAGGTTGGTAAATGACTCTGTAAGTTTGTTTAATGACACCAGGGCAGGGACAGCGTCTGGGCATTTCCACCTTTTCAGTTGTAAAAGGGCCATGCATGGGCTCAGGGGGGCCCCAGCGACTGCACCATGTTGCCAGTCAGCAGTCTTATAACATGACAATACATTTATCTCTATATACTTTTGTTCTGGGGCTTTAAATGTGTGCTTTGCATTGCTCACTCTTACAATCTGCATTTGCAGGAACTCTTGTGGCCGTCAATTCCCGTGGGTTAGACAGAAGTGTTATCACCCAATTGCCTTTTCACACCGGTTCCTCCACAGCAGGCACTTCCTGATATAGAAAGATGTATAGCCTTTCAGTGGATATTTCATGTTTCAGCCCCCTGCTGCCTGACCATCTCTTATCCCTCAGCTGCATTTCTGTGTCTCCCTTGTAATGTATCCACTTCACAGGTGCCTCTGTTTTCCGCTCTAAACAAGGGGGGGGGTACCCAACCATTATGTTGAAGTGGGTACCCACACATCTTCAGTCGGGCCTGGGCAAGGGCAGTGAGTCTCTGTGACAAACTGAAAGTTGCCTGTGCGTTTGGTTTTTGTGAGAAATTGAAATTCTGCCGCCTTGAAGATGCTGTAAGGTCCATTGGCCCTCGAGGGGCACACATACCTGTCTTCCTAGAAAGCCCTGCACTAAATTCACTTCTGCTTCTTGAGAGTACTTAGCACATATAATGATAAAATATCATTAACATGTCCCTCTTCCTCGACACAGTACTTATTGAAGGCAGCAGGTCTGACTTCCAACAAACCAGAGATTCCTACAGATTTCTGGACACTTCTGGAACTGATTTATGGAAGTGTTTTATAATCGTGCAATCCCATAGGAAAACGTTCCATGAATCAGGCCTAGAATGTTGGCATGTATGTAGTAGTCTGAAAATGGCGTCACTTCGAAAAATATTTACTGGGTCACTTTTGGTTCCCAGTCTACCCTTGAATCTACCTTCCTGTTTGTGAGAACACACTTCATCCTTTGTAGGCACTCTCGCTTCCCACTGCGTGAGACCAGTTGTCCTCTGTGAGAGAGGACTCTTCCTCCGCATGAGAGCGGCGCCTCCATTTGAAAGTGCGCACCTCGCTAAGCTCCCGCGTGTGCGATGCTCCCAGAGAGTAATGTATTAGGACAGCGCATTTTTCCGATTAATGAGATTGACCTACATAACCCAATGAGCAGTTGCACCAAGTTAGCCTTTTCCACAGATGCCCGTGTGATGATATGACTCCTGCTGCTGCCCTCGTGTACACTCTTCGTCCCTCCCCCACCGAGCTCGGCTGGCCTCCCCTCACCTCCCCGTCTGACCCAGTGACCTCCTTCCTTGGGTAGCTGTGCCCCAGCCCCTCCTCGCTGCTGCTGGCCTGCAATGCGCGCGCAGCTCGCTCTGAGCACCGGCGTGTCCCTGGGCGATCCCGCCTCTGACAGAGATGGATCTAGAAACAGGCGGGACGGTGGCCGACACCGAGAACAGTAAACATTGATTTAGACGAGCTGAAAAATGCAAGTCAATTCTAGGCGGTTGTGGGAGCTGCTGGGGCCCCGGGGCAGCTTCCAACAGCTCCGCCCCAGGACATCCGTGAGGGATGCGGGCTGGCAGAGTACAGCGTGCGCAGGTTGAGGGCATGCATCTGTCTGCCGGAGTACTGTGTGTGAAGTTTCATGGATCCATTGCCATGGAGGCAGTATGCGCGGCTTCATGCCCCTGTCTGGCAGAGCACACTGTGTAGCAGGTGCACACCAGCTCACATACATGCCAACATTCTGTGACCAAAAGTCTGTAGGAATCTTAAAGTTTCAAAAATAGTCAGGCGAGGAGGTAATGATAGGAATAGGGCACGTCAGCAGCCCATTGTCATTGAATGAGCCCGCCGCCGCGGGTGCATTCAATGACAATGAGGCGCCTGCCACGCCTTCTGCCATCACACCAGCTCGGGGGAGCCCTTTAAAGACTCGCCGGAGTTGACGTGGTGGGGGGCTAATGGCGCCTTTGGCCAAAGGCACCCGCGGTGGAGGGGCGTTTTTAGCCCACCGCCGTGGGTGCCTTTGACATTAAAAGCCTGCATGCTGCGCCTTCTCCCGCTATGCCAGCTCGGGGAAGTCCTTGAAAGACTCCCCCGAGTTGGTGTGGTGCTGGGCTAATGGTGCCTTTTGCCAAAGGCACCCGCGGCGGAGGGGCGCTTTTAGCCCACCGCCGTGGATGCCTTTACATTAACAGCCTGCATGCCACGCCTTCTCCCACTACGCCAGCTCGGGGAAGTCCTTGAAAGACTCCCCCGAGTTGGCGTGGTGGGGGGCTAATGGTGCCTTTTGCCAAAGGCACCCGCGGTGGAGGGGCGCTTTTAGCCCACCGCCGTGGGTGCCTTTGACATTAACAGCCTGCATGCCATGGCTTCTCCCGCTATGCCAGCTGGGGAAGTCCTTGAAAGACTCCCCCGAGTTGGCGTGGTGGGGGGCTAATGGCGCCTTTTGCGAAAGGCACCTGCGGCGGAGGGGCGCTTTTAGCCCGCCGCCATGGGTGCCTTTGACATTAACAGCCTGCATGCCACGCCTTCTCCCACTACGCCAACTGGGGAAGTCCTTGAAAGACTCCCCCGAGTTGGCGTGGTGGGGGGCTAATGGCGCCTTTTGCGAAAGGCACCTGCGGCGGAGGGGCGCTTTTAGCCCGCCGCCGTGGGTGCCTTTGACATTAACAGCCTGCATGCCACGCCTTCTCCTGCTACGCCAGCTCGGGGAAGTCCTTGAAAGACTCCCCTGAGCCGGCGTGGTGGGGGCTAATGGCTCCTTTGCCAAAGGCACCCGCGGCGGAGGGGCGCTTTAGCCCACCGCCGTGGGTGCCTTTGACATTAAAAGCCTGCATGCCGCGCATTCTCCCGGTACGCCAGCTCGGGGGAGTCCTTGAAAGACTCCCCCGAGCTGGCGTGGGCAAAAAAAGAAATGTAAAAAAAACATTTTTTTTTTTTTTACAAAAAAAATCGGTATTTGGTGTCAAAAAATCGGTAGGCGGTAGGACTGCTTAAAAAGCGGTATCCTACCGCCTAAATCGGTAGGGTTGGCAAGTATGCAGCTGTATGCAGAAGCGTGCAGGTCGGTGGACCCGTCTGGTGATGAAAATGGTTTGTACTGGTGTAGATGCCAGCCCCACGATGTCGAGTATAGCATGTGCGGGTGTGCTTGTGTAGCCCACCTCGTCCCAGTAGGTACCCAGCGGGGGGCAGCAGGGGCAAGCAGATGCGTAGTTAGGGTAGGGCCTGAGCAAGCAAGGCCCACCCAAAATCTGTAAATGCCCTCTCAGCAGCTGTGTGTGGAAATGTAGATATATTCATGTCAATGTGGTGGGCCCAACTACATTAGCTTTAGAATCCACTTGTTAGACAATCCCGGCTCTGCCTCAGCCCCACAGGCTCTTTTGAGAACCTGACCTGGACTTTTGTCAGTGGGACACCTCTCCTGTTCGGCACCTCAGTGAGGGTGCCCAGCGGGAAAGGTGTCCTACTGGGAGGACAATGTGTGCTGAGCAATTCCTGCTCAGCACAGTCACTATCATGGCAGCAGGACACCTTACCCTTTGCCAAACGGCAGAGGTGTCCCGCTGGCAGGGCAGTGTCTCAAGGAGCTCTGGGCAGCAGCAGAGGGCTTATCATGGTGCTCTGACTCAACAGAGCATTTCAATGTGAGCTGTTGAGCACTGATGGGAGGGAGTGGGGGCTATAAGCAGGGACTTTTGTCCCTTTAGAAATGTGCATGGTAGGGAGTGATCAGCAGTGAGAATGGTGCATAATGCTCCACTCTTTATGAAATAATGACTATGTCTTTACCCAAGCTGGATTTGTAGGCTAACATTAATCTTCATGATTCTATTGTGACTTTGCATACAGGATAGGGAGAATAAAACTAAAGCCATCCTCTTATTGCTCAATATATTTCTATGATGATTTATATAGTGTTAAGTTAATTATGAAAGGGTAGTTTCTAATGTAATGTCCTTTTGCTTCCAAGGCATAGCTATAAATAAAATAATATTTAAGCACATGAAATGCAAAGGAAAACCTTAATAAAAATTGATATCAACAAAACCTGTGAAGATGTTCTCAGTTGCATAAATTGACTACATCCAAGTTTCTCCATTTAACCAAAGTGTGTGATCCTGGGAAGATAATTTACGGCTGCTGCCGGAGTCATGAATTTTCCAGCACCCGGCAATGGGGACTTACCGGGGCATTACAACCCCGGTGGTCCCGGTAATTACCCATTGCCCGGTACCAGAAACTATTACTCCCCATTCCCATATGACTCCCATTGAACTCAATGGGAATGGGGAGATCGGACGCACTGACACCATTTATGAAGGGTGCTGGTGCATCCGTCTAGGTTTGCACAGGGAGCCGTTCCACCCACCAGGTCAGACCTGGCGGGCGTGCTGAAAGGCACCCGCTCGGAGAACTCGTAGTTTGCCGGTCCGGAAACAACAGTACCGATAAGCTTACTAGTACCGTTGTTTCCGGACCAGCAAACCTATGAGGCCCACTGTGTCTTATCTGCAGCTCTGTGATTCACTTCAGAGCTTATGTTAATATATCATGCTGTTATTTTAAAAACGCCTGACTATAGAGTTGCTCCATGTATAACAATAGTGCAATTTAGGTATTTTGCACCACAAAGTTATAGTTCCATGTGATAATGTCCTTGCAAAAATGTCGCCATGCAAAAAATTCGCTGGGAAATTGCCCTTTTTTGCTGAGACATTATTACATGGAACACGCAATCCCTGCTCCCCATGTCCCTATTTATATAGTCACCTATATAATGTCACCACAAATCTTTCCCGGCAACATTATTTACAGTGACCATATATATATAGGGACATTGTTACCTGATACCAAAGTTATTTGCTATTTGGCTTACTTATGACAACTTATTCTAAAGTCACTTGCATGGTGCCTCCGAGTATCAAAGACTGATGGTGCTCCTTGTGATGTCCTTTTCTGTGAAGGAGTTTCTGTCTGTGCAATCCATATGCAAATTAGGAGGTTTGCATGCATTTTGCCCCAGAGCGCCCGGACAGAGCTCTAATAGATGAGTTTCCTGCATTGGTAATGCTTCTGAAGTTTAATTTTTTTGTTATCTGTTAAAATGCCATCTACCACTAATGTTACCAAAAAAAGTAGATTGGGGTAGGGGTGGGTGGTTTGTGGACACGAATGAGACCATATTGAATTGCGCGCACTGCATTTGGGGGGAAAGTAGCAGGACTTTTTTCGTGGCTTGCCCTCCCACACTTGGAATGCTGGATACTCCCCTGCCTCTTCCATATACCTTACTTGCACAGTTAAAAGTCTGGTGATGCCTCAGTCCCAGGGGCGACGCCATCCCCTGGTTTGGGAAAGCTTAAACACGCTCACATTGAGGAGGTTACAGGCAGTAGGTGGCACTCTGCCGTAACTCTAAGCCAGAGCGCGGATCAAATGGGCTCTACACCAAGAGCCGGTCCAATTTCTCACCTGGGAGGGCAGAGTATTTAAAGGGATGGTCTAGTAAAAAATGTTATTTAAAAGTAGATAGGCCACATAAAAAAAAATATACTAGCATCCTCCGTTTTAAAACTTCCTATGTAAAATTTTGAGCTATTCAAGCTCAAAATTCGAAAAAGCAAGCACAGGGGCGCAGCCATTTTGTGAAATGGAGGCCCTCCTGTGCTGGCTTTTGCGGCACTAATGAAGGAAAAGCCAGCCAGCTGTAGTAAACAAAGTCTACCGCTGGGTAGCTTTCCCTTCATTAGTGCCGGGACTCGGAGGACGCGGACCGGAGACCAGAGCAGGAAAGCTGCAGCTGAATCTCGGTAAGTGCTATTTATTTTTTTTACAAAAAATAAGCACTAGCTGCGTTTTTTTTTCTAAGTTTTCCGGGCTGGAGGAGCCCGGAAAACTTAGAAATAAAACCACAGCTTTAAAAACGTTGTATTTATGTTTGCGGTCGCTTTTGAAGCGACCGCAAACATAAATACAACGTTATTGTGTTGGAAAACGCTGCGGTTTTAAAACCGCAGCGTTTTCCAACACAACCGCGTTGTGTCTGCCTGAATCTGCTTTTCCATTTGGGGCTCTCGGGCTCCCCACGGGCATGCAAACATAACCGCGTGTGTTTCTGCCTGCTGTGGCTTTCACTTTGGGTCTCCGGTGCCGGAGACCCAAAGTGATAGCCACAGCAGGCAGAAACACACGCGGTTGTGTGAGAAAACGCTGCGGTTTTAAAACCGCAGCGTTTTCCAACACAATAACGTTGTATTTATGTTTGCGGTCGCTTCAAAAGCGACCGCAAACATAAATACAACGTTTTTAAAGCTGCGGTTTTATTTCTAAGTTTTCCGGGCTCCTCCAGCCCGGAAAACTTAGAAAAAAAAACGCAGCTAGTGCTTATTTTTTGTAAAAAAAATAAATAGCACTTACCGAGATTCAGCTGCAGCTTTCCTGCTCTGGTCTCCGGTCCGCGTCCTCCGAGTCCCGGCACTAATGAAGGGAAAGCCACCCAGCGGTAGACTTTGTTTACTACAGCTGGCTGGCTTTTCCTTCATTAGTGCCGCAAAAGCAAAAGCCAGCACAGGAGGGCCTCCATTTTACAAAATGGCTGCGCCCCTTTGCTTGCTTTTTCGAATTTTGAGCTTGAATAGCTCAAAATTTTACATAGGAAGTTTTAAAACGGAGGATGCTAGTATATTTTTTTTATGTGGCCTATCTATTTTTTAAATAAAATTTTTTACTAGACCATCCCTTTAAGATTAAACAATCATTGAGGTGGCAGCAGCAGACATACACTCAATATCAATTTCCACCCTATGATGAAGCCCAAAGCATAACTTCTGCGCCCAGCTTTTAGATAGCCCACTGTTCAAATGTTTGGCATTGCCTTGTGAAACTAAATAGCCTCTGAATTGGGGTGGTGAAAGATGTATCTATTGGGCCAAAGGAAGATGTGTCGGCTATTCAGCCTCCTGGACTAAGAGGAAGAGGTTGGGTGGCGTTGACAGCCCAATGGGTTCAAGATCCCACTCACAATCAGCTTTCCAAACTGTCATCCCGGCTCTACAAACATTTGAGGCTGGTTCTGCCCTTGCACTGCGCAGTCTCGGATCCAGTCGTGCTACATGGTTGTAAGGGTGCTTGATTGCAGTGTCCTGCGCTGGAGGTCATTGGAGTGTAGGAATTCAGGGCCCACACCTTACAAAACCTCGTGGCCAATGATATCACCTTGAAACTGAGGCAGCTTGCGACTCTGAGACAGTGTAGAACTTGGTTATTCATGATGCGGCCCTCCAGATGTTTTAGGCTGCACCTCCCATGATCCTTTACCATTGACTATGGCTGATTGCCATAACATTTGCAAAGCCATATCATTTTTATTTTATATTAGAGTTTATTTTAGAATTAGTTGTCTTTTTATTTATTTGTTATTGTTGGATTGTTAAGGATAGTGTACACTTTACTTTGCAAACATACATGCATAGTAAATTAATTAAATTAATAAGAAGAGGGGCAACCATGGTTTGGAACATAAAGGGCTGTGGATATGCAGTCTCCAGCACAAAGATGGATCATGAATCCGGCCACTGTGTTTTGGATATGCTGGCATAATTCAGGTGGCCATATAGGAGTTAGATCAGGCGCTCCACAACATTTTTCTCCCGCTTTTAAAGGCGTTAATATTAGCTGTTATTAACCAATTTAATGGTGCTCTCCGGAAAGATGAAGGGCTGAGTCTGCTATGCCAGGTTTATCAGGCTGACCAGAGACGTCTGGGGTCAGCGCTTAACTCGCTGGGCTATCTTGCTGGCTACAGCTGATGATGGCTGCGAGCATCCATACATCAACTTAAAAAGGGATCCAGACAGGCTGCTGAGAACGGATGGGTTGAATTTGGTGATTTTTAAAAAATGAAGTTGGAGCACACATACTTGGGGTCAGAATACTGAAACTGCACCGGCCGGCACAAGTGTACATTTGCACCTATTAGCACTAGAGAAAAGTTTTCCCTAGTGCAAAGTAAATATATACTTTCCGGGTCATCGGCTGTGCGAATGAGTTCCATCAACATGTCAGTGTGACATTCCCACCTGCTGTGACACTCTTACCACAAGGAGAGCAAGAGAATGTATAAAATCAGCTTTAAATATGGTGTTGCAACTTATTTAAAGAATAAACTAATTTTAAAGTAAAATAATTTCCTAAATCTGAGAACCAGCATGTGTTTTACTGTATGTTTAGATTTTTTGTGGGAATGCATATTGTAGTCACATAATCCAGGCTAGATTCTCAGGCTAGCCCCATATGAGCGGCTCTGAGTCCTGCATTTGAGTCTCTTTTTGGATTGAATTCTGGTACATGTGGTCCTGTGTTTATAATGGGCAAATACAACTTCACATACTGCACAAGCATGCATAATTCTGTCAGCTAAAAAAAAACGAACCTGCCAAATTTCAAACCTTTACCCATGACCACTGAAGATGCAAGTCGAAAACGTACAGTGTGAAGCACACACTTTGGCAAACTGTACAGCTAGAAAACCTGAGCTCATAGGTAGGCTTCCCTGTTTGACCAATCTTTGGGATTCAAGAAAAATCATTCTACCTACATTTCTGGACCTAATTGTCTTTTGCTGCCAAAGCTCGAATCGAAAACTGATTCTGTGATGTGGGTACTGCACAAAAGCCTCACTCGTACATGGCATGATTTAACAGACTGCAGTGTTGTCTCCATGTATAATAGTTATCATTTATATAGTGCACATCACCTGTTGAATTGTCCCTTAGCTTGATCATTACTCATGGTGTCGAGAGGCAAATGAATGCGTCATTCATTGCGTCGGCCCTTCCTCCACCTCGATATCACTGAAACCAAAGGAGTGCATCATTTATGGCGACGGCCGCGCTCCACCACCATACCGCAGGTACGAGAGATGCTATTCACTAAGGCAACCTTACTGCCCTTACCCTAGATCAGTCGAAGAAGAAATGGACTGGCAATCTCTAGCAGAAATGGGCGTGCTGTAACCAACGTGATGAGAGTAAGTGACATCAGTCACGAAGCAGCTATGCACTCGCCACCTAGATACACGGACACTAGGTCAAACTTGCATTTAGACAAGAAGAATGTGACCTGCACCAATAGACACTTGAACACATAAAATCAATATATATGCTGAAACGCAGGGCAAAAGAAGCACACACAAATCTTGCTTAATGTAGAAAAGATACAAAACAATATAAGGTACAGGAGCACATCCAGTAATTATTACAATGGTAAGTTAACCTTTGAAATAGTTGCAGGGAATGTGGGGGAGAGAAACAACCCTGGCACTGGGTTGTGCAAGAACAGTAAGGAAAAAGCAGGTGTCCACAAACTATAGAACACTTGTGTCCCCTGCACAGCTTTAGATATTGTATACCAAAAACAATTGTTATTATAAAAGATTTTTGTTATATATAAAAAAACAACCAAATTCAATGTAATCTTACAACTGTGGGCCTCATCACGAGTTTGGCGGTAACCCTTAAATCCGGCAGTCGCGCTATTACCGCCAGATTTAAGGGTTTGCCAAATCAGGGCTTCGCCGGATTTCTCCCCACCTCTGAGCTGGGGGGAAATCTGCCGAAAATTCGGACTGTTACCGCCGGCGGGAAATCCGCCGGCGGTGAGAGCGTGAAAATTCCCCATTGAGCTTAATGGGGAATGGGGCATTCCCGAATGGGCTCAGTGGGGAATGGGGAATTCCATTACCACCAAACCCGGGATCCGGCGCTAATAGCGCCGGGGGGTTTGGCGATAGGGCTAATACCGCCGGCGTTAGCGCCCAACTCGTGATGAGGCCCTATATCAAGATTTTACATTGCAATACATGATCTGTGTCAATAAATTCAAAAATGGTTACAAATAATTCCACATTTCAAATTCAATCTGTGCTCAACGCGTTTCGGGACTTCTATCCCTTCATCAGGAGCAAACAGTTCATTATTTCCTTCCTTCCAGTGTTCCAAGATAAAAAAATATATACTCCATTAGAATCTATTATACATGAGCTCTCATATTTCACTACCATCATTCAGATGCTATCATGGTCCATCCTAAAAACATTCACCTGGTGTAGCTCAGATTATCGGATAATCGGTTATTTTGAATTGTACTATAATCAAACTGCAATCCAGACCTGTTAGAAAAGTAGGAGATGGTAAACAACCTAGCTCCCCCGACTCTACTTCTGTAACTAAAAGTCAAAGAAGATTTCCTTACCTAAAGTAGGGTAATCAGATGCACTAACCTTTTTCTTAGCTTAGTCTGTGAAAAATAATTTCAAATCAGATCCCTGGGTACCGGATGTAAATATATAGGGCTTCTCATAAATGGTTCTCAATATGTAAAACATACCTTCGTTTCATAGACAGACTTGTGCGTTGCGTTAATAGAGACACTTTCTAGTTGTCAGCGTGCTCATCTCCCCTTCCCTATAGATACAAAGATAAAAAGTGTCTGCACTAAGTGTTTTGTGGTCATAAGGACAACTCGTGCACACTCAGTGGTATCATCGCTTACCTTTCTGCGCATGGACTGGTGCGTTATTCAGATAATTCAAATTTCAAAATCCTACTCCATCCTGACAGAATTATGGATATTCCTAAAAGTCAAAAGTAGATCTCGGGTCTCCCTTACTGATGGGCGCGAACACATTAAAAACCTCTTTGTAACAGGTAAGAGAATAGGGTTTACAGCACAACCTGTAACTGCAACCGTCTCGCATTCCGAGTCTCATTGAAGCATTAATTTTATTTTATTTATTGGTTATTTGCATAGTGCCTATACACAGAGAAGTGTTTCAAAGCTCTCAAGAGGGTGGGGGGAGGGCAGTGGGAACGCCCTTGCCTTTCTGAATCATACAGGCCTGCACAGAGCAGGGCAAGTGCATAAATAAGTGCAAATAGTACATATACCATTGAAGATGACGCTTTCATGTCTGACTACAGTCCTTAGTTTTTCCAAGTGCCTTATACAAATAGGGTAAAAGTGGGCGGGCGGACTGGGTAAAACAGACAGGCTACTATACAATGCAAAGTTGCAAACACACCTATAGTGGCAAAATCTAAATACAGTGGAGGGGGTAGGTGGGTATTGGGGGAGGGAAGTGGAGTGTAGGAGAGGTGGTACTGGGCATTACTACGATCCGAGTAATTAAGTTGTTTTAAGGTATAAGGGAATGGGAAGTGGGGTGGAGGGGAGATGAGGATGGGGGTGGGGGTTGGAAACAGAAGGGGGAACAATACACAACAATAAGAGAAGGATAGAAGAGGAGAGTGCAAGCAGAGAGGGAGTGAGGGGTATGGTTGGAGGGGAGAAGCAATGGGCAGGGAATAGAGGCTGTAGATTGCACAACAAAATCGACTTTTGGTGGCCAAGGTGAAACACATGCAGCAACTGGGCCCAACTAGATTCGAATTTTGGCTGGACAAGGTGAAACACATGCAGCAACTGGGAACAACAAAATTGATTTTTGGCTGGACAAGGTGAAACACATGCGGCAACTGGGCAAAACTAGATTTGAATTGTGGCTGGACAAGGTGAAACACATGCAGCAACTGGGAACACCCAAATCGATTTTTGGTTGGACAAGGTGAAACACATGCAGCAACTGGGAACACCCAAATCGATTTTTGGCTGGAACAAAGTAAAACACATGCAGCAACCGGGAACAACTAAAGTGAGAATCTGGATTGAATGGGGTGAGAGGTGGGACAATCCATGTGTGAAGGAAGAGGGTCGTCGAAGTTGGCGGAGAGCACTAACCTTCTGGGAAATGATAGCTGCTCCCTTGGTTTCAGGTGTCCAGAACGTATGGAGTTCTCCTCAGCCTCGTGGGTAACGATGGTGGGTGTAAGAGAGGACCCCCAGAGCCAGCCAGTCAACGGACAAGGAAGAGACAGGGGCCTTAGTTAGTGGACTTTGAAGGCGGGCCGGCATTCGCCTGCCAGCTTGCCTGATTGGTGAATAAGAATGACTTCAAGACCAATCCCAGGCAAGCAGGCACTGCAGTATTGTAGTAAAACGGCGTCGGCCATGATGTAGGAGGCCTGATATATGAATGATGATGGTGTAATGAATACCATTCCTGCAGTACAGCAGTGCACAACACAATATAACACATCACATGGAAGGTCTTTCATTTCAAATGAAATGCAGCAATGCACGGCAACAAGAGATTTTGGGTTGGCGCCCAGAGCCCATTAAGATCAGCCCCAAATGGACTCTTAATGTAGACAACGTCACTGCGTTGATGTGCGTGATGACGTTGCTGTTTCCTGTTCTTAAAGTAATTTGTTTGTCTATTGCTTAAACACTTGTGCAAAAGCGTATTCCTACTAACAGCCTATCAGTCAGCTAATAGTGTTAATTAAAATCAAGGATTCTAGAAATTAGTAATTACTTGATGATATCCTTCATGGTGGATGCAAAGCTGTAAAGGAAGCATTTCTGGTACTTGTCTACTAATTTCTCTTCAACCGAAGTTCTCATAAAGTGTATAGGGTACAATGGAAGTGAAATATGAGTTAATGTCTAATAGATTACAATGGAGTGTATATTATCTTTATCTTAGAACACTTGAAGGAAGGAAATAATGAACTTTTTTTCTCCGATGAAGGCATAGAAGTCTGAGCACAGATTGAAACTTTGAAATGTGGAATTATTTGTAACAATTTTTGAATTTATTGACACAGATCATGTATTGCTATGTAAAAACTTGATATAGTTGTAAGATTACATTGAATTTTTGTTTTTTTATATATACTCAATCTTTTCTAATAACCTAATTATTGTTTGGTATACAATATATAAAGGTGTGCAGGGGATGCAAGTGTTCCACAGTTTGTGGACATCGTTTTTTTCCTTATTGTTAATGTAGAAAAGGAATAGCGATGAGTGGCCATTTTGGAAAAGATGGGTGGCACAGCTACATCAGAGTGCATTGGACGTATCGAATAAACCTTGAAGCTGCAAGCAGATCAGACTCGCTGAATTAGTGGAAATTCAGACACAAACCGACTAGACAATAGCTGCACAACCCGTGCCAAGGTTACTGTGGAAAAGGGAGGTATGGACTGGCTACTAACAGAATAAAAATTAATAGTTCCCAAGCATAAGACACATTTCTCATAGATTAAGTAAAGAAACAAACAGCTTTTGAAGGCCAGGTGCTCACTAATCAAGGATCGACATGAAAAGAAAGTAGCTTGAGGAAGTCTCCATTGGTCAGCAAGGGTACGGACACCCGCCTTATTAAGGGCTAAAATCTTAGTAAATGCTGATCTGAATTATTCAAAACGTGGTCTCCACACATGTGATTTATGGTTGGAGAATAATAGCTATTTATTAGCTCCATGAACAGATCGGCCCAGGCCTTCACTCCCCTCAAGTTCTCAAGACAAAGATACAAGACAATGCCAAGTTCAAAGCTAAAAGTCCTGGCTTATGGTCTTGAGAATCAGAAATGGTATCCTAATTGGGAAAAGCAGCACCCTGATGCCGCTCCCCCCGGCCACAATTGTTGCTCATGTGCTGATGACCTGCCAAATTTCCAAGGTTGGTGAAATTAATGCCAACCAATCCCGCTCTCAAATACTGCCACCTTGCAACTGTTGCAGTAGCCAACAGTCCACTGTTTTGATGATGTATGTGACTTGGATGCTGTTTAGAGGTGGTCTGAGGTGTGACTTGTAGATAAAGTAACAGCCAATGATGACATCAACACATATATAAAACATATATAGATGATTCTTTGAACAAAACCCTAAACCCTGTCTGTTTTTTGTAATCAAGAGTGTGAGATGTCACTCGTGACTTATTTTGTACTTTTAAACTGTTGTCAAGCATGACAAGAACTGAGAGCGTGAAAGATTTTGGATTTACTGCTGTCCGCGTTTTATCTGGATTGCTAATAAAACAAGACTTTATCAATTACCTTGACTCTTCTGTTTTTGGGCACAGGAATTACCGGCCTATTTGTCCCACTCAGGGCTCAGGATTTCCTGCCCTTGTCTACATATGGATGCAGAGCCGGATGGTTCTGTTTGGACCATCGATTGCAGAATTATCCTCGTCACGAGTCTCAGGACTGCAGAAAGACCTGTGGAGACCAGAGAATCACGCGTGAACTGAGACGGTCATCAGAAGCCCCCTTGCAGAAAATCCTGCCAGATCCACGCAGGTTGGCCCGCAGGGCAAAGGTGAGTGGCCGATTGGGGGAGGATCGATACTGAAGGCCTCGGCTTATACATGGATGGGAGTATAGAGCATTGAATTGGCAAAGGAGTGAGGGATTGGATTGGTCTGTGTATACGAGAGAACTGTGAGCTGAGTATGTGTTTATTTATGAGAGGATACCTGTAAAAAGTGTTATGGAAGGTGGCGCCCTAAAGCACAGAACAGGGTACTAAGTTATTGGGAAGTAAAAGAGATATCTTGCAACAAGGTCACAGAAGAGGCCGCAACACCCCGTTTGGGTTGATTTTAAGATAAGAGGATGCCTTGTCAGAAAAGGGCAGGAAGCCGGCTTTAGTTTTCTTTTCTTGTTGTGTTATACTGAGGGTGCACCCATAGGTGTAAACATTTCAGTCACCAGCGGGAGGGTGAGAAGTGGTAAGAACAAGGCCTTGATGATATTGGTTTACATCATAGGAGCACATGAAGCTTTGGTTTGGACTCAAAGGGCGGAGACCAGAGCGTGGGTGGCATTTAGGTAGGAAATTGTGAAGGTAGAGTGGAGAGATATTGAATTGGAAGGGTTTTCTGAAGGCCCAGAAGTATTGTGTGGTGAATCCTGTGAAGTCCTCTCTGAATCCCTGCCTAAAGTCTCCTACAAGGGGCCCACGGGAAGGCAACCACTACCTGATCCTAACCGTAGGGGTCATATTAGCCGGGTGGATCACCTGGGAGAGGAAGGCCACCAAAGGAATGGGATGACTTTGTTAGGAGAGACACAGTATTCATCTTCTACGGAGGGTGAGATTTGCATAATACCGGAATACCTAATGGCTTGTTGCCAGACCAAGGACTCCCTTTCTAATACTACCCAGATTGTCTGTGGTGAAAACCATTATGGTCAACAGGGGAATGATATATGTAAGGAGCAGAGAATCCATATCACTACTTCTTATAGCTATGATTCCCCATTTACGTTTCAACTATAAAATCAAGAACCAACCATTAGCTCCTTTAGAAACCTCCCCTAAAGGTATAGTCCATAAACTGTTTAAACAGAGTGAACTCGATAAGGTAAAAATGACTCAGAACATGAGGGACTACAAGTCTTATAATGCTCTAGGTACTGGGACGAGGAAGAGGAGCGCAGAGGTGCAGAACAGTAGTGTGCAGTCTAGTGGTTCTAGACACCTGAGTGGGGCTTTTAAATATTTAAGGCCCCTTCAGGTGCAGACCAGTAGAAGCAGTACAGATCAGCAATGAGAGCAGCAGAAGCAGAGGGAAGATGATCCTGGAGCTGCTGCTATGTTTGAAGCGGGACAAGGTGTTGAGAGAGTCATAAAAGTTGAGACTGAACTGCAGAGGATGCACAGTGGGAAGCGGTGCTGTTGCTTGCTGTCCCATAGGAGAAAGAAAATCTCCACGTTTGGCGTCCTACTCTGGTGGTTAGCGTTCACCAGAGTATGCGAGGAGCAAGGCAGACTCCGTTTGGAAGGCGTGGGCCATGGGAGTGTGACCAGAGCTGTCAGGCGCCCAGGATCTGACGAGAGAAGTAGTACCAGCAGCAGCAGGTCGAAATGGAAGCACAGGGAAAGACCGGTGGGCTGGCCTTCCTAAGGTAACACTGATGTGCTGCGCAATAGATCACAGGCTGCCAGTAACCATTTTGAATACCAAACTAATGAATTAAAGTATTCTTGGAACAACACTCATATTGAGAGAGACCCAGTGGGGAAATATTGTAACCACCATTGCCAAAGTAAAGAGGGAAATTTTATACAAAAGGGGATGCCTGCATTATAATTCCTGGTTCCTCAGGCGGATAAGCAAACGAGATAAGGGGGTGGACCAGTGAATAAAGGATGACAAGTCCCACTAGCTCAGTACATTACATATACATTTTATTTCATCAGTACAAAAATATATGTGCAATATTTATTATGATGCTAGTGTGTATCCATAGCATAAAAACCAAATTATTTTTTGTTTTTTTGACAAAACTACAAATAATCAGGCTCAAATACCCAAATAGTCTCCAACATTCATTCACATACACTCTCACAAATTAGCAATGGCTTTCCTTCTTTTGTGTGTAAACAGAACTTCATATTACACATATATTGTAAAGGTACTTATGCAACATATTCTGACCCTATCTTTATTACTGGTGTCGTTGGATAGTTTGTTATAATTTCAAACAGATTGTATAGTCGACAAGTGTTTCGGTCTCCTGGAACTGATAATGGTGTCCCTTTCTTTTGTAGACCTTCCTCAGGGCATAAAGTCAAGATTAGTTGTCTTACCTTTCATGGACTAGAGTAAGCCTCACCATCTACGTATAATTAATTCGGAGATGTAGCAGATGTGATGAAATGAATCCCTCAATGGTATAGGGAATACTTTTGGTCAATTCACAGTCAGGAACCAGGAACCGTAATAACTTCTATTCTGGCTTTAGAAGCTCCCACCGGACTACAACAGATATGCATCCTCTATTTCAGTGCTCTGCGCGAGCCCTCTAATAGATGTTTTTTCTTAATGGTATGTTCTTTCCTCTTTCCTTGGAATCACTGTTTTTTCGATTTTGATTTTTTGTTGTTATAAATCTTGCGGTCACCGAGGACACAAAAATGCCTCAAAGATCTGCGTGGTTTGCAGCCGCGTCTCTGACCTCACACACAGCAGTCCACGGTTTGATTTGTTTGCTGTGGTACCGGCTCGAAAAGGTAAAGAGGTGTCAATATTTGAGCAAGATGAATGTAATCTACAAAGAGGAAGATTACTTGTAAAGGATAATAACAACCAGCATTGCCTAAGCCAAAGAAGGGAAATTACAACCAGAAGTGGATACCGTTTCTCTAGCGTTCTAAAAAATAGGGACATTACTTGAAAGAGAAGATGACAACCAGTATTGCCTAAGCCAAAGAGGGTCAATCTATATATACAAAACAAAGTCGTCTTTGTTTGTGGGTTTGTATGTGGTATTGATCTTGGGGACGCAACTCCTCATAAATGGTGAGGTCTGGCGTCATGACTTTTGCATGGAATATTCTTTATTTCATTGCCGAATTAATGCAACTATTTATAGCTCGGTGGGACATCCCGTTCTCGAGATAATTAACTTTATTTTATTTTACAGCATTGTATTTTGTGGTGTTCCATGCACCATCTACAGGTCAGTTGTAGAAAGTGCTCATTGCGCTGTCTGTGATGAACTGGTCTTGTTTTTTTTGTTTTCTAATTTTCTTTAGAAGAGAGTGAGTGCTTCTTTCTTTTCATTGATTTCTTTTGCAATAAACTTGATACATGTTAATTTCACTAATTAATTGTACACCACATTTTTATTTACCTCTGAATTAAATTCTCACATGAATATCAGATTTGGATGCTTAGTCTGATTATTTGCAGTGTGTGTTTAACAATGACAATGGCCACCACTGCTAACAACACTGCAAATAATCACTATAAGCATACAAATATGATATTCATGTAAGAATTTAAATCAGAGATAAATGAACATTTGGTGTTCAATTAATTAGTGAAATTAACATGTATTGCGTTTTAACTTTGTGACAAACAAGAATATTTGTTAATCTTTTTCGGTGGAATAAGCAAAAATCTGAGAATGGACATCCTGGGCGAATTTTAGGTACTTAAGCTACTTATCAATAAAAAGGGCTACTGCTTTTCTAAAGGGGGAAACTTGAGACATTACCAGCAGCTAACTGATGTTGTAGAAGGAACCCAAAGATGGGAGGAGAGAAGCCCTCCTGTAGAAATCATCAAGGGGGAGAAGAATATAACCTGCTCTGCCTGTGTCAACCAAATTAGTGGAACAAGCCAGATCAATGAGCATTGTACCCTTATGGAAGAAGCTGTTAACCCCTCTATTGTTGAAAGTTAGACTTTTCCAAGAAGCTGTTTTCTTTGATTAAATTTCCACACTGAGGATATAAGTGTGGAAAGTCGGAAGCAGCGTAAGCCTCAACACAAAGTACTTGTAATAGTGGTAGATGTTTTATCCTAGGCAGGCGAGTATACCAAGAAAAAGGGACTATTAGTGGTTAGTCCTGGCAGGTTAGTAGGCCAAGAAGAAGATAATTAAAGTACTACAGTGTGGTGGAAGGTGGTGGTGGAGTGAAAGTGGCATGTCTACTAATGTGTTATGATTAACATTTTTTTGTTTAAAAAACAATTATTTTAAAAAGTGTTATGATGTACTGTGATAAAACCATCCTGACAAGACATTGGTATCCCGGCAGTATTACCACTGGGATACCGCCTGGATAATAGTATTACTGCCAGACCCTCCGGCGCTATTAGCACCGGATCACAGGTTTGCTGGCAACAGTAATCTCCATTGGGTCCTAATGGCTTGGTGTAATTGTGCCGAAAAATGTTAATTTTCCCAGTGCATTTGCCCCCAGCTCAGAGCCGAGATTTGGTGGACCCTTAAAGGCAGCAGTAATAGTGTTACCACCGTATTTAAAGGTTACTGCCAGACTCATGATGAGGCTGAAAGTCTTTGTGGTTTATTAAGCAAGAGCTTGTGGAAACTTTGGATAATTATTTACAAGGCATAAATTGTTTTTCAAAAATTGATTAGCAGAGTTTGCTAATTCAAATATTCTTGATTAGCAAATAGACCCATTTGATTAGCAATATTGTATTAGTATTTGTAATGTTAACAGACGTTATTTGTACCCAAGGCATTAAATGAGCAACAATAAGCCAGTTTTGTATATCGCTTAAGTATTACATTAGCCGGACCTTGAAAATTCTTTACAATTCCATTAGACCTGCTGGTCCAGTAACTTAGTTTACCTACTCGACCTAAGAGAAATGCACTCGACCCATGGCAATGGATGACAACATATTGAAATTCACTTTCTGTAAAATGGTGCATATACCCACAAACCCACTTTGTTTGGCACACTGCTCTCACCCACAGACCAGCCCTGCACAGGGAAACTTTTATTTAACATTTACTGCAAACAAAGTAAATGTTAAATTAAAGTTTCAAACAACGCCTGCAAATGGTACTTGTTTAGATGGATTTATGAACTCTGACCTGGAGGGGCAGAAGCTCAGAAGGCCAGCCTAGTTTCTTGGAACAGGGTAACTTCTGGACAAGCCAGACAAATCAGGGTAGCTATGGCAGGTGGTCATGACTAAGTCTCAGGAGGGGTGAGGGTGACTGAAGGACCTCAATGAGCACACAGAGCAAGGACACTTACAAATTATTCCAGACAGGTGTTATATCAAAAATATAGACACATTTATTACAAGGGCTTTGACCATAGCAAAAGAATCACAGTAACGCTAAGTAAACCAACACATCTCTATCAATACAATATATATACAAGACCATTGGGGTCTAAAGGGTTAAATGCACGAAATATGTCAACAACCGAGAGGGGAAGGAAACAGGCAGTGCAAATATTCTTTAGGCCCAGTTCGACATCACAAATACACCTAACTAAGAGGCAGTCCAAGCCCTAAGAACAGAGGAGCCTTGTGCTCAATAGTACATGCAATGCAAACGCACGGGTGTAACGCTCACCTGATTCCCGCAGAGGCGCCGGTCTTGACTGGGTGAATGCCGTATCTTCAAAGGTGATGTGTAACACACGGTTGGCTCTTTGGGCTGGACCTCTGTGCACTGTATGTCTGACTCGAAGAGTAAGATGTCTGCAGATAGAAAATATGGGATTAATGAACTGGGGTTATTGGGTGCCTCTCTCCTCTTCCCTTTCTCTTCTCCTGTAGAACCCCAAAGGTTAACGCCCTCACCTTAGGTAAGTGAACGCCGAGCTCTCCATCTGCCTCGGGGCAGGGTGCCGTAACCAGTAAGCACGTAAGTAAGCGCTTGTAGCCTGCTTCACGATGCGCACTAACTGTCCCTTTTATCTTGCAGGTACAAGTTCGGAGCTTTAGAGAAGCTGAAGGGTGCTGGAATACCCACTGGATTCGGCGTGGGAAGGAGTAATGGCACGTGAGTAATAAAGTTGCCCAATGTCTTTAAACACACCTTCTTTTGTCTTTCAGATGCGGGATGCAGCGCCGAAGGCCTCCGGAGCATGCGAAGAGTAGGTAAGCCTTTGTCTTTCAGATGCCGGAATGCAGCGCGAGGCGTTGGTGACAGCCGATGGACCAGGTAAGAGATGCACTGCCACTGAAGACCGTAGTGCTAACCTGTTCTTTCTTTGTCTTTACAGGAGCTGCTGAAGACTGGATTCCAGGATGGTAAGCCTTTGATCCCTTAGGCCCAGGATCAGAAGCAGAAGACACGATGAGCGTTCTGCTGCAGAGAATGCAGAATAACGCAAAGCAAGATTCATCCATCGGGTGTGGTTTAAATAGCCTCCTGTAGTGCTTAGGTGTCTCCTTCCACAGCCACGCCTAGGTAAGAAAAGAGTTCCTGCTTTCCAGAAGAGTTCCAGTGTTCTGAACCTAGGGAGTGGCACCTGCCCCACCCAACAGGAAACGTAGTCCCAAACAGAAGAGGATCAGGGGTTCAACTGGCAGGTAAGTAAGCAGCATGGTCTGCTGCAGGTAAGTCCACCCAAGCATTATGAGCCCGGCGCTTCAAGCGCTGGGACTGGGCATCTTTATGAGCCTGGTGCCACTGGCGCCAGGACAGGGTCCAAAAGGTCCCAATTGGGACTGGCTGGCACTCGGAACCGGGGTTATGGGTCTGCTTCCAAGGGAGTCGGGCAAGTCCTGATCTTTTGGAAGCAGAGATCATGACAACGGGGTTGTTCCAATGGGCAGAATAGGGTCTTTTCAGGGGTCTCTAGCAGCTCGGGAAGGTGGATGAGGCGATGCAGAACAAGTTCCCACTATTCAAGAAGGGCCTCCACTTGAAGGCAGAGGCAGTTCGAGAGTTCGGGATGGAGTCCCTATTTCGCAATAGCAGTGGAAAGGAGAGGGGCCCCCAGGTGCCACTTGTGTGTAAAAATGGGCCCTTGCGCTAGGGGCCACTGGTTTGGGTATGGAGTACTCACCGGTCCCCAATGCAAGCAGACCCAAACTTCGCCAGTTCAGTCCACTTCACTTGCAGGTTCGAATGCGGCAAACAGGACATCTTGGCACCTTTCAGTTCCTGAGATACAGCGAAGATTCATAAATTGGACAGTGGCAATTTCTCCGCTCTGGGTGGATGAATCAACACAGTTTCACTGCAGCAGGCTTCAGGGGCAAGAGGGTCACAAATGCAGTGGACTTGTAAAGGACGTTGCCACGGCAGAGCAACGCGGTAACCGCGTTCACTCCGGTCCTGGCACACTCATCTCACTTAAGACCTGGGAATGCCAAGTGTACGAAATCTGGTGTGAGGGTGCTGGGGACAGGGAACTAGCAGTATACCAAGTTTCAAGGGCCTCCTTGAAACGGCAGAGGTGACGGAGCAAAGCAACTGGGTAAGCTGGTCAGTCCACTGGTTGGCCCCGGGACACTTCCGAGAAAGCTTACTTGCAGGGTTTGATGAAGGTACCAAGAATAGTTGGTCCCACTATTCCAATGGGTCGAAGCAACTTCGCAGACCTTCTAGGATGACCAGATGCAGAGGGGTCCCACGGGATGACAGCGGGCTCAGAGTGTCAAACCTTCCAGCGGGTCACCAGCGGTTCCTCGACTCGGCTTCGTGTTGCAGGATACTTAGATCCTATCCTTTGTTCAGTGAGAACTCAGGAGATCTACATGTTAGTGGTGTTTTCAGCCTCCTCTTATCCAAAGTTCCCTTCACTCCAAAACAGAGAGGACCCTATGGGAGATCTGCTCACAAACACACACTCCTTACGTGGACCAATCACGGACCACGGTGGTCCCAGGCATCCATGGCACTCCAGACTCTCTGGCACCCAGGATGTGTATTGGAACCAGACGTTCAAGCCCACATCCTGGAGGCACACACACAAGGCATGCCGAAGCCTGCTAAAGCATTGGGATTTGCGGGAAAGTGCATGACCAAATAAGGACTGACCCAGGTCGACTCGACCTGGGGAAGGTGAAGGGGCAAGATGGCCAATGTACAGGACAAAGAACCTCGTGGCATGGCCATTTTGGAGCCAGGCCACCTATTCGTGCCAAACACGGTTAACGCGGTTAACATGGCAGGAAAGAGTTAAAATTAATGCGAAACAATAGCTTACACCAGTCCTGTCCATGACACATCTGCACAGTTCATAAACAGTCCAGCGAGAGTATCTAGGGCCTTTGGAAATGACTATAGAGCCAAGTGTACTATATGGTAAGATACATTGCACACTTGTTACATGATGCACAAAAGTTGCAACATGAGGAAAGGACTAAGGGAAACAAAGTCTCCCAGTACGGACTGTCTTAAGGGCATGTTAGTTACCACATAAAAAGTGAGCGAAAGCCCAGAGGAGTGCAGCTGAAGGCTGTGCTTCTCTGGCGAAGTCAGGCAATGGTGTCTAAACAGCAGCAAAAACAAAGTTTGGGGGTTGATACATGTAGGGCAAATTACATACAATTATGAAATCTTTCCTAACAGTACTCACCTTTTATAAAGCTACTAGACTATGCGAGTGACCAAAAGGACTTTGGGAACCCTGGATGAGTGTCTGTAAAATGCAAACGGTTAGCTGCATGAATGGACACAAATAAATAGATATGATCAAAAGGCTGAAAACAGTTTGGCCAGTTCTCTCCCACAGGTGCTAATATGTAATGCAATCATAATCACAGGCCAAAGCTAGGACTGGAGGCTAACTACAGTGCATGGTAGTGCAGTAGATATGTAGATGTACAGACTGGAAGGAACTATTGATCACTACTTTGCGTTCACATTTAATTAGCTTATTGTATTTATTATGTAAGAAGAAAGAAAGTAAGAGACTAAGAAGAGTGGATGGCGTAGCAGGCAGAGAACTGAGCAAATTAGGTAGAGTATTGTAGTTTGCAGCTATCTAATATTCAGGATAGCTGGTATAAAGCAACAGGTTGATAAGATGGAATGTCAAGCAGTATGTGATCAGCTCATGGGTTGAGCACCAGTTGCACAGATGCATGTAAGCAGTAGGTTACAGAACTAGGCTTGCCATTAAATGAATTGTCATTTATATTTTCAAGTTAAATAATCAAAGCCACTGTCTATGTGATAGCAGTATAACGAGCGCTGCAAATTGCAGGCCATGCTAACAGAGATTGAAGAAGAGATGCAAATACATAAAGGAAGACAGAGTGAAAAGGAAGGGACGTGACCACCCAGAATGTGTGGGTAGGTGGATAAATATTGCTTAAATTAGATGGAAAAAAACATGAGCGACACTAAAGAAAGGGAAGCTAAAGAGTGGTAGGACAAAGAGGAAGAAGAGGCTTGACAGAAAAGCAGGAGGTGGAAGAAAGACAATGGGACAAAGTAATGGAGGAAGTTAAAGACAGGCAAAGGAAATATAAATCAATTACAAAAAGCAGAAGAAATGGGAAGGGAACTAGAGGAAAGAGATAGAAAGATAAGCAAGGGAAATAGCAAGAAAGCAAAAGGAAGAAAGAGAAAAGCAAAAGGAAGTAGAGGAAAAAGAGTGAAGGAGCTAAATGAAGAAAGAGAAAGAAAGAGAGGAGCCGAGAGAGAAAGGCAAAAAGACATCAAAGACTCAGAAAAGGAGCACATACTTCAAGCGAAAGAGAAAAGTGAGGAACAGGAACGGGAAAGGCGTTAGGAAAGACGCTTTAGGGAGATGGAGGAGATAATGAAAAATCATTCTATACCAGACAAAGATGAGGGAGCAGCGATATGAAGGAGGGTCGCTAACCTATATCGAAGTACGAGGGACGGTGGTGTTATCTGCAAGGTGAAGGGGAGTGTAGTCGGACCTCCACAGAGAGAGGAACTGAGTTTATTGGAAAAAGCACTGAAGGGAATGTACGGGAAAACCCCTCTATGTGTAAACTTAACAAGACCATATACTTCACTGACCAGGGGATAGTGTGCTCCACGCCAGGGATTCATTATATGAATGCCCGGGAATTTATATTGGCATTCTTAGAGCAGAAAGCACAGCTGGGCATGCCCATGGACCCCGAGACATTCCAATATGGAGTGAACCTCTTACTAGCATTGCTTCCTGGCATAAGGGGCAAAATACTACGGCTACCTGCAGAGTTTTTAGCCAGAACAGAAGGGCACATGGGTGATGAGGAAGGACATGTGTTCCCGGTAGAGTTAGAAGACAACAGGGTGATTATTCAGGGTGATTATTCATGGGACAGATTATGAAGGGAAAGCGTGGCGAGCAGTGATCACCTTGGACAAAGGACACAGACCGACTGATCTGACAGATGAGGACCTATTCAGAGACGAGAATTCAGATGAGAAAGTTGTATTCTTCGTAAGCCTCACATATTGGATGAAGATTGAGAACAGGGACATGCCACAGAGGATGGCATTGATAAAAAAGACACTGGCCCTCATTACGACCCTGGCGGAGTGGGTCTACGCCAGCGGTATTCGCGGCGGACCCGTCCGCCCTACTACGAGATCCCGTAGCGCCATGGTGAGTTTTCCGCCCGGTTTTTCCGGGCGGAAAAATCCATGGCGCTACGGGACCTCGTCGTTAATTACGCCACCGTAATTTACGGTGGCATAATTAACTCCTTCCCCACTCCCATTATACCCTATGGGGCAAAAATGGGAATGGGGAAGGGTAAAATGGGGATTGGGGATTTACCACCCCGCCAAGGTCGGAATGGGGCGGTAAATCCGCCAACCCCCATGGCGGTATCGGCAGCTTTCCGCCGTGCTCCATGGGGCATTTTGCACCACGATCTCCGCCAGGGTCGTAATGAGGGCCACTGTCATTTGTTCAAGAAGATTTCGCACAGGTACTGTATGAACTGTGGACCGGCAGTCCCTATGACACTAGCCTATTGAAAGAAGTAGTGGCAATTCTAATCAAATTAAAGCCAGGAGCAATCTTGCCAAGGGTAAAGCAATATCCCATGTCGAAAGAAGAAGATGAGAGTATTTATGAGACAACACTGCGTTAGTGCAGCAGGGAATACTAGTGCCATCAGAGTCCCCATGTGTATCAAGTGAAAAAGAAAATCGACGGGTGGAGCGTGGAGATTTATTCAGGATTTAAGCCCCCTAAACAATATTGTTGAAACAGAATTTCCATTGGTTCTGAACTCAGCCACAATACTGTGTAACATCGCATCCAAAGCAAAATATTTTATAGTGATCGATTTAAAGAATGCATTTTTCTCAATTGCCCTCCATGAGGAGTCACAAGACGTGACCTTGTTTTCATATAGAAATAAAAAGTGCAAACACACTTGATTACCACAAGAGTACTGTGAGTCCCCTTCAATATTCAAGAGGGTTCTCCAGATGGACTTAGGAAACGTACCCCTAAATAGCACAGTGATTCAGTATGTAGACAACATTTTGGTGTGCAGCGACACACAAGAACAGTGCAGAAAAGATACAATACAGTTGATGATGAGTTTTGGCAGACAAAGAGTGTAAGGTAGACAAGGAAAAACTGCAATATTGTCAGGAAGAGGTCATTGGGCAGTTGACATCCTGAGAAGGGAGAAAGGTGACCCCTGAAAGAGCAGAAGCAATCATGAAAACACCTCAGCCAAAGACACTGAGGGATATGCAACCATTTGTAGGCCTTGCAGGACGTGGGTCTTTGACTACACTACATATGTCAGACCCATTCTAAAATGACTCAAGGAAGCCCAGAAAGATAACAGTAACATAGGCTTGACAGGAGAAATGACAGAAGGATTTAATAAACTAAAAGAGGCAATATGCATAGCACCCATTTTAGACATCCCTGATTACAAGGCAGAATTCGTCCTATTCTCTCATTTGAATGCTAGCATATTACAGTGGAATTGTAGACCCAGTAATGAGAGGCCATTCATTCTGTGAACAATCAATGGCTGCAGCCTTTGAGATTGAGAAGTCAGCCAGTATTACGATGGGCTGTGAAGTGACGTTATACATGGAGCATGTAATGTTCGCCGTTCTTGAGAAACCCAAAAGCCCATTGACCAGGCAGAGAGCATCTGGATACAAGGTGATTATATCGAACCCAGTAATTAAGATTGTCAGATGCAGAATAGTGAATCCAGCAACGTTCATAGCAGAACCAGTTGAGGAAGGAGATTGCGTGCACCAAGACTACTGAATATTATGATGGTATATCATAATATTCAGTAGTCAGAGAAAATGCCCTTGGAGTCCTCTTCATTGACGGTTGTTAAGATGGATTTCTGAACTCTGACCTGGTTGGCAGAGGTTAAGAAGGCCAGCCTAGTTTATTGGAACAGGGTAACCTTCTGGACAAGCCAGACCATCAAGGGAGCATTGGTGGCATGTCAAGACTAGGTCTCAGGAGGTGTGAGGGTGACTGAAAGCCCACAATGAGCACACACAGTAAAGGACACTACACATCACTCCCAGTCAGGTGTAAATTATCAACAGTAATACTTCAAACCAATACAACACTACAATAACTCATACATACAATACCAAGTGGCCTAAAGGATTAGTGCACAGAATGGGTCAACAACCTAGGAGGAAAGAGAGCAAGCAATGCAAACAGCCTTCAGGCCGTTCTTCATCAATCGATCCCTAATTAAGAGGCAGTCCAGTCCCTACGAAGAGTGGAGCCTAACGCTCAAAAGTACTTTCAGATGTTGGTGCACCCGATGGTGCAGAAGAGCAAAATTGGGGTCTCTTGCACGGGCTGAACCAACTCAGGAAGGTGGGTGAGGCGATGAAGAATAGGTTCCTACAATTCCAGGAGAGTATCCACCAAAAGGGCAGAACAGGTTCCAGGAGTTGGGAATAGGGCGGTAGCTCAAGATATCTGTAGAAAAGTGAGTGGCCCTCAGGGGACACTTGTGCAGAAAAATGGATGGATGTGCTAGTGGCCACCATTAAGGGTTGCAGGTACTCACTGACCCCTGGCACACTCTGGACCAAACTTCGGCAGTCGAGTACACTTCAGTTGCAGGTTCAAATGCAGCAATTATGCGGCTCTGCGGCTTTCAGCGGCTGAGTTACAGCAATCATTCTGTGGCAGGACAGTGGCGAATTCTCCACTTCTGGTGAAGGGATAAGGCCAGCTTCAATGCAGCAGGATTCAGGGCACAGAGGGGCACAAAAGCAAGGCACCTGCGAAGTTCGTCACCACGGCTGGGCGACACGGTGACCATGGTCACTCGAGTTCGGGCGCTCTTTCTTTATTCCAGACCTGGGAATGCCAAGTGTACAAAATTTGGTGTGAGAGTGCCGTGAACACAGAGGTTAAGATCTACCAAGTTTCATGTGTCCACTCGAAACAGCGGTGGTTTCAGAGCAAAGGTCCTGTATAAGCGAGTCAGTTCACTGGTTGGCCCAGGAACACCTCCGAAGAGGCTCGCTTGCAGATTAAGATGAGGGTACTGTGAATTGTTGTTCCCACTATTCAAATGGCTCAAAGCACCTTTGCAGACCTTCTGGTGCGATCAGATGCAGTGGGCTCTAGAGGGACAGCAGTGGGCTCAGGGTGCCAAACCTCCCAGCGGGTCATCAGTGGTTCCTCGACTCGGCCTCTTCATTTTAGGATACTTGGATTCTATCCTAGGTTTAGTGAGAACTCAAGAGTTCGACCTGGTATGGGTGTTTGGAGTCTTCTCTTATCCAGAACCCAATGGGAGATCTGCTCACATACAGGCACACCAGACGTGGACCAATCACGGACCACGGCGGACCCAGTCATTCCCAGCACACCACACTCACTGGCACCCAGGATGTGTATTGGAACTAGACGGTCCAGCCCACATCCTGAGGCACACACACAAGAAATGCAGAAGCCCGCGAAAGCTTGGCATTTCATGGGGAAATGCATAGCCAAATAAGGACTGGCCAGGTTCTACTCGACCTGGGGAAGACAAAGGGACAAGATGGCCAAAGGACAGGACAAAGAACCTTGTGGCATGGCCATTTTGGAACCAGGTCACCTTCCTGTGCCAACCGTAGTAAATGTGGTTTGCATGGCAAGAAAGGGTTCAAACTATGAAAAAGTAAAAGCTGCCACCAGCCCTGTCCAAGGCACATCTGTGCTTCTCCTAAAACATCCTTTGAGGAAGTCTAGGGACTTTGGAAATGAAAGGAAGACCCAAGCGCACTGTACTGTAAGGTACTGTGTGCACTTGTAATATGTTGCAGAAAAGTTGTAACATAGGAGAGGACTAAGGGAAACAAAGTCTCCCATTACTCACTGTCTTTAAGGGCATGTCAGTTTCCCCATAACAAAGTGAGAGAAAACCCAGTACAGTGCATCAGAAGGCTGTGCTCTACTGGCAAAATTCAGGCTAGGCTTGTCAGACAACAGCAAAATATTGTGGGGCACACACCTGGAGGGAAGATTATACATAGGTGGGAAACTTTCCTAACATCGTTTTTGTCAATTGTCCAGTATTCAAGGAAAGGACACACTGGGATGCAGTGGTGAAATTGAAACTGAATGGCAAATTCAAAGTAGTGGCGAGTGCAGGAATGCCTGTCCAATTGTCTGCTCTGTCAGCAGAATTAGTAGTGCTTATTATAGTCTTTGAAACACATGAGGATCAGGAAATGACAGTGTATTCTGACTCCGCCTATGTGACGTCAACAGTACCTGGAGGACTGTCACATTGGAAGAAGTGGGGCTCCCTGCACGCAGATGGCACCCAAGTGCAGTATGTGCGCCTATTGGACAGGCTCATAGATGCACTGCAGCTCCCATTGGCCATCGCCATGGTGAAATGCATAACCCACACAAGAGGAGGAGATTTAATTCTCCACTGCAACAAAGCCACCGACACAGAGGCCAAAGCAGGATATTTTCCTGAGATATCTGAATTTGACTCACCACATAATAAGCACACGGGAGCATGCAGCATGTTGATAAAAGACGGCTTTAACTCCTTGCCCATGGTACAGATAATCGAATTACAGGGTTGTGCTCCACCAGAAGAGCAGGATTTGTGAAAGTGAAGAGGGTGCTCATTGTCCCCCACTAATGCAATGTGACGGCAGGACAGCACCGGCAAACCCCTTGCATTAATTAAATTGGCGCTAGACCAGCTTCACTATCCTGCGCACAGCACATGAGTCTTGCAGCTCACATATTGGAAGACTGATTTACACCCAACCTCGCTGAGCATGTTGCTGCATTTATTGTTAATTGCAATGTCTGTCAAAAGTTCATGACAGAGCCCATACTACAAACAGTTTGAGGTGCAACACCCCGTCCTACTGGACCCTTCCAGCATTTGCATAGCCATTGTGTAGATATGCTCCAAAGTTGTAACAGCTAGAGATAAATATTAGTGGGCATATGCCCTTTTCCCTGATGGATCGAAGCAGGTCCATGCACACACCCTGATGCCACATGTGTTGCAGCATTCCTCTTTCGTGAGGTCTGTCCGAGCTATGGGGTGTGCCGAGTTCTTCGGTCTGACAATGGAATGCATTTTGTAAATGAATTATTTTGCACATTGCAATCCTACTGGGTATTCAGCACACATTCTCCTCGCTTATCACCGGCAGGCAAATGGGATTTGTGAGCGCCTCAATGCCTACTCAAAGAGAGAATAGCCAAATTACAAATGACTCTGAAAATAGGACGGCTCCATTGCCTACCCTTAGTACTACTCAAACAACCTGGTCCAGACCATCACCTGAATCCTCACACGCTGGTGACAGGACGATGTATGCGCTTAACTCTTGCTCCTCCCATTACAGTGCGAACCGATGCTCATAGTGCTGCTGTTGTTCTCGGATCTGAAATGCATGATTATATGGTTGCTATGACAGCAGGTGTCTCTTTTATATCTCAACAACTTCAAGACCGGCAGAAGAGGTGAAAGAGCAATGAGGAATACACCCAATAGGTCGATTTACAAACTTTAGTCAAAACCCCCGCCCTATATTCTGGTGATACGGTTCTTATAAAGAATTTCATTAGGAGTTGGCACAGGCACAGATTTGAGGGCCCTTTTGTAATGGAAGAAGTCACACCTACTGCAGTTAGGATACAAGGAAGACGAGCTTGGCTTCATCTCAGCAATGTCAAAACCTACAAAGGTGAGACCCCTCAGCCACCAGTCCCCAAAGTTGACGGAGGAGAGGTGGACCTGAGTGCAAACGTGATCCGCCACGAGAAGCAGACAGCGATCGGCAGACAAACAAAACTAAGATACTGTCTCCTTTTTTATACTAATAGATAACAAGATCGAATGAACTTTCTCCCCCAAAGACTTTTTTACCTGCATAACACAGAAGAATGCACACTTTTGCAGGGGAGAAGGAGACAAATACTCATTATTACCATTAAGAATGATTCTGTTTGAAATTCGTTCCTACATATTAGATAGTTATTTTGCTTTCAAAACAAGTAAAACACCTCTTGTTGCTCTTCTAGTATACCCCAAGACAAGGTTCATCTTTGAAAGGATCCTCAAAGCAATAAAGCAATAATCGTGCAATTTTTCTTGTAGCTCTCTGCATCTTTGAACTCAACGTGAAAGTATTCAGGGGAAAAAAAGGAAGAATATATTTAATTTTGTTTGGTACAAGCTTTTGGCACGCAGACCACTTAATGTACGTGCCCTATTGCAACACGGACACATTCGCTGTCATGCAAATTGCCACATTTTTCACCTTCTGCTGTCTCTATTTGTTTATTTTCTTGACATTGAGAAGTGCTCCTTTGTAATTTGCCAAAGCCAGTATAGACCAATTTGATCCCCATTTCCATGTTCAGTGAAGTTATGACCCAGCCCTTCTCTATTACTACGAAACAGATGCAAAGACTAAAGAAAAATGCTGACAATGATTTACACCACATAAATACCTATATGGCTGATTCAGCCCAAGTGACTAATATGTGGTATCGGCACATTACCCGGGTGGGGAGAGAGACATTTGCTCATTCTATATGCCATGAGCTCTTCCAGGCCACTGAAATAACAGCAACCAGACCACATTGCCTAGTGCATTTGGCGCTCTACACAACTAGGGGCCAATTTCAAGAGAAGTGGGCTTCTTTGCGATAGATGTTAAAAAAGATGGTACCCTATGAAGATACCTACAAAAAAACAAAAACTATGATGCATGATTATTGTAACAAAAATAAGATGATATAATATGATATATATTGGACGGCTGTAAAAGGGCCGTTATCGCGGGCATTCCCTCTGGCTTCGTTGGAGACATATGGGCTTGCTATTCCGTGATTCCCCCAAGATGGGGCCGTGTGTGCCATGCAACAGTCTAGTCGTTGCACGCTCTGCGCATTCTGCCTTTTCAGATGGCATTAATTACAGGAGTTGCCACGACAACATTGCATCGCTTCTATTGAGCAAGTCTCTCCATGCGTTTGTCTCTTCCTATGTTACTCCTTCTGTTTCATCCCTGCAATCGAACCTTTCTTAATACTATTCTTTCCTTGTTGAACCCTCCACATCACATAGTGGGATCAGGCTTGCTTTTCAATACCTGAGATTCAGCCCAAGAACCCGCTCCTCATTTGTACGTTTTTTCCCGAGAGTTCCTACCTTCCTCCCTATTCAGACTTCTACTGATCTCTACTTACTGGTGCGCTCTCTCTCTTCATCTCCGACAGGCGCGCAACAACGAGAAGTCCAGCTATATAATAGAGTCCATGGGAAAGCAGTTCAAAGGCAGTTAAAACAATCATAGCCTTCGGAGAAGAAAGGCTTCAGGAATCCAGTTTCGCATCCAGAACACTGAAAGGTTTTTGTTCCCCTGAGGGTTTACCTGGGTCCTCAGCCTCTTCATAGAGGAACAGAGTGGCAGGGAGGACCAGGAGAATTACTAACTCACTGCAAACCACTGCTGCATTTCAAAGGTCAGTCCTGTGTGTTATATTCTACATGGTAACGGATCTTGTGATAACGGCCCAAATAAAGATGAAGCTAAAATAGTAGATCAAAAGTTATTGCAATGCCCAAATGGTGTAGGGAAAGAGAAAGGGCGAAAGCCCGGGTGCTGGGAAAGACGCCAGCTACTGGTATACTGACATGTATTTACCTCAGAAGGATGGGTTAACGGAATGATGAGGTATAAAGCAAAAGCACTCCTGACTGTACCAGAAGAGGTGGTGAAAACAGAGAATGATGGGTGCCTTAAGAAATAGTTAGAATACTCCAAGTTGCCGACTTGGGTGGAAAATGAAGAAGGCCCCTTACTCATAATACCCCTAAAGAATACCACACTATGTTTTCAGAATAGTGGTCCGGTAAAAGTTGGAGCAAATCCTGGATGCAAACGCATAACAAAGATACCCGTATGAAAATTGGTACAGCAGTACTAATGGACCACTATTGGGCCTGTGGTTCAAAAGCTTACATGTTGACCTCTGAATTGGGTAGGAATATTTTCCTTGCTACTAATAAATATACCAGCTCTGGTAATACTCCAGAGTGAGATAGAAAATGGTGGTTTTCCCAAAATTAATGCACACTAGATAAAGAAAAGATCCCTAAAACATGAACGTGTAAAATGAAGCAGCAATTATATCTCAGACAAAATGGAAAAGGCACTTGATGAAATACCATACGAGCATAGACTGTTCAGCAGAACAGAAATGTTATTTGACTCTGTCATTTCCGGGGTGCAGCCACATACAAATGCCAAGCGATTGCAAATGACCCGCTGGGGGTTGCTACAAACAATTCACACAACAGTGAAAAGCTTTAACACTATAAAGGAAGAGCTGAGAGCAACAAGACTCATGACTCTTGAAAAGAGGCATGTCCTTGACCTGATAACAGCCATGGACGGTGGCGTGTACACATAAATTGGACCATCCTGCTGTACATACACAACTGCCCATGATGAAGAAAATGGGACCCTCAAAGAGGCCCTAACGCTGCTAATAGATCTCCACACCAAAATGATAGAGGACGTGGATGCATGATGATGACTGGCTCTCTTAGCTATTCTCTTGGATCATCTCCTGGCTGACTAATACATTAAAAGTACCAATAGCTGTATTAGTGCTGGTGTTATTTGTATTCTGCATCCTGAGAATAGCCATAACTCAATGCAAGAAGACTGCAAAAAGATGGTAGGGATGAAGATGGTGATAAATATGGACACCAACATACACGAGTACACACAATCTGATGATCTACCTCTTGTGAATTTAAAGCAAAGTCCTAACGTCCCTTGAGGCTTAAAATATTATTATCCCCGAGACCCTTGTAATTATGTGGGAATGTCAAGAGGCAAATGAATGTGTCATTCATTGCATCAAACCTTCCCTCACTGATATCACTGAAACAAAAGAAGTGCATCATTTATGGTGTACATCCCCTCTCCACCGCCATAACGCAGATACGATCAATACTATTCACTAAGGCAGCCCTACCAACCTTACCCTAGACCAGTCGAAGAAGAAATTGACTTTTAAGCTCAAGCAGAAAGGGACATAATGTTACCAACGTGATGAGAGCAAGTGACGTCATTACACACATAGATGCACTAGACAAGAAGCCGATATGCACCCACTACAACGATACACGAACACTAGGTCAAACTTGCATTTAGACATGAAGAATGTTACCTGCACCAACAGACACTAGGACACATAACTGTCACTGTGAGGCTTGATGTCCAATTAATTAATTGTTGGTCCGCGGAAGCTGCTGCACCCCCATAACCCCCCATGAATGCTTCCTTCTCAACTGATATTACAAACGGTTAAGTTGACAGCACCCTTAAGGAAAAATGGGATAAAATAATAAAAACACCAGGTCTGCATCTGCTTGATGTGTGTTTTGCCGTTTTACCTAAGAGGGAAAAGTTGGATAACATTTAATAATCACTAACCTTCAATTCAGGTGTTCTCCCATAAACTTCGTTAAAGAAATTATAATAAACACCATACCTGGTCCTTCTCTACTAGAGCTTAGAGAAGTATTTACATGCAGAACTCCTTAGATGATGATGGCTGCAGGAACTGTCAGAAATAGATTAAGTTCCTTGGTTGCAGTCTATAAACTTTGCCATCAACAATTTGAGTTCCCGTTTTAAAATGTGTTTTTCACTATGTCTTCTTCACCATTGCTTTCTATAAAGTTAACTGTAAAGTTTCATGAAAACCAATCCATAGTAAGTTATCCAAACTTTTCAATTGGATTCAGAATTGCATGTGAGTGAAGCAAAACAAATTCTCTTTTCACTTTACGGTATGTAAACTTGTGTTGCGCCCGCACTAAGATAGTGTCTTAATAAATACAAACACAAGCAAGCCGCCCATGCGCAATATAAACAGAGTCTCAATTAAAATAAGTTTGAACCGCCCATGCGCGAAGGAAAATAGAGTCTCTGTTAAAACAAGTACAAGCCGCCCATGCGCGAAGGAAAATAGTGTCTCAATTAAAATATTCTCGAACTGCTCATGCGCGAAGGAGAAAATGTTTGTTCCTCACTCTGGAAGATTACACACACGCGAAAGATTACGAGAGTCACACACACGGTTGAAGACGCGAGTCGCTCATGCGGATGATGACACGAGCTGCACACACAGATGATGACATGAGCTGCTAACGCGGATGGTGACGCGAGCCGCACACACAGATGATGACGTGAGCTGCACATGCGGATGATGACCCGAGCCACTCACGCAGATAAAGTAACTGCGCATGCATGCACGGCCGGTAATACGGGCATGCGCTGAGTTTAATCTTTCAACTAAAATACTGTCATTTGCGCAGACAGTGCGAAATGTTCTGCTCACCGCGCCTCTAATATGAAGACTAAGTTGTCTTCAAAATATTTAACTTCAAAAACGAAATGCCTGCAGCATACGGATTTTTCAAGTATCCACACATTCACTGGTTGCATAAAAAACAGAAGGCTTCACAGTTCAAACGTTACTGTAGATATACATGCTTTCCTGGTTTGAAGCGCAGCACTTAGGGGCCGATTCATGGAACAAACGTGCGCCGAAAATCTATGGGCGCAAGCGCGAAAAAACAGGTGCACGCGCACACGTGCGATTCATGGAAGTCCCTGCGCGTGTTTTCCTCGGGATGTGCGCCAAACCCGTGCATGGCGCACACGTCACTGAAACATCTGGAACGGTGTGCGCGACGCGCACAGTGAAATCGCACAACCTCGGCGCACACACCATAAAGGGGGCGGAACACGGGGCGTAACGCGCGGTATGGGGAACAACGCGCGAAAATAAGGGCGTAACTGGGATGTACTGCTGAGAAGCAGACGGAACGCCCACACGCACGCGAACCACACGTATTCATGGAATCGAATAGGGCAAAGCCGCGCACGGCCAAAGACACGCACAGGCCTAAACACGTCCGCCACACGAAGGCAGGCGGTAGCGTCCCTGCGCATCACAAAAGCGCCAATATACAGCAATGAGGAATGTCCCATACTGCTATTGTGCCTGGGGTTCATGTGAAGTTTTTCACGCGATCGGGCCTGGGGGAGCGGGCTACGTGTATTACAGGGGATCACGTGAAGTTGTTCACACGATCGGGCCTGGGGGAGCGGGCTACGTGTATTACAGGGGTTTGCGTGAAGTTTTTCACGCGATCGGGCCTGGGGGAGCGGACTATGTGTATTACAGGGGTTCGCATGAAGTTTTTCACGCGATCGGGCCTGGGGGAGCGGACTACGTGTATTACAGGGGTTCGCGTGAAGATTTTCACGCGATCGGGCCTGGGGGAGCAGGCTACCACTCACCATCTGCCTTGCGTGTAGAAGAACGCGTAGCCAACACCCGCTGTGAAGTAATAGCGTGTGAACCCCAACGGCTGGAAAACACACGCACCGCACCCCACGAAAAGCATGTACAGAGCAATGTAAAGGCACGTGGGATCTACAAGCCCTGCCAGGGAAACGCCTGTGCGCGAAACGTCACAGACGCGCTTACGCACTAAGGGCCTTTGGTCCAATGAAATGGCGTATGCGTGCTGACACGCTTATGCGCTAAAGGCCTTTGGTCCAATGAAATGGCGTATGCGTGCTGACGCGCTAAGGGCCTTTCCTCGATTTACACGCAGACGTGCAAGATTTTCACGTGCCAAATCACTCCGTATCAAGCTGGCCACGCGTAAGCACACGGAAGACCACGCTCCTGCCCAAAAGGCCGAATTACTGCCCCCCAGAGCCCGAGCATCCTCCCCCGAGCCATCTGCTGCTGCCTTCCTGCCTGCCTGCTGCCACCGTGCCCTGCCATTTGGTACCTGCACATCAGCCATCTGCAGGGGTCCATTTGCTGTGTCCACCCCTGCTGGAACAGAAGACTCCCCACTGGGATACCATAGGTCCACAGCCCAGCCCCAGGACCCAGTTGCCCACCCACTCCTGCCTCTGGGGTTGCCATGTCGGGCACTGCAACATCTGGCACCACTGGCAACCCCCGGCCAGAGAGGCAGAGGGGCACCAGCTTCACTGCCACCGAAGTTGGTGTCCTGGTGGAGCAAGTCCTGGGGCAGTATGATGCCCTCTTCGGAAGTAAGCGCGCCAACAAGGAAGGACGGACTCGGATCTGGACGGACATCGTGACTGCCATCAACGCGAAGGGGGTGGCAGTCCGCGACTACCAACATGTCAAGAAGCGCTGGGATGACTGCAGGTCCAGGACCCTCTTGAAGGCCCGGCGCCTCGTGGAGGGGGGCCGGGGCCGCATGAGTACCATCCAGATGAGGGTCCTGGAACGCGTAGGCCCAGCGCTCCACGCCCAGATCCTTGAGAGGCAGACCCGTCTGGAGTTGAGCGGTAAGTGGCCAAGCATTGCTGTGTGAGACAGGGCATGTCGCAGTGTGCTGGTTGTCTGATACTTGCCTGTATGTGTGACATAGGCCATGTATGCATGTGTGTGTGCAGGGACGTCATGCATGTGAGACCAGTAATGTGTGAACCACACAGTTGGTGCATGTGTTCAAATGCAACATGGGTTACCCTATGCGGAATGGCCACATGAAAGCATGCCAGTCTCTGTTCCTGGACATGGGTGGGGGTGAGGGATGGGTGCTGATGCCATGTACATGTATGCTGTCCATGTCTGTGTGTCTGACCTGCGTGTCTGTGACTTGTGAATGCCAGGGATGCATGACACATGTCTGTCGCAATGTTCAGGTTCACTGATGCAGCCTAGTCATCCTTGTATCCACTGTGTCTGTGGTGTACAAGGCCATATGGATGAAACTATGGTGAAGTGTGTGCATGTGATAGGCATGGCCCTTGATGCATGTGAGTTCCAAAACAACATTGTATGTTTGAAGAATCCCTTGGACATGTATGCTAATGTCCATAGCATGCGCCATGCCTGTTACCGCATGTGTTTTACCTGCACTGAGCCATGTGTTGTGGAGGGACATGATGGAAGTGATCTTTGATAGTGCCACTCATCTGCTATTGATTCCTGTCTAGGGGACCATTGTACAGTACCCTGATTCTTGTGTTCTATGTCTCCCTCTACACAGCGCCACGTGAAGAAGAGGGCGGAGACGGCTCTGTGGAGCAAAGCGGCGGGGATGCCCCCACGGCTGCAGCGGAAGGGTTGGGTGAGCCCTGCTACTGAGGCGCACATGGGGCCTGGTGGGGGCATCCCTGCTGGTGCAAGTGTTGCAGTCCAGGGGCAGGGGCAGGAGGCAGCACAGGTCGCCGTGGAGGGGCCTGTGCATGTCACTGTCCCTGACACTGTGACTGCACCACCTTGCACCAGCAGGGATGCCCCATCCCAGGCCTGTCCGCAGGTAGGGGGGATGTCCATGTCATCTGACTCCCCTCCACCTGCGGACGAGGGTACCCCTGGCCGTATGGAGAAGGTCCTGATTGGTGCCGCGTTGCGCACAGGTGCAATTCGTGATGAGGTGCATGCTTCCCGGAGGAGCATGCACGTCATCACGGAGAGCACCGTGCCGACGTGGCCCAGTTGGGATTGCCCATGGTCGGGGGTTTCCTACACGTGTCGGCCAATCTGGCGACCCTCTCTTCCTCTGTGGAGACTATGCACCAGTCGTTCTCCATGCCGTCTTCCGGCCCAGATGCCACCAGGGCCCCCTGTGGACCTGCCCCGACCAATGCAGCCAGCCCGGTGGGGATCCCATCCCTGCCACAGTCGGGAGTCGGAGGTCCAGCAGGGGTGGACACACCAGCAACTGGACCCCAGCAGATGGAGGATGTGACGGCATCATCGGGCAGGGCACGTGCACAACGGCGTCGGTGGATTCCATCAGCCTGGATGCCGTCGTGCTGGCAGAGGCAGTTGCGTCGGAGGCAGCGGCAGGCTCGACGTGGGAGGCATCATGGCTCGGGGCCATCAACATCAGGGGTGCAGGCTTCGGCCGGAGGGCAGGAGAACCCTGGAATGGGAGTGGCTTCCGTGTGGGAGAGGTTGGGCCAGCAGATAGGTGCGGAGCGGCAGCGGGCAGAGGAGGAACGGCTCACAATGGTCAGGGCGGAGAACTCTATGCGGAGGGCGCTGAGGTGGGCTGAGTGCCTCGAGGGTCTTTGCAGGGAGTTGGAGCTGGACACTGCTTTATCCCTGCGAGACCTCGGGGCCAGGGAACATGCCCGCCTCCAAGCCATTGAACAGGAGTTCGATGATGCCCTGGCCCATGACAACATCCAGTGAGCCGTTGGACTAGCACGCTGCCCTTGTAAATAGTTATGTAGTTAGTGTTAGGTTTCCTTTGTTTTTGCATTTTCTTTGGACTTTTTTGGACAATACCTTTTGTATATAGTTTTTTTTAATTAGGTAGTGTTGTTAGATAGGTTTCATTTCTTTTGTTGGGATCATGGACCCTGGCTTGTTCACCTGTACATAGTTCACTGTTGGATTTTCTTTTCATTTTACAATTTACCCATGGAGCAATGGCTTTCAATTATAATTTCCCATTGGATTTTCTTTTGTGGACTGTGACTTGGACACCATTCCTTTGGATTATGATTTTTGGTTTTGCATTTTTTCACGGACATGCTTCTTTTTACTTTTTTTGCATTCCCATTTCTGTTAGTTTATTTTTGATTCAATTCATGTTTCCTTTAATACATATTTTTTGATCAAACTTCAATGTGTAGTATCATCTCATTGGTTTCATGCATATCATGATATGGGTTTTGAGATTCACTGACACCCATTGGGTGTATGTGAGGGACATGTGTTCGTTTCCAAACTTGCAATTGGTGTTCTATCATGTTATTGCCATTTCTAAGTGGGTGGATGCAATACTCGGGTGGGTGTTTTGCATTTGGAGGCTGACCATAGGGACCAGGGATCTAGATTGTGATGACATGTTGGCTGGGGAACATGAGTTGGACATGAGTGGGGGCCTGCTGGCAGGTGCCCCACAGTGCTGGGGGTGCAGGGGAACATGAGTTGGACATGAGTGGGGGCCTGCTGGCAGGTGCCCCACAGTGCTGGGGGGTGGGGGTGCAGGGGAACATGAGTTGGACATGACTGGGGGCCTGCTGACAGGTGCCCCACAGTGCTGGGGGGTGGGGGTGCAGGGGAACATGAGTTGGACATGAGTGGGGGCCTGCTGGCAGGTGCCCCACAGTGCTGGGGGTGCAGGGGAACATGCGTTGGACATCACTGGGGGCCTGCTGGCAGGTGCCCCACAGTGCTGGGGGGTGGGGGTGCAGGGGAACATGAGTTGGACATGAGTGGGGGCCTGCTGGCAGGTGCCCCACAGTGCTGGGGGGTGGGGGTGCTGGGAGACATGTGTGGGGGCCTGGTGGAGGGTGCCCCTGACTGCTGAGGGGTGGGGGTGCTGGGAGACAGGAGTGGGGGCCTGGTGGAGGGTGCCCCTGGATGCTGGGGGGTGGGGGTGCAGGGAGACAGGAGTGGGGGCCTGGTGGAGGGTGCCCCTGACTGCTGGGGGGTGGGGGTGCTGGGAGACAGGAGTGGGGGCCTGGTAGAGGGTGCCCCTGGATGCTGGGGGGTGGGGGTGCAGGGAGACATGAGTGGGGGCCTGGTGGAGGGTGCCCCTGACTGCTGGGGGTGGGGGTGCTGGGAGACATGCGTTGGTGGGCAGTAGTGCAAGGTGACATGTGGGTTGGCTGGGCGGCATGGCCAAGGTGGATGGGCTGCCTGCGGGACATGTGCAGGGGTGCAGGGTAGTCCCCTGTGGTGTGGGCCGCCTGCAGGGGCCGTGGAGGGTGTAGAGGGAACAGCTGGGAGGACCCACACGGCCAATTCACGTGTAGGACTGCCCGGCACCCCTGAAATATACGTATGCTGCTGGATTTGCGTGTGGAATTTCCTGCGCACCCGGAGTACACGTACCCTGCTGGAATCGCGTGTGGAACTTCACACGCACACCGAAATACACATACCCTCCAAATTTGCATGTGAATCTTCCTGCCCACCCCTGAAATACACGTCCGTGCTGAATTTGCGTGTGAAACTTCCCGCGCACCCCAGTAATACACGTACCCTGCTCGCACAGGGCCAATCACGTGTGGAACTTCCCGCGCACCCCGAAATACACGTACCCTGATGGAATCGCGTGTGTTGCTTCCCGCGCACCCCTGAAATACACGTACCCAGCTGAAATGACGTGAGGTACTTCCCGCGCACCCCAGTGATACACGTACCCTGCTCGCACGGGGCCAATCGCGTGTGGAACTTCCCGCGCACCCCTGAAATACACATACCCTGCTGAAATTGCATGTGGAACTTCCCGCGCACCCCTGAAATACACGTACCCTGCTGAAATCGCGTGTGGAACTTCCCGCGCACACCTGAAATACACGTACCCTGCTGAAATCGCGTGTGGAACTTCCCGCGTACCCCTGAAATACACGTACCCTGATGGAATCGCGTGTGGAACTTCCCGCGCACCCCTGAAATACACGTACCCTGCTGGATTTGCGTGCGAAACTTCCCGCACACCCCAGTAATACACGTACCCTGCTCGCACGGGGCCAATCGCGTGTGGAACTTCCCGCGCACCCCTGAAATACACGTACCCTGCTCGCACGGGGCCAATCGCGTGTGGAACTTCCCGCGTACCCCTGATGGAATCGCGTGTGGAACTTCCCGCGCACCCCTGAAATACACGTACCCTGCTCGCACGGGGCCAATCGCGTGTGGAACTTCCCACGTACCCCTGATGGAATCGCGTGTGAAACTTCCCGCGCACCCCAGTAATACACGTACCCTGCTCGCACGGGGCCAACCGCGTGTGGAACTTCCCGCGCACCCCGAAATACATGTACCCTGATGGAATCGCGTGTGAAACTTCCCGCACACCCCAGTAATACACGTACCCTGTTCGCACGGGGCCAATCGCATGTGGAACTTCCTGCGCACCCCTGAAATGCACGTACCCAGCTGAAATGACGTGAGGTACTTCCCGCGCACCCCAGTGATACACGTAGCCCGCTTGCCGTGCTGGTACAGGGTTAGCGCAGCCCTTTGCGCTGGATTGGGGATTTTGATGGCTTTTCCCTGTGCGAGAGACGTTCTTGGGGGCATAACTGGCACTGCTGCAGGGTCGCTGCGCCACTGTGCACCACGGCTGGTTTTGGTAGCTGGAATCCATGAATACGCTGTGCGCGCAAATGGATTTTAGCGCACGCGGCTGGCGCAGGGATTCGCACGCGCACACTGTGCGCCAACCGTGTGTGCCACTTGTGCGCTGAATTCTATGAATTACCCCCTTAAAGTAACTCTAAAATAACTGTCAATTCAAATAATGTTACTCTCTTTAAATTAGAAAAGATTAACTAGACGGTTTTTTCAAATAAGGAGGAATGAATAACAGGAAACTTTACTTAACTAAAGTTAATAAATATGTCTCAAGTCACTTAGCTTGCTTCTTTCTTTTGTAGATAGAAGATTACTTCTCTGGAATGACTTCCTGGTTCCTAGAGGCCTTACCAAAGTTTTCAAACTTACCAGAGCCTCTCATATATGACCTTCCTGCAGGACTGCTGACAATGAAAGGCAGTTTAGAATGTTCTGACAATGCCTTTCTATTACTCCTGACCAATCACAGATCTTATTTGGAATCTCCATTTTGGCCATGGAAGCTCTCCACACTCTGAACCTCGAGGTTAAGGCCCAAACCATAAATCATGTTAATCACATACTCACTCACCTAATTAAACCACAACTCCATGAAACCTGACAGTAGCCCCATGAAACCTGACAGTAGCCCCCCCTTTAACACCCTGTCCCAGGGCCAACTTTAAAAGGATATTTTCTATGGAATCTTGCCACTAATCGTGGTGCATGCACATTCATTTCATCCTCCCATGTACTCTCCTCAGGCCCAAAACCTTCCCAATCAATCAAATATTGTAATTTCTTAACCTCCTAGGATCTAGAATTCTCTTTACAACAAACTCCTCAGATGAATTTTCAAACTGCACTGGAGAAGGTGGAGATAATATCCTGGTCCCATGAATCACAGGTTTCAAAAGACTAATGTGGAAGGTTTGATGTACTTTCCAAGAATTAGGAAATTTCAACCGTACCGGCACTGGATTAATCACCCTCTCCACTTCGAACTGACCCACGTAGCGTGGACTAAATTTATTCTTTCCTTTAATTCTCAAATGCCTAGTTGAAAGCCTTTCCAGATCACCAACCTTGTATTCAGGACCAACCCTTCTTTTTCGATATACAAACTTTTTGTACTTTAACTTACTATCTAAAAGCACCTTTTTTGCTCTTTCTAGCTTTTTTCTCATAATTTGTAATCGAACTTCAACCCCAGGATTCTCTGACTCTTCTGAAATTTCAAAGCTCAGAAAACGTGGATGAAAACCCCTTCCAAGACAAAATTGAGACATCGTAGTTGAATCTTTAACACAATTATTATAAGCAAACTCTGCAAGCCAAATTAAGTCCACCCATTCATCACCTGCTTGTAAGTAACACCTCAGATATTTCTCCAGTTCTTGGTTTACTCTTTCTACCTGCCCATTAGTCTCGGGATGATAACCCTGATGTTAAACTTATTTCCACTCCTACTCTCTTACAAAAAATCCTCCAAAATCTTGAAATAAATTGAGGACCCCTATCAGAGATAATTTGATTGGGAAGGCCACGCAATCCAACTATTTCCTGCAGAAAAACTTTGACCAGACTATCCGCGGTAACATCTCCATCCATAGGAATAAAATGGGCATCCTTTTACAAGAGATCCACCACCACTAAGATTGATGTATAAGCTCTGTCACAAGGAAGATCTGTAATGAAGTCCAGGGAGATTGTGTACCAGAGACGAGGTGGAATAGGCAACGGCTCCAATAAGCCAAACGCTTTTCCTGCTAGATTCTTCATCTGAGCACAAATCGCACAAGTCTTCACAAAATTCTAGATGTCCTGACGCATCTTCTCCCACCAGAAACTTAATCTAACCAACTCAAGCATTTTTCGGAAACCCGGGTGTCCAGACAGTTTAGATTCCTGACAATCTCTTATCATCTTCTCTCTCAACTCCACATTTGGTAAGTATAGTTTATTTTCAAAATACGGTAATCCATTCTTAATTACTCGAACTATGTCCTTCCGGACCCACTCCTCCATTTGGGATATTGACATGGACTTTCAGACTCCTTCCTCTACATCTTCGTATTTCTGTATTCCAGCTGTAACAAAGCGTCCTGGATCAATCACTGGTATAAATTATTTTTCTGATTCAATTTCATATCCAGGAAATTGGCGAGATAATGCAGCTGCCTTTCCATTTAACTTTCCTGGCTTGAATGTCACCACAAAATCGTAATCAGCAAAAAACAACGACCATCTAAGCTGCCTTGGTGTGAGAGTTTTTGCTGACTTTAAAGACAAAAGGTTTTTTTGGTCAGTTAACACAGTAACTGTATGCCTTGCTCCTTTTAAAGAATGTGGCCACTCTTCAAAGGCAAATTTTATTGCCAAAAGCTCACAATCTGAAATTGTATAATTGTGTTCAGTCAGAGAGAATTTCTTGGAATAATACGCCACTGGATGAAGTTGTCCCGTTTCTCGATGTCTCTGGAAGAGAACAGCACCCATGGCCAAATTCGATGCATCTGCTTCAACATAAAAAGGCTGAGATGGATCTGGATTAATTAAAATTGGGCCCAAACAAAATCTTTCCTTTAATTCTTGAAATGCCTCCTCTGCCTCTGCTGACCAAACAAACTTAGCTCCTTTTAAAAAAAGTTTTGTAATGGGAGTAACTACTCGAGAGAATCCTTCAATAAATCTTCTGTAGAAGTTAGCAAAACCTAAGAAGCTCTGAATGTCCTTTACCTTTGTCGGTGTTGGCCAGTCCCTAACTGCTTGCACTTTGCTCGGATTCATCTCCAACCCCTTGGGTGAAATGATGTATCCCAAATATTCCACTGAGTTTGTATGAAACTGAGATTTCTCCAATTTAGCGAACAAGTGATTCTCTCGGAGTCTTTGTAAAACCTGGCTAAGATGAATTTTGTGAGATTCTAAATCCTGGGAATAAATCAAAATATCATTGATATAAACTACCACAAATATATCCAAAAAATCCCTCAAAACGTCATCCATAAAAAATTGGAATGCAGCTGGTGCATTGAATAGACCGAAAGGCATTACTTGGTACTCATAAAGACCAAATCGGGTTTTGAAAGCCGTCTTCCACTCATCTCCTTCCTGAGCTCGTACCAGATGATAGGCACCACGTAAATCTTGCTTGGAAAACATTGTTGCTCCCTGGACTTGATTCAAGATCTCTGAGATTAGAGGGAGAGGATATCGGATATTGACTGTAACCCTGTTCACAGCTCTGTAATCAATACATGTTCTTAAAGACCCATCAGGTTTTGGCACGAAAAATAAAGGAGAAGCAGCTGGGGATTGGGAATGTCGGATAAATCCTTTAGCCAAGTTTTCTGCAAGATATTCCTTAAGATAATCATTCTCCTTTTCTGTAAGCGCATACACTCTACTGCTAGGTAACACAGCACCTGGCTCCAAATCAATCTGACAATCACAACTTCTATGTGGAGGCAACTCCTCTGCCACCCTTTCATCAAACACATCCTCAAAGTGTTGATAACATTGTGGAAGAATTCCAAGAATTGCTCCAATGTTATGACCAGTCATTTCCACCTCAACCAAGAATGAGGACACCAATCCCTGTATCTGATCTTTCTCTTGACTACAATCCTTAGCAATTTTCTTGACGAAAATCAGATTGCAATTCCACAGCACGTCCACTCCAGTCTATTTTTGGATTATGTAGAGTTAATCAGGGCATCCCTAGTATTATTTTCAAAAGCGGTGTATCTATTAAATCAAAAGCTATTTCCTCTCTAAGGCCACCAGTTAATTCCATAACTAAGATACATGTCTTATGCGTTATGGGACCTGAAGAAAGCGAAGGTCCATCCACCGCCCGAACCTGCTCCACAGCTTCCTTAGCCACGAAAGGAATTCCTAATGCCTTGGCCAACCCCCAATAAAATTACCAGTGGCCCCTGAATCTACAACAACTGGACCAAAACCCTTATTGTCAGATTTTAAAAATAAGGATACATTTACAGTTATATGTGGAACTGCTGACTGTACTGTATTTGCAATTTGTTGTCCTCTTCCCATTGCTGCTGTAGATCTTTTTGGCGTAAATGGACAATTTCCTAAAAAATGACCACTCCTTCCACAGTATAAGCATAAATTATTCTCACGCCTTCTAGCTCTCTCTTCTTTTGTTAAAGGATCTCTTGCTCTAGATTGTTGTTCATTTCCCTTCTGTCTAACCTCCTTACTCACAACCTCCACCCTTGGACGATCTCCTCTTATTGTGGTCCTCACATCTACCTGATTACTATGGCGCCGCTCTGCTTTCCTCTCACTCAACCGAAAGTCCAATTGAACCACTAAATCAATCAGATCATCACAAGACGTAGGACGTTCCACAACATTGGGCAATGCATCCTTCAATTCCTCTTTTAGACCACGATAAAAAAGTGAAGATCTTTTCTCTTCTGGCCACTTACTCTCTAAAACTAGAGACCTAAATTGTGTGATATAAGTAACCAGGTCCCTATTTCCTTGGCGCAATTCTAACAATTCACCATCCACTTCCAATGAAACTTGTCCCTTATCGAACATTTTCTTAAAATCAGCCATAAAAAGAAGGACATTTCTCAAAGCAGCACTCTTCTGTCTAACCAATATCCCTACCCATGTAGAAGCCTCACCTGAAAGATAAGACATCATAAAAGTTACCCGCGAGGCGTCAGTGGGAAATAACTCTGGTCGACTAAGAAATTGCAACTCACATTGGGTTAAAAATACTTGAAATTTACTAGGATCACCATAAAAACGCTCTGGAGCTGCTAAGGATCCTGGCATAACCAAAGCCCTAAAACCTCCTTCAGCTCCCCCAACTCTCCCAGTCATTCTGTCCTCCGCTTCTCTAACCAATTCCGGGGGAGATCCTGTTTCCCCCTCTATACGAGTCTGTATAATTTTATTGCTCAAGTCATCGACCCGTCTTCCTAAATCTTTATATTCTTGATGAGCCACCCTTAATTCCTCCTGTAACTCCCTAACTAAGGAACCTAATGCCTCCATTGAGGGCTCTGGGTTCATGACAGCTTAGGTGGACTTATTTTTGCTGGCCTTTCATACTGTCACTGTGAGGCTTGATGTCCAATTAATTAATTGATGGTCCGCGGAAGCTGCTGAGCCACCATAATCCACCATGAATGCTTCCTTCTCAACTCATATCACAAACTGTTAAGTTGACAGCACCCTTAAGGGAAAAGGGGAAAATGGGATAAAATATTAAAAACACCAGGTCTGCGTCTGCTTGATATGTGTTTTGCCGTTTTATCTAAGAGGGAAAAGTTGGATAACATTTAATAATCACTAACCTTCAATTCAGGTGTTCTCCCATAAACTTCGTTAAAGAAATTATAATAAACACCATACCTGGTCCTTCTCTACTAGAGCCTAGAGAAGTATTTACATGCAGTTGATGATGATGGCTGCAGGAACTGCCAGAAATAGATTAAGTTGCTTGGTTGCAGTCTATAAACTTTGCCATCAACAATTTGAGTTCACTTTTTAAAATTCGTTTTTCACTATGTCTTCTTCACCATTGCTTTTTATAAAGTTAACTGTAAAGTTTCATGAAAACGAATCCATATTAAGTTATCCAAACGTTTCAATTGGATTCAGAATTGCATGTGAGTGAAGCAAAAAAATGTCTCTTTTCACTTTAACGGTATGTAAACTTATAGTGTCTTAATAAATACAAACACAAGCAAGCCGCTCATGCGCGATGTAAACAGAGTCTCAATTAAAATAAATTTGAACCGCCCATGCGCAAAGGAAAATAGACTCTCTGTTAAAACAAATACAAGCCACCCATGCGCAAAGGAAAATAGTGTCTCAATTAAAATATTCTCGAACTGCTCATGCGTGAAGGAGAAAATGTTCGTTCCTCACTCTGGAAGATTACGCACACGCAAAATATTACGAGAGTCACACGCGCGGTTGAAGACGCGAGCCGCTCATGCAGATGATGACACGAGCTGCACACACAGATGATGACGTGAGCTTGTAACGCGGATGGTGACGCGAGCCGCACACACGGATGATGACGCGAGCTGCACACGCGGATGATGACGCGAGCCACTCACACGGATAAATTAATTGCGGATGGAAGCACCAGTCCGCCCTGAGTTTAATCTTTCAACTAAAACACTGTCATTTGTGCAGACAGTGCGAAATGTTCTGATCACCGCGCCTCTAATATGAAGACTAAGTTGTCTTCAAAATATTTAACTTCAAAAACGAAATGCCTGCAGCATACAGATTTATCAAGTATCCACACATTCACTGGTTGCATAAAAAACAGAAGGCTTCACAGTTCAAACGTTACTGTAGATATACATGCTTTCCTGGTTTGAAGCGCAGAACTTAAAGTAACTCTAAAATAACCGGCAGTTCAAATAATGTTACTGTCTTTAAATTAGAAAAGATTAACTAGACAGTTGTTTCAAATAAGGAGGAATGAATAACAGGAAGTTTTACTTAACTAAAGTTAATAAATATGTCTCAAGTCACTTAGCTTGCTTCTTTCTTTTGTAGATAGAAGATTACTTCTCTGGAATGACTTCCTGGTTCCTCTGGCTCTCTCCTGATTCTCAGTTCCTCCTTCAAAGATTAGAGGCCTTACCAAAGTTTTCAAAATTACCAGAGCCTCTCATATATGACCTTCCTGCTGGACTGCTGACAATGAAAGGCAGTTTAGAATGTTCTGACAATGCCTTTCTATTACTCCTGACCAATCACAGATCTTATTTGGAATCTCCATTTTGGCTTGGGAAGCTCTCCACACTTTGAACTTCAAGGTTAAGGCCCAAACCATAAATCATGTTCATCACATACTCACTCACCTAATTAAACCACAACTCCATGAAACCTGACAGTAGCCCCATGAAACCTGACAATATCATAATCAATATGCATGCTGAAACGCAAGGCCAAAGAAGCACATGCAAAGCTTTCATAATATATTAAGTCAACAGCAACAAGCTGCCGTTTTCGAAAAGATGGGCTGCAGAGCTATGTCCGAGTGAATGGGAAGCATTGAAGAAACCTCAAACCTACAGGGGGAACGACTCAATGAATTATCAGAAAATACAGACCTGAACAGACCAGACAATGGCTGCACAACCCCTGCCAGGGCTACCATGGAAAAAGGAGGAACGACTCCATGAATTATCAGAAAATACAGACCCGAACAGACCAGACAATGGCTGCACAACCCCTGCCAGGGCTACCATGGAAAAAGGAGGAACGACTCCATGAATTATCAGAAAATACAGACCCGAACAGACCAGACAATTGCTGCACAACCCCTGCCAGGGCTACCATGGAAAAAGGAGGTTTGGACTGGCACTGAAGAGAACAGAAGATAACAGTTCCCAAGCGTAAGATACATTTCTCTTAGATTAAGTAAAGAAACAAACAGCTCTTGAAGACAAGCTGCCCACTAATGAAGGCTTAACATTGAAAGGAAAGTAGCTCAAACAAGTCTACAGCGGTCAGGAAGGGTAAGGACACCCACATTAGTAAGGGCTAAAATCCAAGTATATGCTGAGCAGAATAATTCAAAACGTGTTCTCCATACACATGACTTTTAGTTGGAGAATAATAGCTATTCCTTAGCTTCAGGGACAGATGGGCTCAGGCTTTGACTCCCGTCGTGTTCTTAGGACAACGATTCAAGACAATGCCAAGTACAAAGCTCTGGCTTGGGGACTAGAGAATCAGAAATTGTATCCTATTTGGGAAAAGCAGCACCTTGATGCCGCTCTCCCTGGCCACTATTATTGCTCATGTGCTGATGACCTGCCAAATTGCCAAGTTGGTTGGTAAAGTTAGTGGCAACCAATCCCTGCTCTCAAATACTGCCACCCTGCAACTGTTGCAGTAGCAATAGTTCACTGTTTTGATGATGTATGTTACCTGTAATCAGCGTAGATGGGGGTCTAAGGTGTGGCCAGTAGATAAAGTAACAGCCAATGATGAACCTAACACATATATAATACATATGTAGATGATTCTTCTAACCAATTCCTAAACCCTGTAGGTTTTTTGTAATCAAAAGTGTGAGATGACGTCAGTAGTGTCATATTTTTTATTTTTAAACTGTTGTCAAGCATGAGAAGTACTGAGAGCGTGACATTTTTTGGATTTACTGCTGTCCCTGTTTTATCCGGATTGCTAATAAAACAGGCCTTTGACTCTTCTGTTTTTGGGCACAGGACTTCCTGGCCTATTTGTCCCTATTAGGGCTGGGGATTTCAAGCCCTTGTCTGTGTTTGGTAGGCGATGAGGCTTGGCTGGACCATGGCTGTTTAAGAAGTTTGCTGCCCTGATTTTACATTTAGCACCTACCCCTGCCTCCTGCACCATCAATACGCCGATGAGCAGCAGCAGTGAGTTCTGCATCTGCTACACAGCATGTGGGCTGATGTGCCCAATCCTAAGGCTTGCTACCTTCCACATTTTGCTATACTCTGTCCCACCTTCCAAAACATCTGGGTGCCACATGCTGATCCCACCTTTGCCAGCTGGGGGACTGGATAATAAACCTCCCCTTGACGTTAAGCCCAGTGGCAGCTCTGTTTGCTGCTGGCATGTCCCTTTCCAGACAGGAGAACATGAGCCAACTCAGTGTCCCATCAAACTCAGAAGGATTAAATGATTTCTTGGCACAACCAAGATACAGACTTGTGACCTGCAGCTTGCACACAGATTGCAGCAGTAGGTGCATTAACCGGCTGAGGTACCCTATTTTTAAATTATCTACTCTGTTGGTTTACCTTCTTTGGGATAGGTGAAAAAAAGGATTTAATATGAGACCACAACTCTGTACTGTGCTACTGTTAAAAGACGCCAGTCCAAACGCAGGCTACCACACTCTGTACAGCACTGTGCTGCTCTTGAGCTGCGTCTGCGCTTTAAACAATAAAATACAGTAGATGTAAATCTAGAAGGCAAAGTGGAGTAACATCAAAGTGTCACCTCTCCCCTGTCGTATATGTTGCCGCACCTGCACACAACCCTTTCTGTCCCCGTAAAGTTATCGCCCTTAAAAAGCCTTGCCCTCTTATAGCCCTGTCTCTGCTCCCCACGCACCTCTGCCTCCCTTAGCCAGTGCCTGAAATGGCCACATTTTATTGCCTCCTGCCCACCCGCCCATTAACCCGGGGGGCAAGTGGAGGTGTTTGGGGGCAGTGATGTGGGCAGGGCTGAGGGGCAGAGCCCCAACCCAGCTCCAACTGATCTCAAAGAATGAATCGAGTGCAGCTGTGGGGGGGACCTAGACAGGTACTGAAACCCAGTACAGGGAATGAGTCGTTACAGGAGTTTGCTGGAGCACCGCTCTGTCCCCCAGTCCTTGGGCCAGCACATGACTCACCCAGGGGCTGGCACATGTCTCTCCCAGGGCCTGCGCCTTAGCGAGCAGATCGCTTTCAGAAGACTGCACAGAGCGCTGCCTAGTCTTCTGAAAGCAGCCTGCTAGTGAAAGCTCTGGTTACGCCATGGGGTGCTCATTCCACGGGCCTAGGGGCTCTGGCTTGCATAGAAATCTGTCAACGGGGTGGTAGTTCCTATAAGTGATACTTATTTCACTTAGCTGCAAAGATCACATGAACATGAATATTAGCAAAAATATAACAACTTTTAATTCATAATCCAATTGTTAAAACAACCATCTGAAAAGCCAATATAACGATGGTGTGACTAAAAAACAAATCACAGATGTACAGACAAGTCGATATTTTCTCAGGGAGCTTCACAGTTTGGATCAAAGCATCATCTTTATGCATTTTACAAGTATATTTTGAAAACGTCTCATTTAAAAAAAGATCTTTCCTATCTATACCAGCAACTGTGATGTTAGTATCAAAGTGATATGAAAACATGACATCCTATCTTTTGTCATGAAACGTCTACACCAATTAGTGTTTCGGGGGAGAGGCATACACCACAACTGATGTATCTTGATGAAAAGTGTGTAGTCTGTCCCCTTCTTCAGGACGCTGTCAATTTTTCAGTGTATAATCCAATATACATACAAAGGAGCAGTCATGTGATCAGCATATACTGTCTGTAAATGCAAACAAATAAAAGTGACTTACTGTTAAAACCTCATATTCATGTGACCATAATGGTTTCATCTAGCAGCACAGGGGCTAAACAACCCACTTACCTGCTACTCGCGTAGCTAGTTCGTTCGTGTGGGAGTCAATTCGCATTGTTCGGCATCACTATTTTGCCCAATGGATTATTCCTTACTGAAAGACAGCAAAAAGCACAGCAAAGAGGAGAGGTTATGTAGATTCTCTCCTTGCTGCTACATAGACAAATCTATGAGATGTTCTATTTTGAACCATTACCTGTTCGTGGTATAAGGTATAAGTCCGACATTCTAGTGCATTACCACCTTATCTGGGGTGGGCGAAGAAAAGTCTCCACATCCAGACGTCAGCAGCGTCTATTGTTGTGGTGCTGCTGACATGAAAGAGAGAAGGGGAGGGGGAGGAGGAGGGGAGAGACACAGACCAAAAAGCTTTTAGTTTACATGTTTCCAGTCATGTGTACTGTTACTAAATGTTACAAAATGTGGACGTTTCAACTTATTTTTGCGGCGTTCGCGAGGAAATCCGAATGGCGTGTTTACATTTTGTGACGCAATGGTGGTCCGCGTGTCTGTGATCCGCTGGAGCCTGCCGATCGCAGAATCTTTCAAAAATGAAGAGTTTCCTAAGATTCAAAGATAGTAATTTTTAATGGACCTGCATTTACGTGTCTACTCTACAAGTCCTAATGGATTAATAGGGTTACCGCTTCACTTACTGTTAAGGAATGAAAATCTTTGTGTGTTCGTCTCGCGGCAACACTTCCATGGTGGCTTGTGTGCATCCAGCCGCCATGTTGGAAAAAGGCGTACTTAAGCTAGACCGCTCAACTGAGTAGATACGTAATGCAGATCCATTAAAAATTACTATCTTTGAATCTTAGGAAACTCTTCATTTTTGAAAGATTCTGCGATCGGCAGGCTCCAGCAGATCACTGACACGCGGACCGCCATTGCGTCACAAAATGTAAACACGGCATTCGGATTACCTCGCGAACGCCGCAAAAGCAAGTGGAAACGTCCACATTTTGTAACATTTTGTAACAGTACACATGACATGAAACATATAGGCTAAAAGCTTTTTGGTCTGTGTCTCTCCCCTCCTCCTCCCCCTCCCCTTCTCTCTTTCATGTCAGCAGCACCACAACAACAGACGCTGCTGACGTCTGGATGTGGAGACTTTTCTTCGCCCACCCCAGATAAGGTGGTAATGCAGCAGAATGTCGGACTGTCGGACTTATACCTTACCACGAACAGGTAATGGTTCAAAATAGAACATCTCATAGATTTGTCTATGTAGCATTAAGGCGAGAATCTACATAACCTCTCCTCTTTGCTGTGTTTTTTGCTGTCTTTCAGTAAGGAATAATCCATTGGGCAAAATAGTGATGCCGAACACTGAAAAATTGACAGCGTCCTGAAGAAGGGGACAGATTACACGCTTTAGATCAAGATACATCAGTTGTGGTGTATGCCTCTCCCCCGAAACACTAGTTGTTGTAGACATGTCATGACAAAAGATAGGATGTCATGTTGTTTTCATATCATTTTGATACTAACATCACAGTTGCTGGTATAGATAGGAAAGATCCTTTTTGAAATGAGACGTTTTCAAAATATACTTGTAAAATGCATAAAGATGATGCTTTGATCCAAACTGTGAAGCTCTCTGAGAAAATATCGACTTGTCTGTACATCTGATTTGTTTTTTAGTCACACCATCGCTATATTGGCTTTTCAGATGGTTGTTTTAACAATTGGATTATGAATTAAAAGTTGTTATATTTTTGCTTATATTCATGTTCATGTGATCTTTGCAGCTAAGTGAAATAAGTATCACTTATAGGAACTACCACCCCGTTGACAGTGTAGAGGAAGTTGGGTAGCAAGTGGTGTTTGCTGCTTTTGCATATGGTCTATTCCTCATATACCCTTGCCCCCTTAAAAAAAGAGGAAATCAAAATTGTGCTCAAACGTGTTAATTGCATAGAAATCTACCAAGCAGATCTGTAGCTGCATTATCGCATGCATGAGTAACCAGCTCTTCAATGAACTTTCAGAAGTCTCGGCACTGGAAAATGCCAAAGCCTCACAAACAGTGCTGCAGCTCATCTTTCCTCTTCTTGCTGACAGATTTTATTCAGAGGTGCCAGAAGCACGGTAACTGATCTCCTGAACACCTGTGAAGAATTGCTTTCCAATATTGACTCTAATCTTCCTCTGTCCTCATTCCCCTCGATCTATCCTCTGCTTTTGACACGGTCAACCATGCCATCCTGCTCAATCGCCTCTGCGACAACCTTGGTATTACTGATCATGCCCTGGCCTGGTTAGCCACCTTTCTCACAACCGATCCTCTCAGGCCCAACAGGGATCTTTCCTCTCTTTTATCTCTCTCTCTACTTGTGGTGTTCCCCAGGGTCTAACTTCTCTCCCTGGTTCTTCAACCCCTACCTGGCACCTCTTGCCCACTTCATCGCTACTTTATCCTCTAATTTTCAGTGTTATGAGGATGACACTCAGCTCTCTATGGGGCACCCCTCAGCCACCTCTGCTTCTTCTCTCATACCACACTGGCCGCAATTCAGGAATGGTGTGCTGCCAATGATCTCTGCCTTAATGCCAGTAAGACTGAGATCCTCCTCATTGGGACACCCGCTCCCCCCTTCCCTCTCTGGGCCCTCTTCCTGCTCCTTCCTGTGAGGCTAAGAACCTTGGTGTCATCTTCGACACCACCCTCTCCTTAGCTCCTCACATCTCTGACGTCTCTAAGAAGTCAGACTATCAGCTGCATATCCTCAGAGGTTTTCTTCCTTTTCTCCCTTTCCCCCAGAAGCTCTCTGTCTCCAGAGCTCTGATCCTCTCTAAGCTGGACTATTGCAACAGCATCTTTCTAAATCGTCCTGCCTCTACTCTTCGACCTTTGCAAGGTATCCAGAAGAGGACTGCAAGACTTATCTGTTCCGTCAAGCTTAGGGATCATATCATTTCACTGGCTCCCCGTGGCCGCATCGATCAAGTTCAAGACTCTCTGCATCGCCCACAATTCTTTCTGGGGCCATGGACCACACTACCTCCAACGTTCTCTTCCAAAACATCTTCTTTCTCAAGCTCATCCACCTCCAACTCTCTAAGGGTCAGACGCTCCTCCTAGCCGAAGAGTTGGGGTCAGGTCTATCTCCTCGGGTGGGGCCTTCCTCTGGAACAGCCTCCCTGCCTCTCTCAAACTTGAGCAGAACCACCTCTTGTTCCGGTAGCAACTCAAGACCTTCCTTTTCCCGTTCGCTTTCTCTCTTCCTCTCCCCTGCTGATGCACCTGACTGCCCTGTGCACTGGTCACCCTCTAAACTCGGGCCCAGCTTCTGCATGTCCAGTTGCCCTTGCACTGCGTCCGGGCTCCCCGGCACTTAAGGCTCTGTATCTGAAACCCTACAGTCCCTTTTCTCTGCACTTATGAGCCACCCGCTGGCTGCACTTGTGTGTTAACTGCACTTCTCCCCTTCTCTCTTTCCCGCACTTGCGCGATCTGATTGACACAAGGCCTAGTAAGATTGTTATTTTGGCCTCCCTTTGTTCCCCCCTCCTTGGTTTGTTGCACCTAGAAACACCTGTTTACAAGTGTGTTATAAATGCCACATCATATCATATCCATCAGCTGTTATTCTTAGTTGCCGAGGATTAAGCCTCAACTCCATCTTCTCAGGTTGAGTATGTAGTCTTGGGTTGGGATTCTTTATGTTCTGTGTGGACTTGTCACAGTAGGACTGGTTTCTGGGCCGCGGGTAGAGGTCAAAAGGGTTTGCAGTGGTGGCAGTGAGTCTTCTGATCAGAGGGTTCAGGTTCTGATCCAGTCCTTGTCAGACGTTCTTGCTCAGCTTCGCTAGATGTTCATCCAACATTTCGATGTCCAGTTCTCTGTGAAGATCTGCAGTCCTTGTGAAGAGCGGAGCTCCAGGCGCTAGCCACAGGGTATTGTTCTGGACTATCTGGAGACTCTTTCGGTGTCGCTCATGGCAGTCATCCATGCTGGGGAGGCATACGTCAGGGTAGGTCTGATGATCGCCTTGTAGACGTAGCTTTGCAGCTGTCCAAACTGATATATATATCTTGCAAGTTACAGACCTCTCTTTATTAGGGTGGATATTGTGAACAATCAAAACATAAGAGCTATTATTCACCTAAATAAATATAAGACATATTTAACAAAAATGGTGGACATTATGATGTTCCCATAATGCTGTTCACTTTTATGCAAATCCCTAGGAGTAGGTTTGATGAAGAGATACTGTGTTGAGCAATCTGGCCAGGGGCCCAGCCCATTGGCCCCGACCCCACCTTACCACAGCCTTAGCCCTCCAAAGAGGTGACAGTTCCCCCCAAAAAAAAATTCCATTTCTAGCTGGAACATGGTTATTTGAATGAAGGCAAAGAGCATTTTGGGAAGAACGAACACATTAATTTATATTTACAACATGAATGTGGAAGGGAATCCAGTATTAAACGTTTCTTATTATGTAATGTACACTGAGCTCACTCATCTATCAAACAACTCACCCTGACAGACAAAGGGCTGTCAACTACTAGTTCGGACTACTAGACATATAGATTGACTCATTTGGAGAGCCTATGGGCTGTTTCCGCTGGGGAGCAGATCAGGGCTGTCACGAGGGTGGTCCAGGGGGGGCAAACTGCCCCAGACCTCGCGCTCAGGGGGGGCCTCGCGGCCACCTGGATATAATTTCATCTTGGGAGCTGCGAGATGTCATTAACATTGAAAAAAAAAAGGATTTAAAAATAAAAAAGTTACACGAGCACACAGCATGGGGGGCGGGGAGGGCCAGGGCCCACGGGGGATATAGTGGGCACTGGGAGGTGGCGCCTGCGGCACTGTACAATGTAACAGTTTGCCGGCGCCCTGTCCCAGCATCATTCCACGTGGTTTGCTAACCTCATATTTTGCAGACGACGCAGGCGTTGGAGTGGGAGATGAAGTAGTTAAGTGAAATTACTTCAGTGCATGGGCTCCAGCGCTTGCGCAGCACTTGTGTTGGATTTCGTTGTGGCCTGGTCCAGGGGTCCTTGGATGATCACATCACCACCTGCAGGGGCCTATAGGCTACAGCAGCAGGTAAGGTATCTGAATTTGGTGAATGAGGGGGGACTCATCAACAAACGCAATGGGATGTGTCGCCATAAATTAACGTATGAAGGTGAAATATGCACATTTCATTAAATTGGCTTTGCATAACCACTCAAATTGCACAGGACGAACAAATGGATTTGCCTTTCACAAAATCAACACACACAACAAAAAAGAGAGGATATTTTCATCTAATAGTGTTTTTGAAAATGTTAAAAGGGGTGCACGTTTTAAACTCCAAAACCAATACCTATGTTTTCCCTGGAGTTTGCAGGACTGAAATGGGACATTTCACCTTTAGTTGTTAGTTATTTTTCATCAGGTTATATAATGCATTAGTGAAGTGTCCGGCCTGTAAACCTGGTGACATAAATTCAAAGAGGACATTCAATGTTTCTTATTTTAGATGGGGGGGGACTGAGTCCACCCTCTTAAAAAAGTGGGTGGACTCTGTCTACCCACGTGTACCCTCAACTTGAGCACTTGGGTGAATCAATGGCAACCCGTGTGTGTGGTCAGCACCATCAGCGTGTAAACTATAAGTCCCAGAATGCCACACAAAGATAGATGTGCATATTCGTTGTTCCAAACTTCCAGCTGATCGTTACATAGCACTCAACCTTACCAAGGTGGGTGAAAACACGGGGTGAGAGCCCAGTTAAGTGAATGGGCGTATAGAGGGCTTGGCTAGTGAGGCAGAAGACTGTAAGGAGGGTGACACCCTGCAAAAGTGTGCGAGTTGAGAGCTATGATGATGCTAATGCAGCCTTCTGTTTTTTGAATACATTGGGTTGGTATCTATTAGATTTTGCTCGCGTTTAACACCTCTTTCAGTTTATCGACTGTAGGATCATTAGATTCACTTTTCTCATAATATGTACAATTATGTGGATCCGCCACATGCACAGATGGTCTGATGCCAGCTGAAAACCACCACTCACAGCCCAGAAGGCTCACTTTTAGGCATTCCTATGCTAGAAATGAAACAAACAGCATATCTAGGTGTGCTCCATTAAACTGCAATTGATGGACCCCTTCCGGCCTTCACTTCCCTGGGGTACATAGAAGTGTTATCACCTTGTTGCCTTTTGACAACAGTTCCTCCTCACCACCCCCCTTGTTACAAAGTAGGATTTAAAGATTTTCAGTGGGCATTTAGTGTTTCAGCTCCCTGCTAGCTGGCTGTCTCGCCAGGCCTTTCAGCTCTTTCAGTTGAAAGTGGCTCCGGGGGACCCCAGCAAATGCCCCCATGTTGCCAGTCAGCAGTTTTCTAACATGGCAATATATTCCTTTCTATGTTCCTTTCGTCCTGGGGCTTAAAATGAGAGCCTTCAAATGCTCGTTTTACAGCTGCGTTTGCTGGAGCCCTTTCAGCGGTCACTTCCCTGAGGTACACATAATTGTTATCTCCACATTGCCTTTTAATACTGGTTCCCTCACATCAGCCAACTTCTGACAAAGGGGGATTTTAAGATTTTAAGTGGGCATTTAGTGTTTCAGCTCCCTGCTGGCTAGCTGTCTTGTGATAATTAGTGGCTATTAACTCCTGGCTGTTTTTCTTTGTCTCCATTGTAATGTATGCACCCAGCGGTGGCCTGAGACTGTTTTCCGCTCTAAGCAATGGGGGCCCCCAACCGTCATGTTGAAATGGGCCCCAACTCATCTTCAGCCAGGCCTATGTAAAGAAAACATAAGTGTTATCAGGTGGCTAGGCTGGCCTACATTGAATATTGGCCAGTCTAGCCAGCAATAACACTCATGGTGCACAGCTGGTCTGTATATACGTTCCGTGGCATTTTTTTTTTTTACTGGCTGGGAGTCGTTATACGGTAATGCTGGCCCAGATGCCTTTGGGTTCGGCGCGCTTTACAAATACCAAATAAATAAAAAAAATAATATTATATTGATTCAGCCAGCATGAACATGTTTTCATACTGGCACATGATGTGGGCAAAGGCAGCATTAAATGCAATGGAAAATGCTCCTGTGCATGTTTTGTGACTTACATCTACTGGGTTTGTCCGTGGGCTTTTCATCCCAATTTATAAACAATTTTAATTTGCTTCAAAACAATTTTGGGGGCAGGAAACCTTCTCAAGCACCCCTTGTTTGGGCTCCCTAACCCTGCTCTGTCAGTCCCACATAATTGGTGCTCACATTTAAGCTTCTCCAGTTCAGAAATTAATCAGCTGCCACCGAACATCAACTACCTGTCACTGTGTATGATGTGTTTTTTAATGCACACAAAGGGGCATGGCGCTCCTCCCTAAAGCTTGCGTCGCGCACCACCCACCGTCATGCCATCCTATATATATTTATGTATATGACAAAATTGTTATTCTGGAGGGAACTTGTCTTCAGTACAGAAACATAACTATGCTGTAGTTGATTTGATGTCATAATAATGAACCATATTTGGGTTGCTCCAGACAAACTCAGTGGGAGATTTCTTGCATCTCCTGTTTGCGGCAGCAACGCTGGCCCAGTGCAAATAATTATAGGAGGCCTCACCAAACGTTTTGTCCCGGACCTCACTATACGTTGTGACAGCCCTGGAGCAGATGCTGGAGGAAGCAGCTGGGGAGATTTGGGCCGGTACACCCCCTTTTGGCACGGTCGTTTCGCCACGGGCCGGTTCGGCGCGGCCAGTTGGATGCAGCGGCCAGTTCGCCGCGCCCATTTTGGCGCAGGAGCCTTTCTGGCGCCGCCGATTTGGCGCGAGGGACGTGGCTGACATTGCAGCCACATCTAAACTCCCTCACGCCAAATTTAAAAGCATAATTATTTTCAAATGCAGCACGTTGACAGGAACTGTGCCTGACAACATGTTGCATTTGAAAATAATTTGGGGTCAAGTGACTGGCGTGAAGTGTAGTATTTTTTATTGTGAATTGCCCAAATGCTTTATTATTTTTTTTTTTTTATTAGACTGTTCAATTATGCGAGTTAAATATGCAACTTTTGCTGCCCCGGGCACAGGGCCAGTTTGGTCTTGTGGTTAAGTTCCAAGCCTCACAATCTTGCAGGCCATGGTTCGTGGCTGGGCTAAAGCTTTTAATTTTATTCTATTTGGAAAAAAAATAATGTGATATTTTGCAAATAGAATAAAATTAAAAGCTTTAGCCCAGCCACGAACCATGGCCTGCAAGATTGTGAGACTTGGAACTTATCCACAAGACCAAACTGGCCTTCTGCCTGGGGCTGCAAAAGTTACATATTTAACCCCCATGATTGAATAGTCTAATAAAAAAAATAATAAAGCATTTGGGGAATTCACAATAAAAAAGAACCCTCTGCCCACTACCACCTTCCCCCTCCCACCACCTGCCCACTACCACCTCCTCCTCCCACCACCTGCCAGCTACCACTTCTAACCCCCTGCCCACTACCACCTCCCCCCTCCCACCACCTGCCAGCTACCACCTCGCTCCTCCACCCCCTGCCCACTACCACCTCCCCCTCCCACCACCTGCCAGCTACCACCTCTAACCCCCTGCCAGCTACCGCCTCCCTCCTCCACCCCGTGCCCACTACCGCCTCCCACCACCTGCCAGCTACCACCTCGCTCCTCCACCTCCTGCCCACTACCACCTCCCAGCTACCACCTCGAAGGTAGTGGCCTTGCGTTAAGTTCTCTACCACAGAGTCTTGCAGGCCATGGTTTGTGGATAAACAGAACCTTTCGTTAATTCCCCCTTTTAAATAAAAATAATGTGATATTTTGCAAATAGAATAAAATTAAAAGCTTTAGCTCAGCCACAAACCATGGCCTGCAAGATTGCGAGGCTTTTAACTTAACCACAAGACCAAACTGGCCTTGTGCTTGTGCAGCAAGTTTTATATTTAACTCCCATGATTGAACAATTGATAAAGAAAAAAAATAAAGTATTCGGGCAATTCACAATAAAAAATACTCTAAAGCATGTGCTTTAAAATAAATACTGTAAACAAATACCGTAACCCCCACCCCGCGCCAAAACATCCCCGCGGCCAAACGTCGCAGCGCCGAATTGGGCGCGCCCAATTGGCTCTCGCGCCGAATCGGTTGCGGCGAATCGGCCCGCGCCGAACTGGCCGCGCCTAATCGTCCTGCTCCGATTTGGGCCTCTCGGCGGATCATGCGCTGTCGATGTCCTACGTTGCTATTCACAGCGCTGCTCGCGCACATATTTGCCACTCCTTCTGTGGCCGGCACGCCGCCGCTCCGTCAGAGGCCTTGCCCCTCCCTCCGCTGCGTAGCTTTACGGGCAGTGATCTGCAGGCAGCCCCTCACGGAGGTGACTCACTACCGGCCGCAGCCGCCCCAGCCCCTGCTGACCAAAGACCGCTTCAGAAGGATGGGCGTCTCGTCAGAAAGCCTTTGAACCCTTTCATAACCAGCGGCTCCCGCTGCTGCGAACTCATTAGTGGGAAGCGCTCTGACCGGAGCTAAAAATAGCCCCATCCTCCTGCGGCTATTTCTAGCAAGGCCTCTGTTATAATTACTTTCTTTTTTTGTCTGAGCTGGAAAATCCTAGATCTTTGTACGTGTTTCCATGTGAAAGTGGGGCAGCGGCTTATGGACCCGGGTCTGAGCAGCTTAAAATAGGCCACGAGCTGTCTGGATCAGAGGGCGGGAACCTCTGTGTAGAGCTAGAGCGCAGGCAGTGTCTGCACGAGGGCCGTTAAGCGGCAGCGGCGCGACGTCTGCACGAGGGCCGTTAAGCGGCAGGCCCTAACTACTCCTCCCCCACCTCCGCAACGTCTGTAAAAGTGCATTTGCAATGCTTGCGCAAGTATGAGCGGGAAGGCCTATCGGGGGCCGCGTCTGCATCAGATAGACCGTTATGTGCAATATCTGCGAGCAGAAATAAGTGCTAAGGACGTGCATTATTAAGGGGTTATGCAAGTAAACGTAATATAACTGAGCAGAGCACTCACCCTTTTGCAGTGTTTGTGATGTGAACAGGTATGATGGCTGCAATACCTATCCAAGTACCTTTGTGCAGGCACGCTCTTCTGTCCTATTTCTGTGAGGCATTGTGCAAGCAAAACCCTTTGCAATGCATGTAGAAGTCTTGAGTGTGCAGGAGCGGCTGCACCATGTCTGTAGCAGTGTTGTACTGGGGCATACAATTGTCTCCTGCACCAATGAAAAAGTAGCCCACAGTTGCAAATGGCAATTCATTACTTTTATGACAGACTTTTAGAATAGTACCCTAGGGGGTGTCTTTTGATAAAATGTGATGCAAATTGTGCAATTTAAAGAATATATATTCAGCAATAATGCAGTGACTTAACACTAAATTTGGGGGCCCCCTGTGAGCCATGCTGAGGGGACACCACCCCCGACAGGGCAATAAATCAGGGGTCGCGCCACACAGCTGTCTAGATTACCATGCTTGCGCAATACGTACAAACACGCTGCTGCTGGGTATGCCGCACACTGCACTAAGAGAAAGATATAAATATCTGTTTTAATGCATTATGCAGCACACTTTGAGAAAAATTGGCTGAAAGGGCAGGGCTTTTGCAATTGTTTTGTAGGGTAACACCAATCCAAATATCCAATACATGCAAATCACCAACATTAATGCGTTGAAATAATGCTTTACTATTAAAAATGCCACGCGTAATAACATTCCCAAAAAGCATGCCAGGACACATTTAGACATACATAGACTGGTTGCACCAAAATGCCAGTCAAAGCTGTAAAACTTTTCATGGTTATTTTATCACAGATCCCCAGAAAAATATACAATGCTGCAGTATGAAACAGCTAGACTGGCAGCACGCACATGCCAACCTAGCCAGGTTATTACACTTACAGGACTGCTTTATCAGAGATGCCCAGTTAAAAAAAAAGTCAAGTCAAAATAAAAAATTACTAGACTGGCTGCACCAAAATGCCTCACTAGCACTAATACCACATATCATGCCTACTTAGCCTGGATATGGATGACCATTAGGATCTATCGCACAATCCCAGTCCGAACCCACCCCCCTCACACATCCACTGGTCCTCTCACCCCCTACCCCAACCCCCAAAATCAGCTTCTTGGCACAGAATAACCTCCACGTCCCTTTTCCTTGTCCGAATGCTTACGTATGAGGCTCCTTGCCTCATAGCTAAGTACTGGGATGAGGAAGAGTTGGACTAGGAGTAATGAATATTATAGATAACTAAGCCAGGCATTACTTCCATGTCCCTCTACCTCATCCCAGTACTTGTGTATGAGTCAAAGTGCCTCATACACAAGTACTGGTACGGGTAAGAATAGGGCTATGAGTAATGAAGATTACCAATAAGTATCCGGTATTAAACATTAGTAGTAGCGCGACACCATTGAGCTGACTGGGCTTCAGACACCCCGCCCCCTTCACCCAAACCCCATGATATTTTGGGCTATGTTGACTCAACCTTGCAGACCTACAGAGCCATTGCCAGACAGAGCAGGACACAGATGTTAAACGGCACCTGTGTTATTCTGTTAACAAAGGCCCAGCAATTACTACCTACCTTCAAATGCATCATTCTTTAGGCAATTGAAATCTTGATGTGGGTTTAGTGCTTGCATGCCAGGGAAGTGATTGGAAGGGTAGAGAGGGGACAGGAGGCTGCTTATTCTCACAGAAGTCCATAAGTGGGTGCTTTTAGACTTAAAGGAGAGAGTTAACTGCTTGTAACATTGAAACTACACTAAAATAGTCTCATTAGAATGCATAAAGAAGTCACATGTCCCACACAAATAAGTGTGCCACTCCCCCGCCACCCATGCAGATAGCACCTCTCCTAATATTTGAAGGGTTAGGACCCCCTGAAATGTAGGGTTTGTTTCGCCCATGAACATCAGCATACACAAATTTCACCATACGCACACCCAGCCACCCATACATTTAAGTGGTAAAACACTGTGTGGAAATATCTATGCACTTGTTAAGAATGCATCTTTACTAATACATATTGGTTTCTATGCTATCACAGATATTGTATATTTATATTTACACAATTTATTGAAACATTTGTGCCTCTGCAGAAGTTTTGCTAACACGTGTTTCAACTCTTGTGGTCTTCTTCACGGCAAAATTTCAATTTATATCATCCCGGTTAGGGATTGGTAAATATCAATCAACTGGCTGTGAACCACCTCAAAAGATCTGCCTGTTAGGCTTGCAGAGCGGAAATAACTTTACAGTGAGATGTGGTCCTGTTTAGGGTTGGGTGTTTCATTGGCTAGTCATCTATTCTTTGATAAAGTATCAGCTTGTTGTGTGATATCTTCAAATGTAGGTCCTGTTATCCGTTATCTGCAGTCATGTTGGGTTCCTACAGTTGGAGGACCCATCCTCCAGTTGCCCGCGGACGCCAGACGGAGGCTGGGACCACCCATACGTTTAAGTGTGCAGCCTTTCACCATAGACGCGACGCGCTCACCCAGCCATCCATACTTGTGCACTCTTTCACCATACATTCACACAGGCAGCCACCTATACATTTAGGTGTGCACCCTTTCACCATACACTCACACAGGCAGCCACCTATCCATTTAAGTATGCACCCTTTTTCCATACACTCACACAGGTAGCCACCTATACATTTAAGTGTGCACCCTTTCACCATACACACACACACATCATGGGGTTGAGGGGAGCCCTATTACTTCAAAGAGAAATGCTTTTTTTGTTGTCACTCTTACTTCATAAAGAAATTATTTCAGTTAAGGACCGAATCTTTAAGGAAATAATTTCTTTATGAAGACAGAGTGACTTCAAAAAGAAACTATTTCTTTTTTAAGTCCTAGAGCTCCTCCACCCCACGACTTGGAGGCTCCAGCCTAGAGGCTTCCATGTCATGGGGTGTGGGAGCCCTCAGACTGCAAAAAGAAATAGTTTCTTTTTGTAGTCACTCTGCCTTCATAAAGTAATTATTTCTGTTACGCTGTTCTGTTTTTTAGTCCAAGTGGGCCTCCCTCCCAGGACATGTGGTGGCTGGGCCCCCTGCACGGCAGTCACCAATGTTCAAAACTACTAGCCACATAGTGAAGTAACTCATCAAACTAACTCACATTCGTCAAAAAACCTGCCCACACTAGCATTTTGCGTTTTTGGTTTAGCGTTGCCCTATAGGCCAGTCCGAGCCTGGTCTGTAGCAGATAGGACGTCTCATTCAATGTCTGTGAGCAGGCACTGCATACGTGTAATGCTTGCACAAGTACTTTTCAGTGTGAACTGCCCAGCGGCGGCATTTACAGGGTGCATCAAAGACTCCAGGGCGGGGTCCCATAATGGTTTAGAGATGCATGTGATCACCACCTTCTCCACCTTTTCCTTCAAGCAAAGAGCAGCCACAACAGACAGAAACAATAAAAAAACAAACACATTAGCATAAGGGTCTGTGAGACTTTCTGCCTCACCGTCCTCCTACAGCAGTGGTCTTCAAACGTTTTTGGCCTGGGCCGCCCCGAGCAAAATGTGGGCAGGCCGGGCCCCCTAAAAAAAGCCAAATGACCGGTAAGTCCAAATGGCTATTGTGATGCTGGAAATGCATCGGAGGGACAGGGCCTCCGTATCCTTGTCCTTTACTGCTTTTTATCGTGTGTTCTGTTGTGTTTTTCGCGCAGGAGTTCAGGTGGGACTCCTGGCAGTGCAGCTCTCTCTCTTTTGGTTTGGTGAACAGACCCGTGGGATACCCTTATGGCACCCATGGGTAAGGGGACAACCCTGTGCCCCTAGTGTATGTTTTTGGGCACCTGTGTGTGACCCACAGAGCAGGGTATGGGCTGGTGGCAGCTCTGTGCTGAAATGACTGGTGCCCTGAGCATCCTCCATTTTGGGATGCCCAGGCCTTGTCGTTGGAATCAGTAGATTCCTGATGGAGACAAAAGGGCCCCATGGCCTCTTGCCTTCCATCACCTGTTACCTTGACCTTCCCGAAGTCCCGGGAAGCCCTGCCTCTGTTCCTTCCCCCGACTGGCTGTTGGGTGGAAGTTCCGTATATGGTAGTGTGGGGAAGTGCCGACCAGACTGGCTGGAGCCTTCTCAACAACCGTATGTTGTGGGTACGCCTGTGGGTGGGACCTGGGTGAATGGAGTGTGTGACGAAAATGCATTCTATGTTGTGGCTGTCTAGTATGTGGTGGTTGACACAATGGTTGAGACAGCCCTGCCCGAAACCGGTATGAATGCAGCTTGGAGTGTTGAATGGCTCGGTACTTGTCCCAATACACATAACTTGTTGTGAGTGTCTGGAGAGAAGTGAATGGCCTGAATGCACCGTGTGGCTGATTGGCTGCCTGCCTGCATGAATGACCATAGTCGTGATTGGATGCTTGAGTGTGACCCAGCGGAATGAATGGGAGATCAACAGTATATCTGAGGACCTCTCACTGCTAGGAATCGTGTTCGGAAGCTGAAGTCCACTACGACGAGTAACTGGAGTAACTGAAGCTTAACCTTGAAGCCCTGCTGGATGAGAAGAATTGCTGTTGCTCTCCTTCACAATCTGAAAGCTGTTGTGCCTCCAAGGACTGACCCAGAGAAGACCTGGTAAGGCGCCCTCTTCCCGAGCTACGAGGGACCATCGTGCACAGCTGATCTTTGCCTAAGATCCCTGGTAGACAGACCTTCGACAGGTTGCCGACCCGATACGGGGATTGCTGCGGAACACCAAGGAGAAGCGCCTGGACTGTTATCCGCCACTTTCGACGACCGCCATTGCCGACCGGAGCTGCTGTGCTCCTGTTTTGCCTAAGAACTTCATTGATCCAAGGACGCTCTCGTCCGCATCATCACCGCTGTATCCTGCTGGAGAAGGCCTGACCATTGACGCACCGAGGAGCATCCATCGGTGGCTTTCCAGTCACCCAAAGACCACAGAGACGTCGACGACTCAACGCCCTTGCTGGGCCACAGTTCTTCCAACTCTTTGCGGTCCAGAACTATCGACACCGAGGTGCCCCACACGCCTCTTCCTTGCAGGACGTTTACGCTTCCCGTCAACGAGCACCATTGGGAACGACGCGGCCACTTCATCTTGAGCATCGGCCCTCATCCCATCATTGCCAAGGGGAGCTTCACCCAAAACTTCATGCTACTCTCCAGTTTCTTAACTGCTCTTTCCGTATTATGCCTATGTTCAGCTTCTACAGTATGATATACGTCTACTCCCAGATATCTGAATGTGGCAACTTCCCACGGTACCGGTAGGATCGGCAAGTGCTCTAGCCGGAGCCCTCTATATCTACCCAACGGGAACATACAGGACTTACTGGGGTTCACGGCTATACCTGACAGTTCTGCAAACCTCTCCATCACTTCCAATATATATTGGAGGTTCTCTTCTGGGTAGCGCAAATACAGTAGCATATCATCCGCATACAATGAAATTAAATGTGGCGTCTCCCTAACGACAATACCTATTGCATCATATTGCTGCCTTAGATAAATCGGCAGGGGTTCAAAGGCTAAGATATACAGCATGGGGGACCATGGGTATCCTTGTCTTGTACCTCTCCTGAGTTGCCATCTTTCGGAAACCACAGCTCCTGTTTTCACTCTAGCTAGTGGCGCACTGTATAACAGTGTGACCCATTTAAGATATCCTGGTCCCATGCCATAATTGGCCAGGACCGCCGTAAACCAGGGCCATTTGACCGAGTCAAATGCCTTGATCGCATCTAATGATACTATCGCCATCTCGCCTGCATCTCCATTAGCATGTTCAACGACTCGGTGGAGTCGCCTGAGGTTATTCGAGATGTTCCTATTTGGGACGTATCCTGTCTGATTGGGATGTATAAATTTATTAATGACCTTCTTCAGTCTATTTGCCAGGACCGCTGTTAGAATCTTACTATCTTGGTTTAACATCGACAAGGGCCTGTACGAGCCACAGTCACTACCAGGCTTATTGGGTTTGGGAAGCGGTATAATGACCGCTTCACATAAGGATTCCGGTAATTTCCCAGCTTCATATGCTTCATTATGCATCTCCACCAGCGGGGGGAGTACCTCTGTTTTATATGCTTTATAGAATTCACTTGGGAGTCTGTCAGTTCCCAGGGTTTTTCACGTGGGCAACTGCCTCACTACCTCTTCTAGTTCCTCCAGGGTGATGGGGCGTCTAGCTCCTCCCTCTCCTCTGCGCTGATCTGGGGTAGTCCAATATCTACCAATGTATCTCCTATCTCCTCGCTGTTGCTTCCTGTCTCATCCCCATACAGGCGTCTCTGATACTCTGCAAATTCCTGATTAACCCACTCTTGTGTGTCTGCTATGCTCCCATCTTCTTTCACTATCGTTCTAATTGGGGGCGTAGGGGTCTCATTTTTATATAGCCATGCCAGGACTCTCCCTGGTTTGTCCCCTTCTGCATGTTGTCTCTCTATATACTTTTTATAATTGAGGTTGCACAATCTCTCCCAGTATACTACACATTTTTGTTGCAGGCAAAGTACCTTTTCCGTGTCTTCCTTGGTCGTACTACCCCTTTCTGACACCCTTTCTAGCTCCCTTTCGGCTTCCTGTAACTCGGTCAGGATCCCATTCTGCAGTCCCTTAGACTTGGCTATGGCGATTCCCATCACCACCACCTTGAAGGCTTCCCAGAGTGTGCCCGCTGTCTTAACACTGCCAGTGTTTATCTCGAAATAACTTATTATCTCCTCCCGCATATCCTCCCTGAATACATTGTCTTTCAGCGCCTCTGCACGCATGCGCCATGTGGGTATCCTTCCCCTCGGGGGTCGGTATTGCCACACTAACATCAGTGGTGAGTGGTCTGCGAGGACCCTTGCTTTGTATTCTGCCTTCGTTATTTCAGTCATTAATTCATGCGTGGCAAACACATAGTCTGGTCTAGTATATAGGCCCTCAGGGGCCGCATAGTGTGAATATTGTCTATCCTGTGGAGGGTGTGCCCTCCATGCATCGTCCATCCCAAAATCTGCCAATAATGACTGCAGTACCTTTCCAGCCGGAGTGGGTCTATCTATCTTAGTGTCTGATCTATCTATGGTTGGGTTTAACACACAATTGAAATCCCCCCCCAAAGCACAGCCCCCCCACACTCCCACTAAGTTTACCATACAGGGTTCTGAAGTACGCAGCCGTATCCTGATTCGGGGCATAAGTATTTACAATACATATCTCCCTATTTTCCACCAGCCCTTCCATGACCACAATCCTTCCGTCTGACTCCGCAGCAGAATGCAACAACTGGAATGGGACATGTGGGGCCACCCATGTAATTACCCCTCTTGCGTAGGCTGAATATGCTGCCCCTACTACAGTCCCTTTCCACTTCTTCCGTATCACTTCCAATTTTTCTTGCGTTCAGTGAGTTTCTTGTAACAAGGCTATGTCCACTTTCTGTCTACGCAGGTACATCATAACCCTTTTTCTTTTCAAATACCTATTGAGCCCCCTAACATTCCAAGTAACTATTTTAAGGTCTAACATGGTTTATATTGTTTTTCTCGGGGTGTAGGCTCATACCTCAACTGTACACCCTCCCCAACTACAACAAACCACTGCACACAATCCCTTCCCTCCCCCCACCCCACCCCGACCCCAACAGATGCCCAGCTCCATCCCTGGATCTCAGGCTCCCCCGCGTTTGGACCTACCCTGGAACACCCAGGCCAAGACCCCAGCATGGTGTCACCGCACAGTGACCTAACTAAACTCTAGATGGGGGGTATAAGGACTAGCTCTGCTAGGCTCCCTAACTAAGCAATAGTCACAGTGCTCACGGATCATATTCTTTTCCAACCTGGTCATACCAGCCCATAAACTGCATCAGTTACTATAATCAAGTCCCATAGTCTTAAGCCACGACACCCACCGGTGCTTTCCCTGCGCATTACTTATCTCCTCCTCCTCCTTCTCCCATCTGGATGTCCGACTCCTGGGGGAAACCTTGCGTGTCGAGCCACCTCATGGCTTCTTCTGGAGTTTCGAAAAAAAGGTTCTGTTTCTGTGGAAAACTTTTAGCTTCACCGGGTAAAGCAACATGTACTTGTGGGTCCGCTTCTCGCAGTCGTCTCTTGACAGTCCCAAAGTTCATTCGGCTCCGTTCCACCATCAGGGTATAATCCTGGTAGGCAGTTATGTTTGCAGACCCTCTTTGTATTGTTCCACCCTTACGGAAGTGTTCCAGGATCTTTTCTCGATAGTTGAGGATCTTGGCGATCACCGGCTTAGGTGGATTGCCCGGCAACAGATTCCTCATTGGAGCCCTATGCGCCCTTTCCACCGCAAACCCCTGGGACAGAACTCCTCCGGTTATCTCCTGCAACAGCATAGATTCAACAAACTCCGTGGGGTTGTGACCCTCTGCTCCCTACGGCAAGCCAACGATGCGGATATTATTCCTCCGGGCATGTCCTTCCGCCTCCTTCGCCCTGTTCGTGCCCATTACGTCCACGCTCCCAGCGGGGGCCCTGTCCTTGTTCCTGGCTCCTTCCGGGCCGGGTGGTGTCCTGGCGTATTCGTCTAGCGTAGGCTTCCTGTCCTTCTGTCTTTGAGGTTTGTTGGACATGGCGCTGCAGCTAAAATTCATAGGCTGGTCCCACCACTTGTGGTCTTCAGTCCCAACGGGGGCAGACTTCTGTTATTGTCTGAGCCCAGGGGGGCTGTTTCAGGAGCGTCCAGAGACTGCCTCTTAGTTGCAGGAGTGGATCGTGCCCTCCCATGTGACCGTATGGATCCCCTCTCTAACTCTGCTGTGCATCCAAGAGGATGCCTTGTTGTGCTGTCCTTATTAGCCAGCCTGTGTTTCTTTTCTGCCTCGCCGTGGGTGTACCACCCACTCCTCTTTATTTCTTCGCTTCCAGCTTTATTGAATTGTAAAGGGTGCACCCTCTTTCATGCCAAGGTCCACTATCTGCATGTCTGTAATTGTGGCTTTCTACCTCTGTCTTAGTGGGGTCGTCACTGGACAGCTCCACCGCACCCAGTCTTGGTTGCACCCACGAGGCGGCGTACAGCGGCGCTCCGGTGCGCCCTCGTACCGGCACCTATTTTATGCCTCTGTGTTGTTACTTGTTCGCTATCGAGGGCAACTTCTCGAGCATCACCTGCTGGGTGCACTGCGCACTGTTATCATTGATGTGTCCTTCTTTTGGGTAGGCCCCTGCTTTCACGTGGTGCTCATCGGCTATAAGGGTGGTATTTTCCATTCTGCGAGGCACCTCCCTTTATAGGGTTGCATTTTCCTATGATTGCTTGCTTTCTTGTGGCGGTATCGTGCAAGGGGGGCAATCGCACCGTACACATGCGCAGTTCTAGCCTTCTATGTCCTTGGCCAGGTCTCTGCTCAGTGACCACTGTGTTGCAAGCGTTGCACTCGTGCCTCCCTCCCAGGTGTCTCTGCCTTCGTTCGTCACGGGGCTGCGAGTGCTTCCCTGATCCTCTGCTTCTGTTAAGGCTGTCCCGCCACACCTTTGTCTTGATTGCACCACTTCCGTGGGTCTCACAGGTCACCCAACACTGTACTCTTCTTAGAGCTCCCTCTGCTTCAGTGGCGATCTGCCCCACTTCCACATTTCACCTCATCCGTTCTAGAGGTCACCATCTTGGTGCTTTCAGTTCTGCAGGCTGTCAGTGATTCTCCCTGAGCGAAGCCCTCATGCCCCTCGTCCTTATCCAAAAAGCTTGTCCTGCGCTTCAGGCCTCTGTGTTCATTAGGAGATGTGAACAAAGGGAGGGGGGCCCTGAGCATTTGTGCCACTATGTATCATTTCTGGGTCACAGGAGCATACAAAACCCTCGTCTTCTGTGCCTATCTGTAGGCCATGCCCCTTTCACAGCTCCCGACACTTAGTAGAAATATTGTTGTGATCCGCTTGTTACCAGCAGTGCTGAGGTGCCATTACATTCGCGCTGGCCTTGGATCGCATGCAACAATGTAGCACAGAGCAATCCACGCCCCCTCAATGCGCTCGCCGTGTCCAGCTCGGATTAAGCCTGGGGCTTCTCAGCATTGTATGAGCTCCCACTGTGTAGCTATGAGTTTCAGATCGGGACGTTCCATATGTCTTGATGACACGGCGCATGCGGCCGGTTCCATGCTCCGTTGTGGGCACTTACAGTGCAGCGTTTCGCAAGGATGCAGGCGCCCAGTTTCGTTCCGTCTATTGTCCTGCCTTTGTACTATGGGCGGCGGCCATCTTTTTTAAATATTGCCTCCGAGCTCTGGGATCTCCTGCAGCTTCTATCTCGCCAGTTCCTTGGCAAGTCGGCTCCAGCTTGTGTCAAATCATGCCTTGTAGCTTTGCAGACCCTAACTTCAGTTTATGAGGCATATGCACAGATTCGCACAGTTTCGGTAGGATGATTGCAGGATCGATGGGAGCTCCAGCATAAACACGTCCTCTTACATGGCTCGCTTGGCCACGCCCCCCATATTTCAATACTTCGTGAATTATGTGTTACAAGACCTGTTGGACATCTGTACTATAGTTTACATCGACGACATCCTGGTATATTCAACCACAATGCAAGAACACGTCAAACATGTACGGGCTGTCCTGGAAAGACTGCAGAAACATCGGCTTTATGCAAAGCTAGAAAAGTGCTCCTTCCACGTCACAGAAGTTGAGTTTTTAGGGTTTATTCTCACCCCTCATGGTATCCGGATGGACAATCGCAAGGTGGACGTGATTCTCTTTTGGCCCTCACCAACATCGGTCAAAGGCGTTCAGATCTTTCTAGGGTTCACAAATTTCTATTGTCGGGTTATCCCTAGCTTTTCTCAGATCGTGCATCCAATCACCAACCTGCTGCGCAAAAACCAACGCTTTGTCTGGTCCATAGAAGCTGAGAAAGCCTTCCGGGATCTGAAACAGTTCCCAAAACCCGATCTCCCATACGTGGTTGAAACAGACGCCTCCAATATCGCCATGGGGGCAGTTCTCTCGCAGAAGAACTCTAAAAGCGGCCAATTGCATCCAATAGCATTCTGGTCGAAAAAATTCTCTCCTGCTGAAAGCAATTACGGCACCATGGACAAAGAACTCCTTGCGATCAAATCGGCATTCAAACAGTGGAGACATTACCTTCTAGGGGCCCGGCATACGGTCACGGTCATTACCGATCATCGTAATTTGCAGTACCTGTAGTCCGCCAAGGCACAGTCATCCCGCCAACAAAGATGGGCTTTATTTATTGAGGAGTACGATTTTGTTATCACCTACCGCCCGGGAGTGCATAATGGCAAAGCAGATGCCTTATTCCGTCTGCGGGAAGGGGAAGATGTGTACATGGTACCAGAGCCGGTCGCCATCATACCTGAAAACAAACTCTTGGGCGATACAACAGCATCCCCATTGGACGAACTAAAAGCCGACATAAGGCGCCAAATGAACACAGAGGAACTACAGGCCTGGACCTCGAAAGGCGTCCAACATACACTCATTAATGACGTACCATTCTACAGGGGCCGCCTCTACCTCCTGACAAAAGCTCAGCAGGAACGGATCATCGCCAATTACCACGACACGTTAGTGGAAGTACACCCAGGAGTGACTAAAACGATGGCCAAGATCAAACAAGGCTACTGGTGGCCGACTTGGCGAAAAGATATCACCCAATTCGTGCTGGCATGTGGGATTTGCACACAAAACAAGGCTAGTAAACAGAAACCTGCGGCGCTTTTACAACTGCTAGAAGTTCCCCCCTATGCCCTGGCATACGCTATCCCTTGACTTCATCACTGACCTTCCCCCCTGCAATGGCCATAACACAATCCTAGTCGTGGTGGACGCGTTCTCAAAAATGGCTCACTTTATTCCTTTGAAGGGACTACCCACTGCGTCCACTCTGCCAAAAGTTTTCCTAGAACAAGTCGTCCAGTTACATGGTTTCCCGTCGGTTCTAGTGTCAGATCGTGGCAGTCAGTTTGTCTCCTGGAAGAGGAGTTGCGACCTGGCACAGATCGACATGCGCCTGTCCACCAGCCATCACCCTAAAACAGAAGGCCAGACAGAACAAACCAACCAGATGCTTGAGCAATATCTAAGGTGCCTACTTCACCAATCAGAAGGCACATGAAAAGACATGTTATGGGTGGCAGAATACGCCTACAACAACTTGCAGCATTCCACGACCGGACAGACCCCGTCCTACACCTTATATGGCCGACACCCACGAACCTATGTTTTTGATCTACCTGAGCAACTAGAGATGCCGACAGTGAAAATCAGCCAGGTCCTCAAAGACGCCACTGAGCAGCTGACACAGGCCAAGGAAAGGCATGAAAGGTTTACGGACCAACAGCGGAAAGGAGCCCCTGCGTATAAATTTGGAGACGCCGTATGGCTAGCATCGAAACATGTGTCCACAAAAGGACCCAAGGCATTCCGCCCCAGATACTTCGGTCCATACACCATCGAGGCCATAATTAATCCGGTCGCTATGAAATGAGCACTACCCTCTAACATGCACATCCACCCAGTTTTCCACGTGTCCCTCTTGAAACCTGCCTGGCCAGACACCCGATTGAAACCCCCTCCCCGGTTCCTGTGATTATAAATGACGAGCCTGAGTACGCAGTCAATGACATACTGGACTCCAAGGTAGTGAGGTCCAAGCTGTATTACCTTATCGAAAGGGTATGGGGCCACAAGATAGGTCATGGGAACCTAGTGAACAAGACCACGCACCTCGGTTAGTCAAAAGGTTTCATCTCAATCATCCTACCAAACCTGGACTGGGAACTTCCTGGAGAGGTGTCTTAGGGGGGAGTACTGTCACGACTACTGGCCTTACCGCTACTGGCCTTACCCCCCTACCCCTGTTTCAATCCAGCAGCATACACAGGGACACACAGCCCAGGACCTCCTCGACGACATGTATCCCTAAAACATCAATGAGTGCCCTGTGCCAATCTAAGAAAGAGCAAGAAGGGGAGTTGGGTTCAAGCTTGGTGAGCCTGGCGCCACATTCATCTACCATTGGATTAATAGGAGCTCAGCTACTTCCTGTTCCTCCAACATGGAGGAGGACTAGTCTAAGCAGCATTAGCATGCTGCAGTCCTGCTTTCTGGGTGTGGCTGGGTGTTGCTGCCTATATAAGCTACACCCAGTCAGGCAATCTCTGCTTCATGTTATTCTGCTCCTGCAGCGTAACGCTCACCAGCATCGCTCCTGTGACCTGCAAGGAAGAAACAAGAAAAGAGCAATTACTTGGAATACTTTTACAAGGACCCCTGCAACACTCACCTTGCTGTGATCCTGTGATAATCCTGTTCAGCAACAGTCAGTGGACTTCCTCGTCGTCGTATGGGCTCCCTTGTCGCCGCAACTCACTCGATCCTGTTGGAGAAACAAACAAGAAAGCTCAGCAAGTGAATCCATCAGCACGCACAGGGAAAGCAGCGCTTAAAGAATTCCGGAAAGCACTAACCTAACGCATGCCATAAGGGCAGCATTCTACAGCAACGCATGCGGCCAGTGCACTTGTCCCAAGGAAGTAACACCTCTGAAAGAGCAACGCGCATGGAGAGGCAGCATTGCACATCATAGACTTTACACAGATACAAAGCATGAGAAGGACAGTGGGTGCGAAGCAACGGACTACTGAAATACACACAATAGACTTTGCAGCAATTGAGCAGAAACTGTACTCTTCATTCAAAAGACATAAATCCACGCCGCAGCAGGTCTGGGCGGGGTACAGATCCTTCAACCAGTGACGCAACTGGTTCCACATTACTGCGCCCCTGCTAGAGAGACAGCAGGATGGAGAGCTTCACTTCCATTTAAACAAGGTGAGCACAGCCCATGGGGGGTTGGGAGCCAGGGAAGGTACGGGGTGGAAGGAAGGACCCTGCCAACACCTTTCCATAACGCAGTTCTTACACATCTCTTTTAGAATCGCACCTAAAGCTACAGATTTCCCCCAGAGAGCCCAACACCGGAGGCCCGACACCGGTTCCTGAGAGAGAAGGTTCCCAGGTGTTCCTGCAGAGCTAAGGTGAGCGTAACAACAGACTAGTATGTGGATTAGCCCATGGGAAATTCTCTCCAGAGGTCTGCAGTTTCCTCTTTGGTGCTGATCAATCTCTAGGTTTGCAGATGGGCGGCCCGACGATCTCTGTGAAGTAACAAGAGTTCTCAGAGCGGGAATTGCCCTCCGTACCTTTCACTACCCGGGAGTCTGACGTATGTCTCCGACCGGGTAGGAGCACATTTGACTGCCCACCCTGTGGTGACCAAGACTAAAATCATGAAAAATTCAGACTTGAACATGTTTTATGAAACCTAACACTTCTATGCCCTGAAGATGGATTTCGCCAAATCCGAAACGCGTTGGCACTGTTGATTTCTGAAAGGAGTGTTTTTGGATTGCTTGAAATTGTTAATTCATGCAGATACAATTGAATTTAGTGTATTATGTGCCCTTTGGGTCAATGATTTGCACACTGGCCCCAACATGAACACTACTGTTGTTTGTTTTAACTGAAAGAAAAATGTCTGTTTTTGTATTTTGAAGGAAATTCCCTTGTTTCCACGCAAGCATTGAGCAGCGTGTAGTTTTCTGTTTCATTCTTGTTTAATTTTTGGACTGAACATCTTTGTTTTTGTTTTAAAACGTAATTATTGAAGCAACCTGCACGGTCTGAGTCTGAGTTACTATGCAAGTGTATCTATACATTTAATGAGAAATTGAAAAAACATTCTGTCAGGGGAAACCTTGGCAACTCGTATGTTTTTTCAGGGATTATCTATCCCGTGAGGAGTGCGCTATAGGCCTATCAGGTAGCAATAACTGGTGTTTGTTTTTGTATCCTTATGTTTTGAATCTCGGGTGGCCTCGAGATTTACTGGGTGCACCTGAAGCATAACTGAGTGGTTCGTTTGATAAGTTCTTTTGATGTACATATTTCATTTGAATTGGAACTTGATTTACCTTGTGCCTCCCATCACAGTCTTCTTTTACCAATCTCTAGGTTTTGCAATATAAGAGTCTAGGATGTTAAAGCTCTGGACTAATCATAACCACTGCCAATTAATCTGAATGGCCTTCCATTCCATTGTTTTTCAGCATGCTGTGCAATTACAGACGGGTAACAAATATGCAAATCAGGTTTGCCCTTACCCTAAAAGGGGTAGTCAACACAAATCTTTAGGTGAAATCTTTCTGCATGTGACCAGTAGCAACCCCATATGTGTTGCGGCCGTACTGGGCATCATCAGTGAGCTTCAGGCATTGCATGCATGGAACCCAATTTCTGGGCATACCTGTCGTACCCGGGGTGGCATTAACAAAACTGAAGGTTGATGACAGGAAGGTTTTAAATTAATCATAACCACAGGCGTTGCTCTGGGCAGCCCTCTAGACCATTACAGAAAGGGAAGACTTTATGAATGTATGGCTTAGCCCAAACCCAAAAGAATGTTTTAAGCCCAAACTGCTATGGCATGTCCACAGAAAGACCAAGGTCTTGAGGGTTGTCCAGAGCAATTCCAGCAGTTATGATTATTGGGGACACACATAGGAGCATGCCGGTCCTCCTCCTTTTTATTTTTACATGTTTTTATTGGCATTTATATAGTTACTGCCGTGCATTTCAGTTTCCATTTCGCATGCCTACTTTTAGATTAACAACAACAAATAACCGCTAACAAACAACTTCCTACACGTGCCATGTGTTACTTATAACCTCGTTTGGGGCAAACGCTTCAATGTCTGGGGCTTAGCCTTTTCGCTCCTCTTATGTCCAGTTGGACAATGTCTCTTGGGTGCCGTGGGGTGATTAGTTGGGCACACCGCAGGTGAATCCTGCTTTAGTTGGTGCACTCATGGGGTTTTGTCATCAGACGGGTGAAACATGTACCAGAGCAACGCTTTCCATGCTACACACTTATCAGTACCATCAGGTTCCGATCTGTTCGCTCCCTCCACCTACACCTTGGTCTCCACCTCTGCCCACCTTTCGAATTCCTTGTGCCATTTTCCATATTGTAGCCCAGCAGCAGTTTTCAAGGACATGTCGATGGTTCTCTTGGCTAATATGCATGCCAGGTCCATAAACCTAACCTCATGTTTGTGTTTACTGATTCAGGGGTAGGCACCAAGCAGGCATTCTTTCAGTGACCACTCATCTCTTTACTCCAGCTTCCCTACAAGCTCGCTCTATGTGTGCCCAGAAGCTTTGCACACGCACACCCCCCCAGAACATGTATAGCAGGTCAGCATCCTCGCCTTTGCACCACGGGCATTGTGAACTCTCTTCCTTGTTAAACATAGCTATTCTGTGCAGGGTCCTGTATGTACGATACAACACATTCATTTGTATTAGTTTGAAGCTCTGGTTCCTCGATACAGCCTTAGGAAAGCTCAGTATTCTCTCCCATTCTTTCTCCGTTTTGTTTGCACCGAGGTCTTTCTCCCATTGTTCTTTCAGTGCTGTGCCCTTGGGTGTGTCTATCAGCATGCTGTACAGCCGAGAAGTCGGCCTCCAGCCATTGTTTAAATTGTACATCAGGGTCAGCAGTGGACTCACTTGTGGTTCCTTTGGCCAGCCCTCCCATCTTTCTTTGGTCGTTTCCCGGACTCTGCGGTACCAGAGAAATTGCATGCTCGGCAGCTCCTCTTTTTCTTGCATTGAGTCGAATTCCCTGAAGACCCCATCTTCATATACATCTCCCCATGTGTAAATCCCCTTCCCTTCCCATTTTCTTACCACTGCCATATCTGTGCTGTCTTTGCATGTATCTGCCGCTATCGGCACCTCCGGTGAGTAGGGGTTTACTAGTTTCAGTAAGGTTTGCACTATCCTCCATCCTTCCTACCCAGTGTTATCACCAGTGGAGTGTGTTCCGGGTCCTCATGTGTTACCCACAGTATTTATTTTCGTTTGATGGGAGCCACCAGGTGTTGCAGTAAGTTTGTTTCCGAGGCAGTCTCGTCTGCCAGCCATTTAATTACGTGACTGAGCTGAGCTGCTAGATAGTACCTCTCGAGGTTTGGCAATTTCACCCCACCTTTATCGTATGGTAGATATAAAATTTCTAGTGAGAGTCTGTGGCAGTTAGCATCTACACGAATTCTCAGAGCAGCACCTCCAAGGAGCGTAAAAAGGACGCCCCAACATAGTAGTGCACGTTGTTGAAGAAGTACAAGAACCTCGGGAGAATAAACATTTTGATGATGGCTACCCTGCCTAACAATGATAGTGGCAGCTTCGACCAGAATTTCATGGACTTCCTCAAGCCCTGCACCACCTTTGCTGTGTTGAGTTTGTGCATTTGTTCCGGTGTATGTCTAGTATTCACCTCCAAGTACTTGAACGAGGCCACCTCCCAGTTAAGTCCCATCGCTGGTAGTTTGCTGACACTCCTCCCTCATAACGCCGCTAACGGGAATATGCAGAATTTGGTTTTGCTAAAATGGATCCCGGACACTTTGGCGTAGTTATCGAGTATGTCCAGGATCACCGGTACATTCAGGTGCGGCTCTCACATACAGCAGCACGTCGTCCACGTAAAGTGATAACAGGTGTCCTGTTCCCCCAACCCAGATGCCAGCATCTAGGTGTTTCTTCCTGAGGTATATTGCTATGGGTTCAATGCCCAGCACATTCCGCATCGGGGATAATGGGCATCCCTGTCTCGTCCCTCTCTTTATGTCCCAGATTGCTGACACTATCCTCCCTGTTTTAACCCTGGCCTTTGGTTTTGTGTATTATATTCACACCGATCGGATGAATCCCTCCCAAATCCAAATTCCCTTAGTGTTGCCACCAGCCATTCCCAATATATTGAGTCAAATGCCTTTGTGGCGTCCAGGGAGAGTATGGCATACTTTTCCTGGGATGCAGCTGTTTGCTCGAGTATGTGTTGTAGTCTGTGTAAGTTCAACGCTGTGCTGCACCCTGGTATAAGGCCATTTTGGTCACTATGTATCAGGCCCCCCATTATCTTCTGCAGGCGCCTGGCCAGTATGGTGGTTAAAATCTTGACGTCATAGTTCAGCATCGCTAGCGGGCGGTACAAATCGCATTCCTCCATTGGTTTCCCGGGTTTAGGTATCGGTATAACTAGGGTTTCCCTCATGGATTCCGGTAGTTCCCGTCTGGTGTATGCCTCCCGGAAAACCTCAAGCAACACCGGTGTCAGGGTTGCTTCATATGTTTTATAGAACTCTGGGGGGAGTCCGTTGTTCCCAGTGTTTTACTGGAGGCAAGTGACTGTATTGCCTCCGTGATATCATCCCCTGTTATTTCGGCCTCTAATGATTCCTGTGACAAATCTATTTTGGGAAGGCCTATTTCGTCCAGTGTGTTTAATATGTCAATTTGTGGCACCTGATGGTCATGACTGTAGAGATGGGAGTAAAAATCTCAGAAAATGAAATTTTCTGTTGTGTTTTACGTGTTGTACCTGTTGTATCTTTGATCTCTGTGGTTTGAGATCGTGGGTGATATCTCCTACATAGCCGTGCTAACAGTATGCCTGGCTTATTGCCCTTGGCGTGTGCTTTTGCGGTTTTCACTGAGTAATCGAACTTGGAGAGACTTCCCCGTGTTTCTTGGCAGTCCCCTTACAACTGTGCTAGCTCCACCTCCCCCTCCCTTGTCCCCCTTGTGTCTGACTCTTTGTGTTTTATCTCCTCCTCCAGTTTCTCCAGCTCAGCTCTTAGCGTTTTCCGTATGCCCCCCGCTCCCGCAATGGCCTTGCCCCTCACCACTACTTTATTTGCCTCCCAGACTGTGCCCCACCTTTCAACGCTACCTATGTTCTTTTCCACATATTCCTCTATCTTGTAGCTCTTCCGTGAAGACCGGATCTGTTAGGGCGTCCGGTGCCATATGCCACAGCGGTATGGGCGGTCTAGATCCCCGTGTTTTCCAATTCATGAGCAGTTGTGAGTGGTCTGATATTGACCTACCTAAGTACTGTGCTGATTCTGTTTTTGTTTGATAGTCCTTGGCCACAAATAAGTAGTTAATTCTTGTGTGCAGGGAGTGTGGCGATGAGAAGTATGAGTAACCTTTGTCTATGGTATGTAGCTCCCTCCACACATCTACAAGGTCCAGGGCTCCTACTAGTGTGTTTAGCGCCCCTGTTGCGGCATCGTTTCTGGTTGCTGTCGGTTTAGACCTGTCTAGCTCCCAATCCCAAACACAAGTGAGGTCCCCTCTCCATATGAAAAAACTTTCTCTGCATTGGGATTGTTTGGCCCCCAGTGTGTCTAGGTATTTCAGAATCCCATGGTTGGGGAAATATGAATTTATTATGCAGACTTCCACCAGGTCAATGCATCCTTTTACTATTAGGTACGGGCCTTCCGGAACTGCCTCCCAGCTCAGTAGTTTGAATGGAATTGCCAGACTTATCCAGATTCGCGACCCTCTGGCATATTTAGAGTAGTGGGCACCATAGCATTGCCCATCCCAGTGTTCCATTATCGTGGCCATAGTCTTCTTGGTCAGTTGGGTCTCCTGCAACAGCGCAATGGCCACCCTCTTCCTGTTAATAAAGGAGTTCTCCCAATTCCTGTGCATGTATGTTCCCAGGCCTCGAACATTCCATGTCAATACTCTAATTTCATTGGCCATTTCAATATGTGGATCCCCCCGAGCCCTCTTCCCCCCCTGTTCTCCAGTACGTTTTCAGGCTTTTCTAATTGCATCACTCCCCAGGTAGCCCCTGCCCTCGACCCATTGTGTAAGATCACACTCACACATTTCCTGGCACATACCTCGCTCCGTGTAGGGTTCAAACCATTGCAAATATCAAACCAAACCAGAACTAGAAAACTGCACTCAGCTGCCTCTTTCCAACCGCAGCGCTCAAGCACCCCCCCATCTGCTTGGCCCATCAGTGCTCCAGCGTGCGAGCTGTGGTGCGCCAGCAACTGGCCGATGCCTACCAGTTTGTGGGGTGTGTCTGTTCGCTCTGCTCGAGGTTCCGACCTCGCTCCTGTCGTTTGACAATACAAAGTACTTCATTGTTCCATGTCGCCCACCCACAGGTTTGCTGTTGACGAGTCCCTCCCACACCCTATTCTTATTCTGGGCCAGCGGTTCTTCATGTCTTCACCTCCTGACCTTCATCCAAGTTATTATGTTCAAACCACGTTGTGGCCGCCGCCGGCGTTTCCAAGAAAACAGCTCGTCCTTTGTAGAATACCTTGAGCCTGGACGAATATATCAGCATGTACTTGAGGTTTAGTTTAGTTTCCTGAGTTTAAGCTTAATTGGCACAAATTAGTTCCTTGCCCTTTGCACTGCAGGTGTGTAGTACGGGTATATAGCTACGTTTGCATTGGCTCGACGGATCTCCCTTCCCTCTCTGGAGAATTTCAAGATGGTGTCCCTGTCGCGGAAGTTCAGTATCTTTGCTATCATGGGGCGAGGCGGTGAGTCAGGCGGCGGTCTCTTTTGCAGGGATCTTTGTGCCCTTTCTACTACAAACCCCTGTGACAATGTTTTTGGCCCAATTTCCTGTAGTATCAAGTTTTCCACGAAGTCCGTCGGGTTGGACCCTTCCATCCCTTCTGGGATTCCCAGTAGGCATACGTTGTTGCAATGGGCATACCCTTCTGCATCCTCCGCCCAGGCTTCTAGTGCCGCATTCTTCCTTTCTAGCTCTGTCAGCCGCTTTTCTAGTTCTATAGTGGTTTCTGTCATCTCTTTTAGTTCCATTTCGGCCGTTGTGACCCTTTCTGTGAGGTTGCGGACATCTTGCCTCATCAGCTGCACATTGGATTTAACCTCCTCTATCTTGGTGTCTAAGAAGGCTCTTAGCGCTACATTGCTTCCACTACTTGGTCCTCTTTAGTGGTGGTGCCTGGCTGTGCTGTTTGTGCTTCTGGGGTGTTGTGTGGCTGCCCTTCAGTTTGGCGACGTTAAAGGAATCCATGATCGTAGCGTCTTTTCTGTTTTTTGTTGTAGGCATATCTTCGCTGTCGCCTGGTTATATGCGGGGTGCAATGCTGGTGGTGAGCGCACCTCCAATTTGTGCTGTTATCTCTTCCTTGCGGGTGTCCCCCAGATCTGCTTAGCGCCTTACTGTGAGGTGTTCTTTTTGTGCACCCTTGTGCCTATGTTCTTTGGCTTCTGGCCTTGAGCTTCACAGTCTCAGTTCTTTTGTGTAGGGTCACTGCGCCTCTTGTCTGTGCTGTGTGTGTCTCGTGCCGTGCTGGGTTATTGTTGCGTTGCAGGTGCCGTAGCGTTGTGGGCCCTGTTTCACCTTCTCCAGCCCTAATCAGCGTCACTGCGTCCAAGCTGTCTTGTAGCGCACCCCTGATTTGCGCTGTTGTCCCTCGCATGTGGGGGTCCCTCAGATCTATTTAGCACCCACTCTGCCAGATTTCTATTTGAGCGTCTTTGGGCTGTGTTCCCTTCTTCCCTGGCCATGAGCTATGGGGGTCTCTGCTCTTTTGTTTGGAGTCACAGAACATTCTGCCAGCACTGTGTATATCCGTGCACTACCGTGCTGTTGTTGCATCGCGGGTGCTGCAGCGTTGTGGATCTTGATTCACCTTCTCCAGCCCCAATCGGCATCGCTGTCAGCGCCCGACTCTCCGCCCATCCAGGCTATGCCTTTGCGTTGCTTTCACCACTGGTTCATATTGCTGCCCCACCCGTATGGGGTGCCTCAGATTCAACTATCGCCTTGCTGCCAGTTTACTTGTTCGAGCATCCTTAGGCCCACGTTCTCTCGTTTCTGGCCACTGGTTACGGGGTTCTCAGCCCTTTAATGCAGGGTCACAGCAAGTTTGTCAGTGCTGTGTGTGTTCTATTCAGCACTGTGTTGTTGTTGCTTATGGGTGCTGCAGTGTTGTGAGCCTTGGTTCCCTTCCCCGGCCCCAATTGGTTCCTCTATGGGTGCCCAACTTTCCACCGGACGGGGCTGTGCCTCTGCAATGGGGGCCCAGTCTCAGTATGTTGCTGCTGCTGCTGTCTTTGGCATTCGCCACTGCGGTCTGCTTTCCAAGCTCGTGATTCCAGCCCCACACCGTACCTGGATCTGCCCACTGCTGCCTCGCAGATCTAGGGTGGGTTGCCTCTCTCCTATTGCCACGGCCCAGCTTTGTGTCTCCTACTCCAGCGTACACCGCGGGTAGCCTCCTCCGTCGCTCGCCTGCTCGTGTCTCTTTGGTGTCTCTGGCCCAGTTCGCGGCAGCCTGTATGCTCCGCCACTGTCAACCAACTGACTTGTGCTCCTTCTCCTCGTCTCGCTGTGCCTCCTGTGAGCTCTAGGCCGCCGTCCAGGTCCTTGCTGTGGTGGCCGCGTACTCAGGCTGGTGCTTCCAGTACCCTGCTTGACCCATTCCCCTTACTTCCTTGGCGGTCCCGTTGCTCGCCTTCCAATCCTCCTGACGTTGCCACACTCAGCTCTGTTTCTGAGATTCTCCTCCTCTGTTCCTTCTTCTGGTTCTGGCTCTGCCTTCCTGTGTGAGACAACCCGATAGTCGTGCCGCTGGGTCCGGTGCGTTCTGACTCGTTTGTGGAACCTTGCCTCCAGCCGCCGTTAGGTCGCTGTGTCTGGGCTCCCCATGATGTCTCACGTCCCTGCCTCCCCTCAGCTGCTCCTTTCTCACTGCCGGGGCACTGCGTCCGCCATCTTGGATTTTCAGGAGGGTCCGCTTCACCGTCGCCTCAGCCCGCTGCCTTTTACCGTTTTTTTGTTTTTCCTACTTCATTGCTGCGGGGTCAGGAAATGGTTACCACATCCGCCGGTATGCTTATTTCCATTCAGGTCAACTTTTTTCCATAGTTATATAGGATCTTTGTAGGATCTTGGCAGGAGCTCTGGACGCACGCAGCCTCATGCCATGAGTTCAGGCCATGCCCCCCAGCATGCCGGCCCTTCATATGGTGACTTTGCAAAACTGAAGCGTGATGGGTGGAAAAGCTTTGAATAACTAGAACCACTAGCAATTACTTCAGGGTGCCTTCCATTGCACTGTGGTTGGGGGCGAAAGCAGTTGTAGAAGAACAAGGCCGTGAAGAAGGACAGGAAGGCTATGGTGATTTTCTAACTATCCCTGCCTCCTATCCACACCTCAACCTAGGAAGTGCTGGTGTAACGCTTATCAAAAAGGGATAGGATAAGGAGGTAAACATCAATGTTCTTGAGTACAACCATCCACTAGGGTATTCGTAAATTTAATGACCTAGGGATTGCCTGTAAACCTGGTGCACTGGGGTTTAAAAGACACAGAATACAAACAATTCAAGTTTGTATGACAAAACAACACGAAGACAATACACACTCCACTCTGCGTTTTTAGCGATGTTAATAGTTAACGTAGGGTGAGGTGAAGTAAAAAGATTGCTCACATACAGTAGGTTACCGGCTTCAGTGGCGTAATTCTTATTGGGGCCACTTTCATCAGGACAGTCTTCTGGGTCCCTAGATCCCTAGGTCATTAAATTTACAAATACCCTGGTGGATGGTTGCACTTAAGACCATTGATGCACTGTTTGTTTTGCTGTTTGGTTATTTGTCTCTTCCAACACGTACACATAGTGGAAGAGAGTGGTTGATGGGCACAATACGAACAAGGCTGGATGTTTTGCCACTAATAGAAGTAAGTAGTTTACCTTCTTATCCTATCCCTTTTTGATAAGCGTTACACCAGCGCTTCCTAGGTTGAGGTGTGGGTAGGAGGCACGGATAGTTAGAAAATCACCATATCCTTCTTGTCCTCCTTCACAGTCTCGTTCTTCTACAACTGCTTTCGCCCCCACCCACAGTGGTTTTTCCAAAAACAGCTTTGTTGCATACTGTTTTTCAGATACTGGACACACCAGGCTGTAACTAATCGCGCTACAGATGTGTTTTGCCTTATTTTTGTGTTACCAGGAAAATTAAAAACCATTTGAAATGAGCTCCTATTTTATCCAAGTTTCTTCAGAATTTAATGACTTCGGAGGGCATTTTGTTTCCTCCAAATCTGTGTATGCAGATGAACTGGGGGGTGTGGGGGTGGTCAGAAAAGACCACAAGCTGCTACTTTATAAATAACCTATCATATCATATCATATCATACTAAGCCTCCCCTCCACCAAACGAACCAGGGCATCGTCGGGGCTTAAAGATGTCATAAGGTACCAAAAGTGAGTTCAGCTGCTTCTGGCTTTTTGGGTGGCTGAGTAGATATCCAGGACAAGGCGAGTCCGGGTCTGCACTTCCACTCCAGGAATTTGGCTGACACCAACCTACAGGAAGTCCTTCACCTCCAATACAGGATCCTGGTTCTAGTGTCACATCCGTCATTGGTCCACAGCAGTTCGACCCCCACTCTTCCCTGAGGATGGTTGGAGGACAGAGCCTTGGATGCCTTCTGTCTTCACCTCCCTTTGGATAGACCGTTTCCCCAACAGAGGTCCAGTGAAGTCTTTCTGTTATGCTGAGAGTTCAGAGATAAATCAAAAGAAGGAGGGGAAGCCCGCTTTAATTTCACATGGGACGGGTCCAAAGCAAGCCTGCTGTTAGGGGTCCAAACCAGCCTGTTGTAATGGTTCCTAGTGATTCCATCGACAGCCAAACCATCGACAACCATACCATAGACACCAAAAGCATTGGGGAAAAAACACATCAAATGCATTTTTAATTTTTTTCATGTGGGGTTACAACCCCTCTTTTTTAACCTTGAAAAACTAATTTTTACTAAACTAAACCCTTTATCATTTAAAGAAATGCATTCAATGTTTTTTATGCATGTTTTTCAATGGTATGGTCTGTCAATGCTTTGGATTCGATGGAATGACCGGATACTGTTGTAACAAGTGGCCCTGGCTTTCTGACATCACACCCAGAGTGCCTTGCCAGCAGGAAATGGAAGGAGGCAAGAATTAGGAGAGAGCCCTAAGAAAAATCAAGATGATGGAACCCCTCTCTCAGCCAGTCTTTCCCCCTGGCTACTCTAATTCTAAGCCCTTCTCATGCCTGCTAACTACATAAGGACTCCACAGGTCAGCACCCTGGTGTGAGAGTGGCTTTGTTAGTACTGCCTTTGAAGTACCGGTTCTTATACGAGATCTTGGGGGAGGTTCCTCTGCCTGGGGATAAAGCTGTGGGCGTTCTCTGGGGATCAAAGTGTCACATCTCAGCAAAGGAACATGTCTGCACTATCATCTTGTCTTTGAGTCTTTATGAAAAGGAGTCTGATAAGCAGCAACAGAATTGCCCACATCATTTTATTTGATAAAATCAAAACAACAATGGCTTTTATACCTTTGCAGGTGAGTCTGTCAACAGAGAGGTGCAGGGGTGACTGACCCGGCAGGGTGCCAGAAACCAGGTGACTATATTCCAGCATATTGTCTAGGCTAAAAAGGTACTTTTTGTGGTGCATGTACCCAGTTGCCTGCCAGATACTAGAGTAAATAGTGCTACAATCCAATAACAATTGCCCAGTTTTCTAAAAGCAATTACTTTTGATATTTGGATGGCGAAATGTTCTCTCTTCATCTAGGTTTCTTTGGTGAAACAAGCTGTAATAAATATCAACCTATCCAGCTGATTCAATGGAATAGAACAAACTCTTAACATAGTGTGACAATGTGCAATAAAACAATGCTGAAATGAGTGGGATTCCATTACCTCCAGCAGTTGGTAGGCGTAGAGCAAAGCCAATCACACATGTTTCATTGACATGAGCCTGGGAGGTTCCCAATCCTATCGGCCTCTGAATGTGAGCCATGCAGCCTATGCCTAAACGTGTTCAAGCCGGTTATGAATGGCTAGTGGAAGACTTTAGAGCACATTTATTGTATTTTTATTTTTTTATGTACAGGGGGGTACAGTGTTCTTTTGTTCACAAAATAATGTACAATTAAGCAATAGGCCCCTCACAGGGGCCTATTGCTAGTAGTCCTCTGGCCCATAAAACCAGGGTACTAAAAGTATTTATTTTATGTTCTGAAACACACTGGCGTTTTGGAACAGAAAAATAAATGTTAAACAAATGGCTGCCGGGGAAGGGAAAATGAAGTCCGTTTTCCCTTTACATGGTGGGCATTGAACACAAAAAGCAAACAAAATAATTTGCCCAAATGGAAAGGAGGGAGGGGACTACCTGTAGTCCCTTCTTCCTTTCAATGATGGCCTGTCGCAGATCGGGAGCAGACGCGCTGTGGACAGAAGTGTTCCCAGTGCATCCTCACCCGAAATGGACTTCAACAAAGATAAGTGGGGATGGGGGGCGGGGAGGGAATTCTGTGGATGGGGGAGGAGGGAGAGGAGAGGGGAAGTGGGACACAACTTGCCTCATTCCCTGGCAAGGGAAGATGGCGACCTCCAGCCGTTAGGCTGCTCGGAGCAGGGGTGATTACCTCTGGTAATGCCCCCGTTCCAAGCCTCCTCATTGGCTGAGAAGCTGCCACACCCCGCCACTGGGTATTAATAGATAAGAAATTTGATTTGACAGGAAGTTGTGAGCTTCTTACAATGGAATGAGTTTGAGTGATATTCTGACCAGGTTGTGAAGGGGAGTAAATGAAAGTTACCATGGACAATACATGGTCGGACCTACATAGATTAAGGACAAAAATCAAACATTAGACATTTTTAAGTGCAGGTAGCTGGTATGGCCAGCTGTGTTTAGGGATGTGATCATGATGGATGAAGTGCTAGAGTGGAGGCAGAGACGTCAGGGAAAATGTTAGCTAGAAGGTACATGAGAGGTATGTTAAGATGGTTAAGCAAAGGCAAAGAGGTAAGCTTTTAGTTTGGCTTTGAACAAATCTGTGTGGACTGTTTCTCGGATGTCCGGGGGAAGAGAATTCCATGCAAGTGGAGCAAGAAGTGAGAAAGAGCAGAAGTGAGAGGAAGCAGAGTGAGGGCGAGAGGCCACACGGGTAGTCTATGAGGCAGAGCGACGGCTGCAAGAGGATAGATATGTTGGTGTATTACCGTGGATAGATTTGTGAACCAGGAGAAGAAATTTAAATCTGGCCCTGCTTTGCATCATCAGCCACCCAGCCTGGTGATGGTACGTGGAAGTATGTGTGAAATAAGGGAATTCAAAGAGAGTCATGGTAGCAAATTTAATAATCTTGTCGAGAGGACCGAATGCATAGTTGGGAATACCAAAGAAGATGCTGGCACAGAAGTCCAGTTTCGAGGAGGCAAGAGTGGTTGAGCAGTGTTGGTGCACAGTTCTCCTAATATTTAGGAGGTTGAGCCGAGCCACCATTGCAGTTTTGGAGATGAAAGTTGATAAGGTGTGAGAAGGGTCATAGTTGACGCTGAGGTTTCAGCTGAAGAAAGGTAGGGGAGAGTGTCAGGTAGGGACTGGACAGGGAGGAGAAGAACACCTCTGATTTGATAGAGTTTAACATCAGAGAGTGTGAAATATCCAATATTTAATTGCAGAGAGACAGAAATTGTGATAGAGAAAGGGAACCAAAGGAGGAAGGTAGCGCCCCAAGGGCAGAGGTGGAGAGTGGACCCAAGACATTGCCTTGTGCAACAGCAACAGTTAGAGGAGTGAGTTCAGAGGTGATGTTGTCCTAGGAGATTGAGACAGAGAATTGGCCAGGTCCCAGGTAGGATTCAATACAGGCAAAGGCTTGAACGCGAATCCCAAGAAGAGATCCGAGTGATTGACAGTGTAAAGGCAGCGTACAGAACAAGAAGAATTAGGATAGCGGAGGTTGGTGTGCTTAGTAGAAGCGATGAAGTTGGACACATGCATGAGAGCAGTTTCCATGGAGTGACAGGAGAGAAAACCTGCTTTTAAGGTGTCTCAAAGATTGTGCATGTCTAAGAAATGTGTAAGACAGTTAGCCCTTTCAAACAGAAGGAGAAACAAGGGGCAAAAGTTATCCAGTAGGTTTGGGTCAGGCCCTTGCTTTTTTTAGGAGAGGGTTGACAGTGGCTACTGTGAAAATGTATGGCACGCAAGCTGATTCAAAGGACAGGTGGAAAAGTTCAGCGAGGTGAGAGGCCACTGAAGGGGCAAGAGGCTCGAAAAACTGAAAGAGGCTTTGATGGGTCACGAGGGGTTAGCCTTTGTCAGTAGAGGTAGGACCTCTTCAGTGTTAGTGTAAGTAAAGAGAGGCAGAGAATGATGGTAGAGTGGGTGGAGTGTAGAATGTAAGAGGAGGGAGGTGAGGAAGGTCAGGAGGGAGTCTCTAATTTTGGAAATAGTTTTTTGCATCAAAGTATTCAGCTAGGCTGTTAGCTGAGAGAGTGGAGTTGATAGTCCTAGGTTTATTAGTGGGGAGTAAGGAGTGAGCTTAGGGGGCCCTGTAGCCAGTGAGTAACTTTGATATTTATAAACATTTTTGGGGTTCTAGTGCTACTATGCACGATCACGGTACTTCATATTCATAAAGAATGAAGCAAATAGGGAATTGCGTAAAGCAGTCCTGGCTTTGTTACCCCTTGGACTGCACTTGATATGTGTATACATATGTCCTAATTCCGCAGATATGACCATATTACCCCGGCCCCTCTTTGACATTCACTGGCTCCCACTGCTACACAAATCATCTTTAAGTCTTGCTGCATCATCTATAAGGCAGTCACACTGAAGTCCCCTAGCTTCCTGGCAGAGACACTCAGCATCTCCAGGGGACAGCAAACGCCCAGAAGCCAAGAATTGAAATCTGCTGCTGCAGAAAGGAAAGGACCAGAAAACCAGCCTTCTCTGCCTATGCCACAAGTCTATGGAACCTCCTCCCCATCAGCATCCGACTCGCACCGCGCTCCTACAATTCAGAAAAGAACTCAAGACCCAGCTCTTCAAGAAGTCTCTCCTACTACTCAACACCTAAGTCATAA